>NC_086227.1:26000000-26313750 GCF_036321145.2 Pelmatolapia mariae
TTTGAAGCAGAAATTGTATTTCAGTGACAAGTTATAGACCACAATCACTTTTTGGCAGGTTGGAAATTGCATATTATCAGTTTTATTATTCCTGTACAAGTTATTCAGCAGTTCATGGAGAGTTTTTGGGATATAATATATCACATGTAACCCTTCTGGAATATATCCAACAAGTTTGAAGCCGAAATATTTTTGGTAGCGCTAAAATGCCATGTTCTCACTCGTTATTCTGAACAAAGAAGAAAGAGTCATGGTGATACTGGCACAATAGGTCTTTGTTGTTTTAAATACTATTCGACAGTCTTATAACAAATATGAACAACGAGATTAGACATACTAAACCTGTAGGCATTAATTATTCCATCGTGATGCGTGTAGTCATTCGTTACAGCGCTACACGATGAAAGCAAACTTCTGACAAGCGTCATAATTCGGTTACAAGAAGCGTTAAAGTTCCATAAATGCATACCTTTGCCTAATAACAAAGGCATAAATGTGTTTGGGGTTTTTCTTCCCCCTACGTTATATCAGTTGCACGGAAGTAGCTGGCAACGCAAGTAATCCGGGCGCTGCAGCTTTAAGCAGCTGCGCGCGCTCCCGCGGACGGCAATCAGTTTCTGGCAGACAATCACTTTTGGGCACAACACCGGTCGCCCCGGCTCGTTGAGGTCCTCCAGCAGCGGCGCTGGCTCCTCAGCTGGTGGCTCGCAGAGCTGCAGCGGCGCTGGCTCCTCAGCTGGTGGCTCGCAGAGCTGCAGCGGCGCTGGCTCCTCAGCTGGTGGCTCGCAGAGCTGCAGCGGCGCTGGCTCCTCAGCTGGTGGCTCGCAGAGCTGCAGCGGCGCTGGCTCCTCAGCTGGTGGCTCGCTGAGCTGCAGCGGCGCTGGCTCCTCAGCTGGTGGCTCGCTGAGCTGCTCCGGCTCGCTGAGCTGCTCCTGCTCCGGCACGCTGAGCTGCTCCTGCTCCGGCACGCTGAGCTGCTCCTGCTCCGGCACGCTGAGCTGCTCCAGCTCCGCAGCTGGCGGTACGGGCTGCTCCCGCTCTCCGAGCTCCGGCTTGTTCAGCTGCTCCCCAGCTGATGGCCCGAGCTCCTGCTCGCCGAGCTCCGGCTCCTGCTCGGGCGGCTCCTGCTCGCCGAGCTCCGGCTCTGGCTCGCAGGGCTCCGCAGCCAGCGGCGCGGGCCTCTCCCGCTCTCTGAGTTCATGCCCCGGCTCGCTGAGCTGCTCCTGCTCCGGCTCGCTGAGCTCCGGCTCCTGCTCCGGCTCCGGCTCCTGCTCCGGCTCCGGCTCGCTGAGCTCCGGCTCCTGCTCCGGCTCCTGCTCCGGCTCGCTGAGCCCCGGCTCCTGCTCCGGCTCGCTGAGCTCCGGCTCGCTGAGCTCCGCAGCCAGCGGCGCGGGCTCCTCTGGCACGCTGAGCTCCTGCTCGGGCAGCGCAGGTCCGGGTGGCGACGTAGCAGCCGGTGAAGAAGATGGCGGAGTGGTAGCTGCAGGTAGACGAGACCACGGCGGTGCTACAGCTGGAGATGGAGAAGCAGCGTGTGGTGTGGAGACCACTGACCGAGGTGATGTTACCTGCGCTGACGGCTCGTCCACTGCAGACACAAACACAGAAGGTGAGGGAAATGGAAAATTGTCCGTACTACTCACCACAGCCGGCTCTTGAGCAGGCACGTGCAGGGGGGGGCGGCTAGAGGGGCTTGAGCACCCGCCCCTTTCCTGATGAGTGCCCAAAGTGCCCTTTTGTTGAGGCAACTTTAAAAAAAAATTATTATTATTTTTTTTTTAAATGTGTGTGGGCGTGCGGAGTCCTGTCTGTGCCCTTCAACAATAATATTTAACTATTAATCACAGTTTTGCTAAATAAAAGGATCTGGCTTGCATCAGTCACATGATCACACTTAACCAATGGTCGCCCTTGACGGCAGAACGCGCTGGTTACGAGCCGGGAACGAGCTAACAAAGAGCACGCGCATTTTTTGCGGTCCGGAGCTGTAGGAGAAACACACATGAACTCAGAGACACAGACTTACTATATTTCTTCCATACAGACTGATGCGACAAAATCAGTAAGTAGGTGTACAGCGTACACTGTAGTGTTTAGCACCCAGGAGTATTGGCTTATTACGTACACGTTGGTAAGTTGTCTTGTTGCAACTGACGAACTGAAACAAACGAGCGTGCTGTGTGTGCAACAGCGTGACAAACATTACCTGTCCTTTTATTGACTGCACAAGTAGTGCTGGTCATAGCTGCTAGCTATGTGCAGTGTGCAATAATAACAGTGTGCAATACACATACACTTATTCTTCTTTTTTATTTCTAAGTTAATATACTGTGTTGTGTTGTTTGTGTTGCGTTGTGATGTGTCATATCGTGTCGTGTTGTGTTATATGTAGTGCCGACGTAGGACAGTTTAACAATTTCATTGTACTACTGTACTATGTATGACTGTGCAATGACAATAAAGAATTATTTTATCTTATCTATCTTAGCTCACTGGGTAAGGCTGTCATGGGTCTGTAGCTCTGTCCACCGTTTTAGGGAACATATTTAGTTTTAAAGTAAGTTACAGGGCTTTTCCTGCCTTTCTGGAGGGATTATATTTCACTAAAAAACGATCTAATATGCATGTCCACATAATTATGCATTATTATAATTATAACATATTAAAAAACACACGCTGTATTTTAAAGAACATACATTAAGAAGCAGATTATATTATATTTATATTTTAAATAAGATAAAATTTGGATTTTACAGCAGTAAAATTATTGTATCTCTACAGTTTAGAAATGTAATAAGCTTTGCCCCTGCACAGAGTGGATAGTGAAACAAATGGAATCATCATAATGACATTATTTCATATTTATTACTTCCCCCTCCTCATTGCTTTATTATTGTAGCTCTAGTAATAAATAATAATGTAAGGATTCTGGATCAGCACCGTGATGCCCATAGTATATACAGTATTCTGAAGGTCTAAAATGTCACTGTGTGTGCGTGCATGTGTGTGTTTTATTTAGATGGATTAAAAAAAAATATTACTCATGATATAACATTGTCCAGACATGCCTGGTAAGGACATGAGGAGGAAACAGTAGGAGCTGTGCGAGGCTACTAAAGGCAGTGCTATAACATTATACTGTCATCATTTTATTATAGATTAAGTGCAAAAGTTTTTAGGTGTGGATAATTAAATTATAGTTTATTGCAATAGCAAGTTGTGCCTTGTTCTCAGATAGACAGCAAGTGGAGAGTGATATATGAAATGATGGGATGGAAGGAAGAAGAGAAGCAAAGAGTGATTCACAGGCAGAGCCTAAATTATTTCTCACAGTTTTTTGTTGCCTTATGGTTCCAAGCGCTGTCACCAATCTTTGCATTTTGTTATTATCTCATGACACGTGTTTAATCAGCTACCATCTCTCCTATGGACTTTTTAATGTCTACAGTCTCAGATCAGCACAGCCCTGCCCTCTAGCACTATCAGCAGCAGGAGCAGCAAAAACCCCTCAACAGCAACATTGTACCCATCAGGTAAAACATCGGCTACGTTTGCTTTGCCTTGTTGCCCATATTAGATTCTTGATGAATGTGTGTCGTTGTTATTCAGCCTGGTTCAATGTGCCCCTTTTTAACTTTGAGCACCCGCCCCTATAAACGTCTCTGCACGGCCCTGCTCTTGAGATGTCCGTGGATTAGGCTGCGGTGAGGAACGCCGGCGGCGCGAACGTCGATTCCGTGTAGACGTCGAGGCCGGCGTGTCAGGCTGCGAATCCACCAGCTGTCCGAGCCGGTGAGCAGCCTGAGGAGGAGAGTGGAGGTGGAGAGTAGAGAGTAAGAAGTCCAAGACGACTGAATTAAGGGAGTCCACCTTGTTGCCAGGGGAATTTAACAAGTGTCTCCTGCAGCCGCTTCTCCACAGCGCGACGCAACCCCTCCTTCTCCCACCATAACTCACAGAGTCTATAAACTTTGTCCATTACCTCCCTCCTAAGCCTCTCCTCAGAGACCGCTGGGTCCATGTCTGGCGGGATCATTCTGTCACGGTCTGGCTGGCAGACCGTGGGGGGTGTGAGGAAGGAGGACCCAGGTGCGGTGCTCTGTGTGTAAACAGTGCGTTTATTTACAGTTGTAAGGAAAATAACAGTAAATCCTCTGTGCACTCCCGACTCCCGTGACGTGTCCTTCTCCCAGTGTCAGTGTCCCTCTCCCCGCTCCTTGGTGTCTGAGCACCCCGTGCTCGCTCGTCCTCTTGTCTCCCTGCTTCTCCTGGGGATATGACAAACAGACAGCCATAAGACACACACAATGCGGGAGGACAATCGTACTGACTGGCCGGAAGACTAACGTCAAGTCACGCAATGATCCCACGTCAGAGAGCGCTCCACCACACTCTCAAGTAGCTCCTCCAACGAGGCCTGATCAGCTGCAGGTGTGACATGGTCTTCAGGTGTGGCCAATCACCTGCCAGGGCCACACCCACACACACACACACACAGACAGACACATATGCAGGAAGAACGAGGGACAGCAATACAAAATACATACATTATAATATAAGTCCAAAACTGCTCAGGGTCCCTGGGTTGCTCAGACCCAGGACCCTGACAGTATCATTCCTTTCAGCACAACCTCACATGTCTGAATTTGCAGTTATTTAAAAACACAACTGATTTGAAGTCACACAAAAACATTAAATTCTAGTAGTAGTTATATTTTCTTTTTACTGTAAAAACCACAGAGATGTTTAGTAAATTATTTTCATAACTTGAAATGCAAATATAAATGGTAAATTTTAAAACTTATGCACAAATTTTGTAAACAATGTCTTTAAAAAATACTACTTAGCCAAAATGAGAGAATAATCAGGTTTCACAATAAGATGCCCCACAAATTATTTGTGCCAGTAAAAAAAAAAGAAAAAAATGTCCACCACAGGACAGAGAAGAACACCACAGGGAGAAACCCTGTAGGCCTGGCAGCAGGATGTGTATCACTCCTTCTGTTTTCCACCTGGAGACAGTGTTCACATTGAATTCTGCCTATGTGACATTCATTAGTGCCCTCACTGACACAAAACAAAACGACTACACATCACACTAACTACACAAAAATGACTCCACAATTCCTCACAACGTTACTGTAGATCAAGACAATGCCATTCAGAGTAAGGATCTGGTTAGATACTAAGACAGCTGGGTCAAGTGATGACTTTTTAACTAATGGTTTAATAACTGCCACCTTAAAGGCCTGTGGTAAAGGCTGAACGTAATGATACATCTGTGAGATGATTATGAATATTTTTTTCTCTAATGGTTAAATTTTGTTTGTGAAGAAACTCATGAAGTCAATCCTAGTTAAGATTAAAGGAATGCTTGTTTCAGCAGAGCTCTGTGACTGTATTGGCACACTGTATTGAAGAAAGTAACTGTAGAGAAATTATATTGTTTGGTTACAGCAAAAAGACATCTACTATAATAAAATGTCTTCCCCACTGCTGTGTAATCCATTAATGTAAATTTAAACGATATTAAGAAATTATCTGACAAAATAAGGTTTTCGAGGAATTCTATTAAATATTCAGTTTCTATGGCATATGTCAGAACAAGCTCCAGACTCCAATGGGTGGGCTCTTTTACATTTTGTGAGAATCCAAATAAATCTAATACTAGATTAAATGCTGTATTGAGTCTGTCATTTTTGGCATCTATGTGGATAAATTCATCCACAGTAATTATTTTACCTAAACTAAGTACTAAAGAGACAGTGAGAAGGAGAAAATCTTAGTAAAGGCCAGGTGGGCAAGATAACAACAAATAAAATTGGTTATCAGTGTTCCCAGTTAGACAGGACAAGGCTAAGAGTAAGACATTCACAAGAATTAAAATCGTCTGGGTCTATGGTTGATTTAAAAAAACAAAGAAGAAAAAAAAAAGCTGGAGTGAAAACTTGCTGCCACTCCCCCTCCTCAGCCCGTGGTTCTAGGATTCTGCTAGTAAATCTAGGGCTATGTCCACACGTACCCGGGTATTTTTGAAAACGATTTTTCTATGCGTTTGCACCTTTCGTCCACACGTAAACGGCGTTTTCGGTCACTGAAAACGGAGATTTCTAAAAACTCCGGCCAGGGTGGATATTTTCTAAAACTCCGTTTTTGCATTTACGTGTGGATGAGAAAAACGGAGAAAACGCAGCGTCAAAGGTGTGCGCCTTTTTTGTCACAGTGTGCGCCACGTTGTTGTTTCGGTGAAATGAATTTCTACAATACTGTTACTGTTAATTGTCCTCTCTGCAGTGTTTAAATGCTTACATATACACACACAGTTACTGTCCCTCCACACATACGACTCGGTTCTGCTTCTATGCCCCAGCTTTGTTTACCATTTCCCACCGAGGCTTCTAGACTTCTGATTGGCCAACATTTCTACACGGTTAGGAATATAGCGCCACCTGCTGCTTTGGCATGCTCCTAGCAGTGTTTTCCTTCATTTCTGCCTTTACGTGTGGACTTGATTATTTTTTAAAACGAAAACGGAAAATCTCCGTTTTCAAAAATACCCGTGTACGTGTGGACATAGCCTAGCTCTAACCCTTGATTCATTAAAATTAGCATAATCATCCTGCTGTAACCAACTTTCTGTAAGGCAGAGCAAATCAATATGTCGATCAATAATTAAATCATTTACTAACAGAAACTTAGAAGAGAGAGTTTAACCATCCACATTTAACGGTTTTAATATTCTGGTGGGAGGGAGGGAGTTCGATGCAGCGACTTCACCCCAAACCACTACTGCGCAGACTCTAACTCCAAATATGTGACATAATATTCCCCATAAACTGTCGATTTGTTTGTTGGTTTTAGTACAGTATGAGGAAGTGACACCATGTCGTCCATCTATTATACAATCATTAATCTCGACAGTAATTTATTTTCTTTTTTTCTTTTTACTCAGGCACATATGTGGGGGCCTATATACGGACTGGTCCTGCAGCACGTTGTGCTACCAGCAGGTCAGGAAGAGGAGTGTGTTGACCGTCCTCTGTTGCTGTGTGAGCCATTTATTCACACTTACCTGACCGTATGGAGTGAGCCTGGCAAGCTTTTTGTGTAGTCCTTGAGGATCTCACCCACAGCCGACATGTCGGTGAACCGCTGCGTTTGTTTCATTTCTCGGCTTCAGCGTCACTTTAACTCCCGGACCCCTCGCATCACCACCAGCAGCTGTCATGTGTCCTCTGGGTCTAGTTTGTTACAGGGACAGCATCGACCCGGTACAGTGGTCTGGAGCAGGGATGTTTCGTCTAACAGCTCCTCTCCGAAACCTCCGGACACCTCGTTGTTTGTCCCCCTCTCCCTGAAGGCAGACGCCTCGGCAGACGGCGGTGTGGGAATAGAGCTCACCCAGCCGCTGGATAAAAGTGAGTAAACGAAACCTAAGTAGGTCAGTGAAACTACTCTGAACTTAATAATGTACAAGATAATACTGGGTGTTTTTTGGGTTGGTTTTTAAAAAAAATATATATATATAATTAAAGAGTATACTTGTTCTATTGGTTGCGAATGATTATAAAGGTGGAGTTGATTTTCTCAGATGATGCAACATCTTCTTGTCTCTGCTGTTTGTGTCTGTGATTCAGATGAGCTGCTGAAGGTTCTGAATCGGTTTTACAAAAGGAAAGAGATGCAGAAGCTGGCAGCGGACTCGGGTTTGGATGGTGAGGGAAATAAACTCGTCATCTGTTGATCGTGGGTGTCAATTTAGCCATGGAAGGCCACAAGCCAGTGATCATATGCCAGAAAGAGATTTCCTCTGTCTAATAACCTTGTTTATATGTTGACAAATAGGTTATAGGGGCTGCATGAAGGGGTTTTATACAGATGTGGTCAGAACTTTACATACACTCATCAAGGTTTGAATTTATTTAGGGTTCTCTCTAATCCACACAGGGTGAAATATATATAGACTCACTTAAATCTTTTAATAAGTGGTGCTGAAGGTTCTCCAATGTCTTTTAACATAACATGGCCAAGGCCTATTATCTTCTCATTAGTTATCATGATTAACTACAACTTTTTGACTGGAACTTCTCTTTGTCAGCATAAAAGAATTGATTGACAACACTTAGTGGATTAACCAATACTCATAACAATGGGAAAGTAACGGAATAAATATCTAGGAAGAGAATTGTAAATTTACACAAGCGGTTAAATTTGCACAGATTTAACACCAGATATCTTTGGCTATCTGTTTTCTCTCCATGCGCATGCAGCTCGTCTGTTCCACCAGGCCTTCATCAGCTTCAGGAAGTATATCCTAGAGATGACGTCGCTCCCTGCCGACCTGCACATCATCCTCAACGACATCTGCTGTGGAGCAGGTTTGTCTCTTTATGGAGTAACTGTTACTCGGTTGAAACTGTTTGTTCAGTGACCGTTATATTTAGAAATATTTTTCTGTATTATTTTCTTCAGGTCATATAGATGACATCTATCCATACTTCATGCGTCACGCCAAGCAGATCTTTCCCATGTTGGACTGTATGGATGACCTGAGAAAGATCTCAGACCTCAGGGTCCCGGCCAACTGGTGTGTATTTTAAACCCGACCAAACGCCACACACGTCGCATTAAAAGAAGCTTTCTGGCTTCTTCTACCAAACCATATTTATGTGTTCGCCAGGTACCCCGAGGCGCGTGCCATCCAGAGGAAGGTGATTTTCCACGCTGGGCCAACTAACAGTGGTAAAACCTACCATGCCATCCAACGCTACCTGGCTGCTAAGTCTGGTGTGTACTGTGGCCCCTTGAAGCTGCTGGCCCACGAGATCTTTGAGAAGAGCAACGATGCTGTACGTAACTGTGCTCCTGTGTAAACATCAAAGTCTTTTCATGTGTCCTAGTGTGTTTGTGTGTGGAGAAAGGTCACATTGTGTATGTTCTCAAGGTGTCTTATTTTCTATTAATACTGACATTAATTGCACTTTCTCTGTGTGCTTCAGGGTGTACCATGTGACCTGGTTACTGGAGAGGAGAGGACCTTCGTGGACCCAGAGGGTCGAGCAGCTGGTCATGTGGCCTGCACCATTGAGATGTGCAGCGTCACTACACCGTGTAAGTGCGCCTGTGATAATCATTATGTAAATGTTCTTTACATACTGTTTAATATTTTAGGTACTGTTCTGATATTCTTTCTTTGACCTGAGTTTCTGTGATGTTAATAAATAATCTGTCATGGAAACAAAAATTCCCCTTATAACCATGTATGATTAAACTATAAAGGATGGCACTGAATGAAGTTTGAAACCTTGATCTAGAAAGGATACATTTGTCTTTTAATCTGGAAAAAAAAGAATATATTTTTAAAAAAGAAAATGGAGTGGTTATCAATTCATATTAGGTAGTTATTGAAATTTTGTGTATGTTAAGTGATTAAAAGGTAGATATTGACCTCAGTTTTTTGTGTTTATAGATGAGGTTGCTGTAATCGACGAAATTCAAATGATCCGAGATCCTTCCAGAGGATGGGCATGGACCAGAGCTCTGCTGGGTTTGTACAACATACTCAGAAACGTAATTATTATTATTATTATTATTATTATTATTATTATTATTTTTAAACCTAAATTACTTTATTATTCTGTGCATTTGTGCAGGTCTCTGTGCAGAGGAGATCCACGTGTGTGGGGAACCTGCAGCCATAGACTTTATCAAAGAGCTGATGTTCACCACTGGAGAGGAGGTGGAGGTGAGACTGTGATAGACGCGACATCTGAAAGAAGATTTTGGCTGATGTTTCTAACCTCATCTTTGGAGATCCCCTTTTTCTCATCTCATCTCAGTCTTCTTCTCTCTGCAGGTTCACAATTACCAGCGCCTAACTCCTTTCTCAATACTGGATCATGCTGTGGAGTCATTAGACAACCTGAGACCAGGAGACTGCATCGTGTGCTTTAGTAAAAATGACATCTATTCTATCAGCAGGCAGATCGAGGCCAGAGGGCAAGAATGTGCTGTAATCTATGGGAGCTTACCTCCAGGTGAGTGTCTGAGTGATTTTATATTTGTCACATGAATGCTTACACTCAACAGTCACTTCTTAAGGTACACTTTTCTGGTTCTGGGTTGAAGCCCCGTTTGTCTTCAGAACTGTCTTAATTCTTCATGACATAGATCAAAGAAGGTGCTGGAAGAGCTTTTTATCACAAAGTTGCTGCAGATTTATTAGCTGAACATCCGAGATGTTAATTTCCTGTTCTGCCAAATCCCAAAGGTGCTCTGTTGGATTGTGGACTGTAGAGGTTATTTGAGAACAGTCAACTCACTATCAGGTTCTAGAAACCAGTTTGAGATTATTTGAGCTTTATTTTATTCTGTTGGAAGCAGCTATCGGAAGATGGGTATCCTGTGATCATAAAAGGATGGACATGGTCAGCAGCAGTACTCAGGCATTCAAACAATGCTCAGATGGTACTAAGGGCCTAAGAAAATACCCCCCACACCATAACACAACCACCAGCCTGAACAATTGTTACAAGGCAGGATGCATCCATGGTTTTGTCTTGCTTATGCAAAATTCTGACCCAACCATCCAATGAACGTCCAAGCAAAACTGGTGACTCAAAAGACCAGATGAGATTTTTTTTAAAATGCGTAACATGGGTAAATGCAACCCATTAATGAGCGCCTGAAGAGGTCTGTCTAATGAAATGGCCAGTGAGTGTATGCCTTTGTGTAGAACTGAGCCAATAAGTCAGTTTAGTCAATTTTTAGGAGAAAAATGGTTAAATGTCAAATTTTTGATTTACAGGCACCAAGCTGTCCCAGGCAAAGAAGTTTAATGACCCTGATGACCCCTGCAAGATTCTGGTTGCTACGGATGCTATAGGCATGGGGCTTAACCTGTAAGTGCAAAACATACTTTATGAAATAGTTTTAGAGCCATATCAATCTTTTTTTTTTCTCTTTCAAGTGGTTGCATGCTTTCTGCCATATAGGATATTGTTCATTATCAAGCTCACATCTGTGTGCTTACCTTTCTGTTTTACTTCACCCCACCACCCCTTCTCTCTCTCCAGGAGTATAAAACGCATCATCTTCAACAGTCTGGTGAAGCCTAACGTTAATGAGAAAGGGGAGAAACAGATGGAGACCATCAGCACTTCTCAGGCTCTGCAGATTGCTGGCCGTGCTGGGAGGTCAGCCTCCTTTGACAACAACAATGCAGACAATCCCTTTGAGCTTCTGTTAGGCCACTATATTAAACTCCATCTTCTGCCACCTGTTGCAGGTTCTCCTCCAAGTTTAAAGAGGGAGAAGTTACAACCATGCACAGAGACGATCTCCCCGTCCTCAAAGAAATACTCAGTCACTCTGTCGATCCTATAGAGGTGATCATTTTACACACAAACACAAAACCTACGTTCAGCATTCCTGCAATAACAAATCTTTCTCATTTTATTCTCCAATTGATTGCCTCAGACTGCAGGACTCCATCCAACTGCAGAGCAGATAGAGATGTTTGCTTACCATCTGCCCGATGCAACGCTGTCCAACCTTGTTGTGAGTAGAGCCACTCGTTTAGTGATCAGTGCGAGAATTGAAATGTTCATTATAGACCTTCAAACAGCAGAATAAAAAATAAATACATAAAAACGGGGGAAAAGATTTGTAGTTTTCCAGCTACATTTCATGGTCTTCATCAGTGAGTAGAGTTTACTGAGATGGGTTAAATAGTTGGTAATGTGGTAAAATAAAGCCTGAGCAGTCTTCAGATTGAAACAGAAGGTAGTATTTCACTGTAGAGTGAGTTTTTCAGGAGCTGCATGTTTTTTATTTGGGACTGTTAGTCGCTGTTTTTTTCCTCAACAGTTTGTGAAACCACCTGAAAAAGTCTGTTTAAGTCTGGTTAAGACTTAAGATCTGAAATGCCTAAATGTAAACAAATACAACTGACTGGTCCAGCACACTGCTGCATGTATCCTTTCTATATTACATTACATGAAATAATTTGATAAAAGAACATTTTCATGACAAAACAGTTGTAATTTTTTAGTAGCATAAAAGTATCTTTACGCGTTAACGCGGATTTATCCGCCATCACAGTCAATGCGATTAAAATTTTTAACTGCATGCGCATTTTTAACCTGTGCTAAAAGATTGAAGAAAACTATTCAAATTCTCTTTGAATTTAAGCACACATTCTTTGTGTTTATTCTGCATTTACTTCATTATATTGCATAAATGTCAGTTACAAGCTTAAATATGAAGTTAAAAAAAGTAATTGCAACCAGGCTATTGATCAAGTAATTGCGATTAATCGCAATTAATTACGAAAAAATTTTGCGATTAATTGGTTAATTTTTCTTAATCTATTGACAGCACTAATATTTACAATTTCCCCTTCATAGCAAAAATGAAACTTAAATATTGTTTTGTGTTTCAGCGCAGACCAGCTAAAACTAAAAGCAAAGGATTGTCATCAGTTTATTTATTATTTTTTGAAGACGTTAATAGCTAACTTTACTTTTTAAAGTCCAGCATGCGTGCTGAAATAATGAAGCAAAATGTACACTAATACAAATGTGTTTAAGCTGTGAATGGGTACATAAAGGAAAATGCACGTTTTGTATTTCAGTTGTCTTTTTTTTGTGTGTGTGTGTGTGTGTGTGTGTGTGTGTGTGTGTGTGTGTGTGTGTGTGTGTTTTTTTTTTTTTTTTTTTTTTTTTTTTTTTTTTTTTGTTCGACATTTTAAAGCCACGTCTTATTCAAGATTGTAAATGCTCTCGTTCTCTCGCCCCCTTCTCAGGACATATTTGTCAGCCTCTCTCAGGTGGATGGTTTGTATTTTGTCTGCAACATTGACGACTTTAAGTTTCTGGCGGACATGATTCAGCATATACCGCTTAACCTGAGGTCACGCTACGTCTTCTGCACTGCTCCCATCAACAAAAAGCAGCCTTTTGTATGTACCTCCTTCCTTAAGGTGAGTGAGTGGATGTAAACATGAGACAACAGCGATTTAAGGTTAATGGTGGAAGGACAGGAGTGAGCAGTAGAGGGTGCTGATGAGGAGAGTAAAAATGATGAAGTAAGGAAACTGACCCAGTGAGGCAGTGGTGTAATAACCCTCCTGTCACACCTGACTCTTTTTATGGTCTTATCAAACTGATAAAACAAGAGTAGATAAAATTCCCATGAATGAGCAACCTTTGAGGTTAAGGGTTAAGTTCTGCATATTTCTATTGTTCGTGTGTGCTAGGCTCAGAGTATTTAGTTTAGAGCAATAGCGATGCACCTATAGAAGGTAATTTGGTTCTGTAAATAAAACTGTGATTGGATAATAAATACTAAAACTGTGTTCAACACAAATAAAGTGTACGTTTAACATTTACTTTATTATTTGAGTGTGTACAGCATGTCATCTGCACTGTTGATGGATCAATCTTGTTTCTTCTCTAGTTTGCCCGTCAATTCAGTCGAGACGAACCCCTGATATTTGACTGGGTCTGTCGCCACATCAGCTGGCCTCTGGCTCCACCTAAAAACATTAAAGACCTGGTTCACCTGGAAGCTGTCCATGACGTGTTGGATCTCTACCTCTGGTTAAGGTAGCTTTATATTTCCACCTTTGGCAAGTTGCCTTACCTGTTTTTATGCCTTTTTGATATGCGATCACGATGTGTTTGTTTGTATGAACTCTTCTTTGTTGTTGTAATTTCCAGTTTTGCCATATTAATCCTCTTTGTTTGTGTCTACCTGCCTCTGCAGCTACCGTTTTATGGACATGTTTCCAGATACTGCCTCAATTAGAGAAATCCAGCGGGAACTTGATGATATCATCCAGCAGGGTGTGCGAAATATCACCCGGCTCATCAGAGCCTCTGACACAACAGTCACTGACCCACTGCAGGCGCAGAGCAACAGGCATAGCCAGACGGGAAGGGGAACTGGTAGCACAAATTTTTTGACTGGAAGCAGAGGTCAAGGGGGACAGAGAGCCTCAGAACAGATGATGGACAGCTCTCTGGCTAGTCGTCTGGTGAGAGACGGGCTGTTGACGCCCGATTTGCTCCAGCAGCTGCAAAGGGAATGGTCTAAAGATCAGAAGCAGGACAACAGCAGTCAGAGGGCACTCGATCTGGAGCATCAGAGTAATAACAAAGGGAAAAGGAAAAAGAAGAAGAAATGAAGAACATTTTTATTTTGCTTCAGTGAAGAGCAAAAAACTGACATCAGCCTATCTTGATGCTTTAAGCATTTAAGACAGATGTGAGAACTCCTTCTAGCACTAAAAGTATCCCAGTAGGCTTTGACCTCCAGCGTTAAAACTAAAAAACCACCTTGTTCCTGTGCTACAGATCTAACCAAATGTTTTCTTCTAATCAACTAATGTACAAACTCACTAAAGCTGGAAAATGTTTCTAGCTCCCGTCTCTCTGTCTATGAAGGATCAAGTGTCTGGTGAGAGAATGTCCTCTTTGTGAAACCAATAACTGACAGACATCATTGTCAAATGTGCTGTTTCAGTAGCATTTTTGACACCAGAAGACACTGAAGTTCATTAAATGCTTGAAGTTTTCTCAGTCGTCAGACTCTAATACGTAATTTCTATGAACATTTCTTTAACTGAGGAAAAAAGTGAGAGCTTGAACTTGGTGCAGGCCTGTTATACAGATGAAATGTCATATTTTTCTCTCTTTTTTTTTTTTTTTTTTTTTTTTGTATGCTTGAAATGATATGATAGTAAACAGTATTTTAAATGTGTTGATGTTTGTAGTGTTTTGTGTCAATGTGATTTGCAGCTCATGCAAGGGGATGGAAACAAAAAGAGCCTGAAGAAGGTTTTCAAAATGGAGTTTTACTGCAACATAATATGAGCTGTCTCCTTTTTAAATATATATATATATATATTCCCAAAATATACAGTGCATACATGCAGTTTGATCTATAATATTATATTTATTATTTTTTGCATTATTAATTTGTCTTACAAATTTGTCTAATGAGGCCACTTACAGTGCATTGCAGGGGGGGGATGAAAAGATTGTCGTTTTCATTAACCTTGATCAGTAACTTTGGATTTCAAATATTTTAGAGTTTCCTAAAATCTTCAGTCCAAAGCTTAGGAAAAGTCACTCGAGCCACTATGACGAAAACACTAAGCAAGCCTGTATCTGACACATTAAAGGAAATGATTGTAGAAAGGGGGTTGTGCTTGCTGTTAATCATTGAATTGGCGCAGAGGCTGGTATCTGCTCAGTGGACTCAGCAAGAGACAATGAGAGCACAAACGTAAAAAAAAAATAACACCTAGCAGAGTGGAAAGGATCGGGGAAAAACACATTTTTCCTTAGTTTAGTGAAGTGTGTTCACCTGTCACGCACGCTGACAGTATCAAAGAATAGCTGGAAGACTTTTCATGGTGTTTCTTATCAGTGAAGATGTTGGCTGTTCATCTCATTTCCTTCTTTTTCTCCAAACTCCAGGAGGACCCCACAAAGAAGGTGAGTGCTACACACACAAACACAACACTGTTTCAAACAGTGCATATAATTAATACACCCCTGGTAATGAGGGGGTTTGAAGCTCTACATTTATTTAAAGTCTTCTCAATTATCAATGTGTAAGCTGCTAATGCACTGTATTTATGCTCTTGATTGGAAATCATATTTTAAATGCAACTCTACTCGCTACAATAATCATCAAAGATATATTTGCCACCAATGATAAACTTACTGTTCTAATGTGTTGTTTCTTGATTTACTTCTTAGGCAGTTCTATCAGGATTTATCCAGAAAGAGAAAGTGATTAAAAGAAGGACAAATCTCTGATGATTTCTTTGAGGATTTGCAGAAATGCACGTGACTAAAATTAAGTCAACGAGACATGGCAGAAGTCAGTACAGTAATATAAATGATCAAGGTGAAATGTGGGATCATTAGTCACTGCGTCACCATTTATCTTTATCTGAACAATCATTAACAACTTTCCCTGGCAGCGTCGCTGCTCCTCTTAGTCCACATTGGATCACACATTCTCACCCGGGACAAAGTATGGACACTCCTACAATCACACTGTACTCGCTCACGATACACTCACACTCTGGCTCTTATATTGTAAAACCTCAGGGTGTTGTCCTATGAGCACATGCTCCACAGCGACAGTTCAGCTGTGAATATAGCACACGGGGTGTGGCTGATGATCTTCAGCATTTTTTTTTTATACTACTTCCTAACTCATTTACAGAGACAGTTTGGCATGTTGAGTTACTGTTACCACAAAATCACTTGAAATATTTTTGCTCAACCTATCACTTGCAGTTTTCTGGTTCAAGCAATCACTGAGTTTCAAATTCAGATTATTAACCCCAAAATTCAAAACATATGTGAAAAGACATCACAGATAAATGAAAAAATCCTTCATATTTGAACTATAAGAAAAAAGTTGTTTTGTTTTTTTTTACTTTTTCTCTGTTGATCAGATGTTCAAATTGATTCTGGTGAATTTTGATATGTAATATTATAAAACTGTGATGAGGCATGTAACAGTAACAGAGGATATAAAAAGAAAACTAACTGAATGAGAGAAGCAAAAGTAGTCTGACACCTAATAAGAAAGTCCACAAAATACAAATGAGAGAGAGAGAAATATAAATTTTTCTCTCTTTCATCCCTTCTTGTTCGAGTCCAGTCGGTAAAAATACAGCGGTACATCTCACTTCGTTTTGCTCTCTGTGTTCTGTGTCTCTTTCAGGTTGACAGGTTTCTGCATGCGATGCGCCTCCATGATGACCAGTTAATTGATATCTCAGCTCGTTTCCAGGCTGAAATGAAGAAGGGGCTCTCAGCTGAAAGTTCGGCCGCCGCAACTGTAAAAATGCTGCCGACACATGTCCGCTCCACTCCTGATGGCTCAGGTTACTCGTGTCAATGGTTTATTTTATTAGGGCTGCTGGGTAGATCCTAAAAAAAAAAAAAAGGCTGCCATTCTTTAGAAGTAAAAGCAAGAGATTAAAGATCTTCCTTCTCTTTCAACCACTCTTGCAGAGAAGGGACAGTTTCTGGCACTGGATCTTGGAGGCTCCAAGTTTAAGGTGCTCCAGGTTAAGGTGAGAGAGGGGATGGGGGTCAGGAAGGGAGGAGTGGAGATGGAGGAGAAGATCTACCCTATGTCAAAGGAGCTGCTCAATGGGAGAGCACCAGAGGTAAGAATAAAAAGATCTGAAAGTAGATTTGATTAGAATTCAACAAGCAAGAAGAAGAGATTTGAACTTCTCCCTCGTCATTGTCTTTGTCTTTGTAGTTATTTGACCATGTGTCAGAATCTCTGAAGGACTTTCTTCATGTAAAGAACATCAGTCTGGATAAGAAACATCCTCTGGCATTCACTTTTTCTTTCCCTTGTGAACAGACCCGCTTGGATAAGGTATGACTCTCTACATCGAGACATCTGGTTTTCATGAGCTGTACCTGTAGTGTGTTATACTCCACGTGCTAACATCTGTCTGTCTTTTTAGATTTAGATCCCATAATCCTTCGAACCACTTCTTTCCTCTTGCAGGGATTACTGTTGAGCTGGAGTAAGAACTGCCGGGCTCGAGGCCTTCAGGGGAAAGATGTGGTCCAGGCTCTCAGAGAGGCTATTGACAGAACTGGGGTGGGTTGCCAGTG
The DNA here is from genome assembly GCF_036321145.2 of Pelmatolapia mariae. Lineage (NCBI taxonomy): Eukaryota > Metazoa > Chordata > Actinopteri > Cichliformes > Cichlidae > Pelmatolapia > Pelmatolapia mariae. The sequence continues at coordinate 26,017,670 of NC_086227.1, forward strand.
TTTGCTTCAGTAATTTACCCATAAACTATCTGCAGAAACCGAGACATGACGAGAAATATAATGTAAGATAAAGTGGAAAAATAAAGAGTTGAACCCATCTGATACCCACTATGTAAACTGAACAGTATAACCTGGTTTATCTCTTTAATAACGCCCTCTGCAGGGAATGGACATAGAAGTGTTAGCGATGGTTAATGATACTGTGGCGACAATGATGACCTGTGGTTTTGATGATCAGTACTGCGATGTAGGACTCATCATTGGTAAGTAGATTCACACAATTCAAACTAGTCTCTGGTGTCCTTTTACAGAAACTGTTGTTTTGTATGAGTGTGACATGTACATGAGTAGCCATCACTCTAAACTTATTTTATAGTTCATTTGATTAAGCATAAAGTTATCCAGTGTTCAGTAAAACAAAGCAAATGTTCTGCATTAAAACTAGAAAAAACTTGAAACCAAAATTCTGTACTATAAATTAGGTTTTATTCTGGTTTCTTTTTTATCTAGTAAGCCTTTGGAGCTCTTAGGATTGATGCATAATTATCTAAACATAGCTAATAGATATTATCTAATCATAGATAACTGCATATTAGTGACAGGAAATAGCGCTGACTGTAAATGTAGAAGGCATTAATAACTCTGATTCTGCAAATCTACTCCAAACTTTGTGTTCTAATTTTTGCAAAACACATGTTTAAATATTTTTAGATCAATTCTTATTTATGTTTTTTGTGCAAACAAGTGAAAACAATGACAATATTTTGCAAGAGAAGAGAGCAAGAGGGTAAGCAGGGTAAGCACACTTACCCATAGTCATCTTGCTCCCCCTGGTGGTATGCTGTGCATGTGTGGATATTGAATTAGTTGTGAAGTGTAGACATATAGAACCATTAACGTATCCCGTTTATTGTAATAATCTTAATGGAGTAAGTCTATGTATCCTGTGTGTTTGGGTGCTTACAGGCACAGGCACCAACGCGTGTTACATGGAGGAGCTGCGTCATGTTGACCTGGTGGAGGGAGACGAGGGCAGGATGTGTGTGAACACTGAGTGGGGAGGCTTTGGGGACGATGGGGCCCTGAATGATTACATAACAGAGTTTGATCAGGATGTTGATGCAACCTCTATCAATCCTGGAAAACAAATGTAAGGAAAGCAGCTTTGTTTTTTCTTTTTTTATAAAATACTCTGTCCATTGAGACATCTTTCATTTCTTTGTGTCTTTCAAGGATAAATTTGAAATAGCTTAGGGAAGTTTTCTTGTAATTTCTTAGAGTAAGGAATAGTTCTCCAGGCTTCTTGAAGGACTTTTTAAAACTTTTCTTTGGATGTTGGCTGCTTTTTGTTCTGCCAAGAAGATCCCACACTGCTTCAATAATGTTAAGGTCTGGGTTCTGGGGAGGCCAGTCCATGACTGATACTGTTCCAACTGGGAGTGTGTTTGGGATCATTATCACGCTGATAATCAGACAGATGCCAATCAGAATCTTTCCAGATGGTATTTTTCTGTATTCATAATCCTCAACGCCGCCTGCTGAAATCCCAAACAATGACAGACACCACTGTGTTTTACAGATGGCTGTAGACACAAACTGTTGTACCTTGCTTTTAACCATCTCTGTACATCTTCCCAATAAAACCAAAACTTTCAAAATTGGATTACTCACTCCATATATCCTGTTGTCACTAATTTTCAGTCCAGTTTTTGTGTATTTTGCCATACGTGACTCCTGGATAATGTTCTTCTGATGTAGATTTAGCATTGATGCTTTTTTTGTCCTCTACTTGTCCAGTTTCCACAGTTTTCTTAAGGACACACTGCACATCATAGTGAGACATGCCAGGTTTTCAGTTTGTAGCTGTTTGGGTCTCAGCTTCTTGGTGCAATATTATCATTTTATGCTTGTATTTTATGCAAATACTGTGGTATTTGGAGGATTTTTCATAGATTCAACTAATGAAATGGGAACAAATGATGTGTTTTTTGTGACATGCTAACAAACGGCTCAATTTAAAATTCGTTACAAAGCATTGGTTCATCCCTTGAGTTAGGTGTCTTTTTAATTCTTGAACAATTCATTGGCCAGTATTGGCTTATCAAACAGAAAAAAAACATTAACTGAAAAACTGTCTGCTACAAGGACGGGACTAAAAAGTGAAAAAGCAACCAATGTCTAAAGAAAAACTCTGAAGAGCTTTCAGAAAGTCCGGAACACTACTGCCTACAATCATTTTAAAAGATTATCAGAAAGTCTGGTTCATCTGAAGCAAAATATAAAGAAATGATGGGTGACTTGAGACGTTTGCTCAGTACTGTAGAAACCTTTAACCCCTTTCTGGTCTATTGTAGCTTTGAGAAGATGGTCAGTGGGATGTATCTGGGTGAGCTAGTGAGGCTGGTTGTATTAAAGATGGCTAAACTGGGACAGCTGTTTGATGGACTCGTACCTGATTCCCTGAGGACCAAAGGGAAGATAACCACAGCACACGTGGCAGCCATGGAGGAGTAAGTTGTCTTTATCTCTCTGGGTCACATGGCGTCTGTCCAAAAACAGCATGAATGCCATAAATATTCATTTGTCTCAGGTACAAAAATGGTCTGAAGAACACCAGAGATATTCTCGTGGAACTTGGTTTGAACCCATCACAAGATGACTGCATTGCTGTTCAACACGTCAGCACCATCGTGTCCTTCAGGTCCTCCAATCTGGTGGCCGCGGGGCTGGCTGCCATCTTAACCCGAATTAAGCATAACCGGCATTTGAGGGCATTGAGGATCACTGTGGGAGTGGACGGAACTGTGTACAAGACACATCCGCAGTAAGTCAGTGTGGAAATCACTCAAACCCATATTAGTTTACAACTATTGAGATTAATAAATATGTAACTGATAAAACACAAAAAGAGCCAGTACTGTCAACAGTCCCCTTCCTTTCTAACTATGACTAATGGCTGCTGTAAAAAGTTTCTGGTATTTAAAAAATAAATAAATAAAAGTTTGAAGCAAAATCAATTAAACTTCACTGACAAAGAGCCTTGAGTAGAAACTAGGGTTAAGCAATGGATTAAATAAATGACCAAAGACATAAGCTGTTAAATGATTGGGGTAAATGTGTCACACTTGAGTTTAACCTAACATCAACCACACAGTACCACAGCTCAGCACTGCACTCACCACTCACACACAATGAGAATCCTCATTTGCACAATTTGACCTCAACTCTAGCAAAACTATAGGCTGTAAATAAAAGATGGACTATTCTGGCTCTGTGGAATTGCCTTAATCTCTCTGATGGCCAGCAGTGGATAAAAAGAAGTCAGCCTGTATAGAAGCCTATAGACAACCTGCCTTGGCTTCTTTGCTCTTTGACCTGAGGTCTCAGTCATGGTTTTAGCATCTCAGTATCCCAATCATCACTAACAGTGAGTGAAAAAACTCCCGACAAGGCTTGAAAAACAGAACTTTGGAATCCAGTGGATGATGTGTATGATAGTGACGCCCTGATCACCTCTGATAAAGTCAGCGAACCCAACACAACAAACAGGGCCTTGATGAAGACATAACAGCATCATGTCCTCTCTTACCTGATGAGCTGCAGATCACTAATATAAATACTTCTTAACAAACATCTAAAATAGCCTGATGAAATATTGAATATTTTATGTTTCTGTCACTTCTATTCCAGGTATCCTAAACGTCTCCATAAGGTGGTGCGTCGGTTGCTTCCTGAGTGCCAGGTTAGATTCGTCCTCTCGGACAGCGGCAGCAGCAAAGGGGCTGCCTTGGTAACAGCAGTTGCCCAACGCTTGGCATCACGGAAGAGACAGGTTAGAGTGCTGCAAGTTTTATGTCTGTGTTTGTGTGATTCTTCACAGGTGAAATAAAAAAGAAAGGCTTAAATATCTGATAAACAGTATCTCTGGTTTTCTAGGTGGATGAGACACTGGCTCCCTTCAAACTGAGTCAAGAGCAGCTCCAGTTGGTCAAGGCCACAATGAGAGCAGGGCTGGAGGCAGGGCTAAAGAACAAAGGCCCCTCAGCAGTTAAGATGCTGCCCTCTTATGTTTATCATACACCTGATGGCACAGGTCAGAGACAAACGCTGACGTTTTTACAGGCCTCTTAATTAAACCCAAACAGCAGCTACACAATTAATACATTCAGCGTCACCTCTAGCTTTCACAAAGATGTAACTGCTTTGTTAAAAACTTTTTTTTAGGAAGTTTGTATTTTTAAAATATAAAAAAAGATCATAATTATTATTTTTTTTACCAGAGCGTGGAAAATATCTTGCTTTGGATCTGGGAGGAACCAACTTCAGAGCTATGCTGGTCAAATTCAAGAAAGGCCTTCAAAACAACACACGGCTTTACCATAAAATCTACACCGTACCGCTGGAGATAATGCAGGGAACAGGAGAAGAGGTGAGAAACATGCATATACCGTCAGCACCCTGACAGAAAGTATCAAACTGGGTTTAGTCATTAAGTAATTAAATTAATTATAAGAAGTTGTACACTGCTGACAGTGTTGTCTAAATGAGGTAGGGTTGAATTCTTCTGTTTGAAAAACAGAACTGAAAATATAACACACCGTTTGTTTGTTTGTTTGTTTTCTCTCTCTGTTTGTCTCCAGCTGTTTGATCATTTAGCACAATACGTGAGTGACTTCCTGGACTACATGGGGATGAAGAAAGCACATCTTCCAGCAGGCTTCACCTTCTCTTTCCCCTGTGAGCAGACGGCCATTGACACGGTACGTCAAAATCGTTTGGTGCAGCCACAGAAAACCTGGCTGCACCTTATTTTACAATGAAGTAGTAAAACACAATAAGCTAGACTTTGTATCAAAGTGGTTAAATTAGAAATAGTATGCCCTGTGAGGGACTGGCAACCTGTCCGAGTTTAACCTGCTTTAACCCACCGTGTCCCTGCTGGGACAGGCTTCAGCTCTCAGATACAGTTGGATAAGCTGTTAAGAAAATTGACAGATGGATGGAAATAATTCTTATTAGACAACCAAACCACCTTGAACCTGTTCTAAATAATTAGAAACATCATATAGTGCTGTTAAAAGTACACAATATTTAGACAGTATCGCTCATTAGAAGAAAACTGTAGCTTTACACTGTCTACAAATTCACATGGTTGTTTCCCTTCCAGGCTGGATGTTGTTCAAAGTCCTGTGGAGTATATTATTTGGTATCTGATTTCCTCAAAGTGCTGCTCTCATAAAGGTTAAAGGCCACAGATTGTAGATTGATGTAGCAAACCTGACATCACTCACTGGTTTCTAAAGTCTGCATTTTGAAGCCTCAACATTTTAGCCACCAACATGTTAGTTTTTTGGAGCCAGAAGTTATCACATTTGGATGAGAGGGTGGCCTGTTATCAGTTAACACTAGATAGCTTGGTTGCATCTGTGAACTGTATAGGGACACATAAAGATAAAACACTGACAGACTAACTGAGAGACTGATAGAACAGAAAACTGAAGCACAAACTTGTTGTTCAAGCTCATACCACACAGGAAGCCACGTTACTTGTCAGATGGATGATGGGGGGCATCACAGACATCATCATCAACTCATTCAGTTACATTCAGCTCCCAAGTCTCTTAGATCTATGGACAAAGATCTCTAACATGTCCCGAGGTCCCGGCTCAAACAAAAAGCCTTTGTAGTCGCTGTGCCACATTTGTAGGATCATCCGGTTTTTGTTGTCATTATGTTTATTGCTTATTGTTTATGGTCCATGTGTCCACCTTTGACTATTTTAATGTAATTACACATATATGTATATAGCTGTATTTAAATGTGCTTTACAAATAAATTGTACTCACTGGCTATAGTTCCATGAGAAATGCTCCAAAAGAGATGAACACTTACAAACACAGATGAGAGGTCCAATTTAGTGAATCCAATAAGCACAGGTGAGGCCACTGAAATAATAGACGCTGAGTCGTCTGTTAATTAAAGTGACAACATCCAAAACTCCAGCACACAGATAGATAAGTTGTTTTTTGTTTCTTTTAAAAATCACCTCTCAGTGCAACTGTCTTATTGCTCTAATGTTGGGCATTTTAAAAATATGAATCCATGGGGACTGACTCCCTTTGGAACAAGCCTGAATTGGACATTAGTGGAACTACAGTTTTTGGCACTTGATCATTCGACGTTCTCAGAATGTTATTTACAGAGCTGTTCTGTTAAATAAAAATGTAAACAGACTCCTAAAGCAGTAGCATTATTATTTCTGTAGCAGTTTGTAACCTTTTCAACCTTTGGATGTTCTGTAGGGCATCCTGGTCAGCTGGACCAAAGGCTTCAAGGCCACAGACTGTGAAGGACATGATGTTGTTAACTTGCTACGGGAGGCCATCAAAAGACGTAACGTGAGTCAATAAAAACAACAGAGTAAAGATTTAAAATGATGGCCAGGTTTTAAACAGATGAGGGGAAGAAACATTACATCAGATTGGTACACGTCTAGGCCTACAGGAACATTACAATGCATTTGTGGGTGTGTGCACACAGGAGTATGACTTGGACATAGTAGCAGTGGTCAATGACACAGTTGGGACAATGATGAGCTGTGCCTATGAAGACCCTCAGTGTGAAGTTGGACTGATTGCAGGTATGTGGCCTCAAGGGTGAAGAAATGCTAAGTTAAGAATAAGCTTATAGTTATGATTGTTCATTTAAGAATTTTAAATGCAAAGAACAGTATTATAATATTTGACGTAATAAGGAAATAAGCTATATGAGTCTGTTTTACAGGAACTGGGTCAAATGCTTGTTACATGGAGGAACTCAAGAACATTGAGAAGATTAGACAAAAGAAACAGAAAACAGAAGGAGACGAGGAGACACCTGAAGCAGTGGAGGACAAGGTGGAAGGACTTGCTTGTTGGGTGCCAATGAGCTAAAAACATATTGTTAAAACATAATTAAACACTTTATGTGTGTGTGTGTGTGTGTGTGTGTGTGTTTCCCTCTCTCATCAGGATGATGGGTCAAAAGGAGATAAGAAGGCGGAGACTTCTGAGACATCAAAGATGTGTATAAACACGGAGTGGGGGGGTCTGGGTGATGATGGATCCTTGGATGACATCATCACACCTTTTGATGCTGAAGTGGACCACAACTCAGTAAACCCTGGAAAACAAAGGTTAGCTACACTTACCTTACTGTGTACGTATGATGACGCCTACTTGAGGCACACATATAAAATTTGATGTTTTATGACTGAATTTTTTTTAAACATACTGTGACACATATGTGTCTCGTGTAGTAGTTAGTTGGTGTTTTTGAGATTTATTCAGTAACTTGTAGCAAGTTGTGATGGTCACACAACATTTTACAAGTTTATGTTCGCGTTTATAGGTTTGAAAAGCTCACCAGTGGGATGTATTTAGGTGAAATTGTCCGAGAGGTATTACTGGATCTAACAAGAGGAGGTTTGCTGTTCAGAGGGCGCGTCACGGAAACCTTAAAAACACCTGGAATATTCCAAACTAAATATCTGTCACAAATAGAGAGGTAGGACAAACGATGCCTATGTTTGTGCTATTTTTGGATAGATTTAAAGTATTCATAATTTAACATGAATATTGCATTTTCTGCTGTGTAACTGTGTTGTCTCCCTCCAGTGACCGTTTGGCTCTACTGCAAGTCAGATCTATTCTCCAGCACCTGGGGCTCGACAGTACCTGTGATGACAGCATCATTGTCAAAGAGGTACAAGATAGAAAAGCAACATGCTACACAGTAACCTCCTACAGAATGCATCACAAATTCAATGTTTTCCTCTTTTACAAGGTATAAAAATGTTAACAATTAAGCCGCTGTGTATGTATTTTGACCCGGACCACGTCATTAAGCCATGCTGGTGAGCCATCTTGCACAGCAGAAAGACTAGACAAACACTAAAATAAATCTTTAGTAATGTTACTGGTTACACCTTTGTTTGTGGACATCAGAAAGTCTAATTTCAGGGAGGAATTGGAGGACTGTGACTGTCAGACTTTTGAACCTTATAAACAACTGTTAAAACTAAGCATTGTCCTTGAAAAGTAGCATTGTTATGTTGTTATTTCTGGTATCGAGCCAACCCTCCAGATATTAATGGAGATTTTTCTGCCATACTAGATGTAATACAGCCACCAGTTGCTAGGGAAAAGTACTGTATGTATTCCCCGACTATTTGGCAGTGGTTTCTGCATTTTGCTGGCTCTCGCTGAGTGAAACTTGCTGCAAAGAATCAAAAACCTGCTTGTGATTTCTTTAGTTGCTAGCATACAGGCATGATAGCCTCTAATTTTTCATGTTTGTCTGAAAATTCTCTTGCAGCCAGTCGGGGAATAATCATTTTTCACTCACGACCAGTGGTTGCTGGGTTTCACAGAAAAAGTCTGGCTAACAGTTAAAATGTTTGAATAAAAGTCTGGAAACTGTTTCCTAAGAGTATGGATACCTGGTTGAAATGAATGAACATAAACAGTCTTGCTAACCATAACTGATGGTTAAAAGCAGTCCAGATATCCAGATTAAAATAAGTTTAAATTAACAAACAATCAGTTGTGCTGTTGGAAAGATTCTTCAATTCATCTGCCTTTACTGTAAAAGCTTTCTGCCATTTAAATAAATACATTAATTAATTAAAAAATTGCTGCCCATAAGTCAAAATTTTCTTTATTATCTTGAAATTCTGAGCTAAATTTTGAGATAGCCAACTTGAAATTTCCACAAAATTTTGACTTATGGACAGCTTTTATTTATTTTATTTTTTTTACAGTAACAGAAATAAGGTTATCGTCAGATAAAGTTTGGGAAGTGGTTCAAAGAAATATGCTCTCTGCTTCAACCTTACCTTAAGGTTGGGTAATATTCTTTATATTATTTGTGTGGTGCATTGTCTGGCTGAGAAAACTGTGACGCCAGCAGACTGTTAACTGTTGCAATATTGATAAAGGTTTCCATTGTTGCTTAGGTATGTGGAGCGGTATCGCGTCGAGCAGCAGAGCTGTGTGGGGCAGGCATGGCAGCCGTGGTAGATAAGATCAGAGAGAACCGAGGACTGGACCATCTGAACATCACTGTAGGGGTTGATGGTGCACTCTACAAACTACACCCACAGTGAGTTAATTTAATAAAAATATTGTTTGTTTGTTTTGGGTGCAGTGATGTGTTGGGTGTGTGTCAGGTGTATACTGTACTTTCATTTTAACCTTTCATAATTATTCAAACAGCTTGGTTAAAACATTTTCTGTTGTTTCTAGTTTTTCTGGAGTCCTTCAAGAGACTACCAGAGTTTTGGCTCCTCAGTGTAACGTGACCTTCTTGCCTTCAGAGGAAGGCAGCGGGAAAGGTGCTGCCCTGATTACTGCTGTAGCCAGGCAGAAGCGAGATCGTTGACTTCACACACCTGGAAAAAAGAAAGCTGTCCGAAGATGTTTTTTCACTTTTTGCATTCAGTTGCACTGCTGTTTGTTTGGTTTCTTTGTTTTTGTTTTTATGCACTACCAAAATTCTGTATTGGCCTAAGAGAGTGTCAGACTGTGTGGATGGAAGATGGAAGCATTGCTGCCTGTGATTAAATCACTGTTTGTAATAAATTTTAAAAGAACTGTAATTGGTTTGAATTGACTATTATATTAAGGGTGTGCCAGTCAACACTCTGAGACTATGTTTGCTTCAGCTTAGTTAACTTAATCCATGTTAGTTAAGTTAAATAGAAGAAAACTTCTTCTATTATCTTTACTGCTCACAAATAACATAAAATAAAAATATTTCTAACTTGATAAGCCCTTCTGTGTTAATCCACGGTTATCTGTGTTTGCAATCTGTGGGCTGTGAGGGGTAAGAGAAGTAAAGTATGAGCATAGAGAGACAAGGACAAAACAAAACTTTAGAAGAGAGAAGCCAAAAAGTATTGGCAGGCAGCAGAAACATAAACAGATGTGAAGAGGAAATAGGTGAGTGGAGAAGAAGCATCGCGAAACTACAGGACGCTTCAGGGTCACCTGATCCAGCACAAACAGTTCAGTTCAGTTCAGTTCAGTTCAGTTCAGTTCATTTTTATTTCAAACATGTGCCTTCACAATCATTTCCAAATATCATTTCATTATTTGTTTGAAAAGGAGTAGGCAGAAGTAATTACTTATTTGTCCCTACCCCCTCAAGTTTTACCTCTCATTCTTTTAATTTTCTTTTAGTCTTAAATTAAACAAACAACATATGAAACAAAAGTACAGCAAAACAAAACAAAACATACATAAATAAAAAAAAAGAAATTAGCAAGCCCCACCACAGTATAGTTTCTTTTATATGAAAAATACAGAATGTGTATATTTGCATATTCATAAGTTATGGAAAAACAAACAAACCAAAAAAAACAACAACCAAGAACCACAATACCATTACCAGCCACATTACCGTCCTGGGTTAACCCCGTTTTCTTCATTCTTATACTTATTTAAAATTTGTTTTTTATATTTTACTTTAAACTGGCTTACGTTTTTACTTTCTTTTATTTCTTCTGTTAGACTGTTCCATAATTTAACTCCTGCAATTGAGAGAGACATAGTTCTTAAAGTTGTTCTAGCACTTTGTATTTTTAAATTCCATTTCCCTCTTAAGTTATACCCACCTTCTCTTTCTATGAACAATTTACAGATTTCTTTTGGAAGCAATTTATTTCTTACTTTATACATTATTTGCGCTGTTTTAAACTCCACCAAGTCTTTGAATTTAATAGCTTGCATTTTGACAAAGAGTGCATTTGTATGGTCCCTGTACCCCACATTATTTATTAATCTAATGGCCCTTTTCTGTATTATAGTTATTGTTTGTGTATTACTTTTGTATGTGTTTCCCCAAACCTCTACACAGTAGCTCATATATGGCAGTAGTAAAGCACAGTATAATATGTGCAGTGCTTTCTGATCCAACATAGGCTTTGCTTTCCCCAGGACGGCAATGCCCCGTGCCATTTTCCCCCGAACATAAGTAATGTGTGGCTTCCAACAGAGCTTGTGGTCAATGATCACACCAAGAAATTTTATTTCATTTACTCTTTCTAAATATACATTGTCAACACATATTTCTATTTTGATGTTTTTCTTTTGTTTTCCAAACAACATAAATTTGGTTTTATCTAGATTCAATGATAATTTATTTATATCAAACCACTTCTTTAATATTGTTAATTCCTGTGTGATCATCTCCAAAACCTGTGGCAATTCCACACCTGAACATAGTATATTTGTGTCATCAGCAAATATTACAAACTTTAAAATCTCCGATACTCTGCAAATATCATTTAAGTACATAATAAACATTTTTGGACCCAATACCGAACCTTGAGGTACTCCACAAGCTATATCCATCAGATTAGATTTATAATCTGTCAAGCACAAGTGTCAAGCTTAAAAACTAAAGAGTGTGCATGTCCAAAATCCAAACTAGGAGCTGGTTCTAAAGGAGAAGGAGCTGATAGCTGAAGGCTCAGCGTCCTATTCTACTTTTAGAAACTCTAAGATCTTAAATGCTCTGTTAGGATAATATGATACTATGAGGTCTCAATGATGTGATGGGGCCTAATTATTGAAGACTTTGCATGTAAGGAGAAGGATTTTAGTTTCAGTTGTTGATTTTAGAGGAAGCCAATCAAGCAAGCAAGCAATTTATTTATATAGCACTTTCAGATCAGCCCCCAGCTGAACACAAAGTGCTGTACACTTGACATGCCAAAATGATACATTGAACATGTTAAAAAATAAGAAAAATAATAATATAAAATAAATAAAATATATATATAAAAATGATTATTAAAATGACATTAAAATAATAAAATTAGCACAAATAGCAAAAACAATAATAAAATAGTATAAAAAATGATGATGAGAATTACATTTAAAACAATAAACTCAGCACATTAGATCAAAACAATAAAATCAATAAAATCAGGGTCAGACTGTGTCATATGCCAAGGAGTAAAAATGGGTTTTAAGACGTGTTTTAAAAGTGGACAGTGAAGGGGCCTCTCTAATGTGCTGGGAAAGATTGTTCCACAGATTAGGAGCAGCAATAGAGAAGGCCCTGTCCCCTCTGAGCTTCCTCTTGGACCTGGGTACCTCCAGGAGCAGCTTGTCAGCTGACCTGAGAGACCTGGGGGTGAGTAAGGATGCAGAAGCTCAGAGAGGTAAGTTGGGGCAAGACCGTTTAAACATTTAAACACAAACATGAGAATTTTAAAATGAACTCTATATACAGGCAGCCAATGGAGTGAAGCCAGGATGGGAGTTATGCGCTCTCTTTTACGAGTTCTGGTTAAAAGTCGTGCAGCAGAATTCTGGACCAGCTGCAGACGAGAGAGAAGATGCTGACTAACTCCACAATACAGTGCATTACAGTAATCTAGACGACATGAAATAAAAGCATGGATTACCGTTTCAAGATGTGGCCTGGATAAAATAGGTCTTATCTTTGCCAAGCGCCTTAAATGATAAAAACTGGACTTGACAGTAGCCCTAATTTGACTGTCTAATTTAAAATCACTGTCCATCTTAAAACCCAGGTTTGTAACAACAGATTTAAAATACTCTGCCAGGGGTCCCAAATCAATAGCAGAGGGTTCACAAGGTCCACTAGGACCAAACAGAATCACCTCAGTTTTGCTTGAATTACACCTTAGAAAGTTTAGGGACATCCAAGATTTAATGTCTTCTAGACATGCTAGAAGTGGCTTAATAGAGAAGGCCTCTTTCTGCTTCAGAGGCAGATAAATCTGACAGTCGTCAGCATAGCAGTGGAAGGATATTCCATGCCTTCTGAGGATGGTTCCCAGGGGCTGTAAATATAATGAAAAAAGCAGAGGCCCTAAAATTGAGCCCTGCGGGACCCCAGACTGAAAAGTGGTAGAGGAAGACTCATACCCTAAAAAGTTAACACTAAAAGTTCTGTCACAAAGATAAGATCTAAACCATTTCAAAGCAGGCAAATATGGGAGAAATTTACTCTGTTATTCTCCTCGCTGTCTCTCTGCAGTGTTTTGGATTAACTGGAGGCTTTTAAGAGAGATTTTTGAACAATCTAGTGTGGAGATGTTTTTCATCATTTCATCATCACCTCATTTTTGTCTGAATTTAAAGGTAGAAAATAATTCAAGCTTTTATTTCCCCAAGACATGTCTGGGATTTAAATAACTGATTTCATAGATAAACATGTGTATGACTGATAAGAAGTTGTAGTTAAATACATTTTGTTCCTCTCTTTTACTTAAACATTTATAGACACTCCTTAGAATGACTTTATATTGTGTAACAGTTGTGAACCTGATGATTTATATGTCAGTGTGTGTAGAAAATATGTAATATTCTGCAAAAGAGAAAGTATACACGGTCATATTGTGTAGACACAAATCTTTTTACACACTGATGTCATGGGCATCAGTCTTATTGTAACTAAAAGCAATTACCTGTGCAGCAAACTGTTACAAAATAATGTGTGTGTGTGTGTGTGTGTGTGTGTGTGTGTGTGTGTGTGTGTGTGTGTGTGTGTGTGTGTGTGTGTGTGTTTGTTTGTGTTTGTGTTTGCTTGTGGGGGTTAGTCAGCGGCTTCTCAGTTTATTGATGAGGAGCAGGAGGAGGACTGGAATGCTGCTGACCACATTTCCTGACAATAAAAACAACCAATGCTCTGTTCAGTCACTGTACACTGATTCTCTGTCCTTGTGATCACCCGGCTCTGTCTCTCTAACTGTCTCTGGCCATCTGTGCCATTTTAGTCATGCTCCCTGTCCCTTTTATCTGTCTGGCTGGAGCTTTGCCCAATCTTTCTGTGTCTTTATCTGTATGTCTGCTCGGTGCATTAGCAGTCCAAGCAGAAACCTGAAGAACTCCAGTGACAGACCATTGTTGAAAGTTAAATAATTAATTAATTAATTAATTAATTTAAAAAAAGAAAGAAGTAAAGATTGTATGTTTTGGCATTTTTGATGAAATTTCAGTCTATGGTCAACTTTAAAATTAGTTTCATTAGGCAAAACTTACAATTTGTGTTTTTGTTTGTTTACACATTTAATCTGAAGCTATTGATCTGATGATACTGCACTGGGTTAATGAGAGGTGCAGTAATCAGAGTGAGGCTAATCCATTCATGACAGATTAGATGTGTTGAAGATGAAGACAGGCAGGAAGACAGTAGTGGAGTGTAATAAGTGAAGAGAATAATGCACAGGAACAGTAAATAAAGACAGAGAGCAATAACCACTGCATGACTGATGAATGATGAGGGATTAAAGTAAGGGAGGAAAAATAGAGAAAGCTGTGTGCTAACGGGAGTGAAATACTAGCTAATCTCTCAGGGATTAACATGTGAGAATGCTACCAGCTGAGGGCTACGTCATCCTCACACATACACGCAATAATCCCACGCTGTCCTTGTATCAAGCTACTGTCTTCACAGTAGAATTACACAGGCTGTGACACGGCAGCTTTATGTGGAACTGAATGCAAGCACAGCTAGGCTCCTCAAAATATAGCTCCTGCATCCTACAACAGAGCAGAGACTGATAAAAAAGACCGCATCCTTTCTTTTCCTCTAACATAGGCCTACTAACATTCTTGTCCTTTCTACCTTCCTTCACTGTTTGGCTCTTTCTGTCTCTATCTTTCATTTAAAAAACACTCCATTCATCATTTCTCTGATGTTTTTCCTAAAGGGGCCTGTCGTAGGGAGCAAGGTGTCTTTGCTGTGTATTTTTTATTTTATCTTTTGATTGAGGGCTCTGTGAATGTATGTGTCTTTGTCTGCCCTACAAACAAACAATACACGCTTTCATACACACTCACACTCAGAAATTTTCACCAGTAGATGGGCAGAACTGAGCTGTTGCAGCCTACAGTGGGGAGAGCACTGGTCTTATTCTGGATATTGTGTTGCAGTCATTAGTTTTATGAGAAAATAGACCTTCGGTTTAGTTTCACAGCCCGACTAATTCTCTTCAAAGATACAATGAATCAACGTTTGAACCCCAGGCTTAAACCTCTGAGTGGAGTGGACAGTGGAAGAATTAGACACCACAATGCATCAAAACATCAGTGTGATGAGAGCTGCTGGACACCAGCTCTGCTGCATCGTGGGGGGCCTTTGTTGATTAAGGTAACTAACTTATCTATGGTAAACTAAAAGACCTCTGAGACTGAATAAAGAGGTGACAATTAATATTATTATTATCAATAATATTATTATTAAGAAGAAAAAGAATTTGTTGTGAAGCTTCTGAAAATCTGTATCCATTTTTTCCATGTGAAGTAAGTTGGAATCAAAATATTGTGTATATAACTTTAACTTATAATTATCTGTATTATGACTGTATCTGAAAGGATTCTTTTATTTTAGTCCATAAAAATGTTACAATACTGTACATTTATATTTACAGTCTGCTGACAAATCACAGTTTCATAATTGCACACTGGTTTCTCTATAGCTGTGAAAGGGTATGTATGCTAAACCTTCCTTGTTTGGTATGCATTCATCATACGGTATAATTTGTGGTGCCTTGATGTGACCATTTTCTATAATGTTTACAATGCCAGACCTTATAACAGGCGGCCCATTACAGCGTTGTGATTTACAGTATAAAGACTTAAATAACTGCAGTTAGACTTTATTTTTGTTCTTTGTGTTAGTCAGAGGAAAATTTGATGTTTGACGTGGCAGATTACTGGATAACGCACTGACCTTGATGGTATTTCACTGTATTTCATATTTGAGTGAAGTGCTTTATGAAACCTATATTTTAGGTTTCATATGGCTGGAGAACTGATCTCCAGCTCAGCTTTCTTCAAGGAAACCATATCATTGTCTAAAATATCAACAGTAAAGTTAACCAGACACTACCGTGCTCCAGTGTTCGTCAGTCTCACACAGAAAAATCCATTGTATTCATGAGTCATGCATCCAATGCAAATAAAGCGGTTTATTTTTTGTTTAAGCAGCACGCCTCTCATGAGCATAACAAGTAAAGGCAGGCTTGCAGGCAGTGTGTCAAATATATAGTACCTCAGAGAATGAGGAATTCAAAAGCAATAGTGACAGATTGATGCAACAATTAAAAAAAAGACCACTACTGAACTCTGGAATGAATTAATAAACTTTTACAGGTGCCATGTGCTGTAAAAGGCTCAGAAAAGTTTTCCATTAACAGAACTGATCCATATCTCTGTTGTCTTCAGCCTTTAAAAAGGAAAAATACCAAAAAAAGATTTTTATTTTATTTTTCATGAAGTTAAACGTATGAAAAACAATTAAAAGAAGGTAGAATGAATTTAGAGCCAACTTATTAGATATACAAAATATTACAGTTCCCGTAGCTCTGACCCTAGTCTATCAATGTCCTAAAAAGTGTCTAGAGACAACTGTTGTTGCTGCAGTGACAATGTCACATCTGTTTGATAGTACAGCTTATGAAAGTAGCAGGCTGATGGGCTGACTTGAGAAAGAAGGCAGAGTGAATGAATGGCCTTCATTCTACTTAAATTATGGTCAAGCAGGTGTAGTGCACAAAAGGAGCGGCAGGTGTGTGTCCTTCTGTTGCACTACTCAGCATTTTTAAGGGGTAGAAAGGCAAACAAAAACAAGCTGAAGCAGTACATCACACTTATCTGCATCACAAACATTCAGCTTATTGTCTAAATGCTCGGTCACACAGAACAAATACCTTCACCCGTGGGGGAGGTGGGTCAGAAACCTCCATTGTCAGTAAGACAAAGACACTGTGGGACAATGGACATGTCTTAACTGGAAGGAAGGTAGGGTGGAAAAGGCAAAAAGACCATGTAACTTAAGGTGAAATGGTACAAATAATAAATAAATGTCCATTCCACAGATTAATGTGGGGAAAATGCACTCACATTGCAATAAATGGGTGAAATATGGCCCGAGGGGTAGCAATGTAATAACCCCCACCCCTCAAAATCAGATTCAGATGATGGCCTGTGCTGCTATACTTAAGTATATTTCAAGTTGATATAGAAGTCAGGTGGGGTTTTTTTTTTTTATTCAGTTATCTAATGTGTCCCTTAACTTCGTCAGTATGACCCTGAGGGAAAAAAAAATATTACCCATTGCTCCTGAGCAGTATCCATGTACACCCTGCCCACAGGAAACACTGTGTAATGCCCTTAACTTTCTGGCATGTCTCTGAGTTAAGAGAAGCAAAGAGCTATAAGTTTCCCTCGAATTTCCTCAGAGCTAGCCGGCAGCAGTGACTAAACTGTGTGACATCATTCTCTTCCTAGCACAGGCTAAACGGAATAAAACTTTACAACTTCCTTACGACAGTAAAGCTCAAATCCCCTCTTGTCTCTCTCTCTTCTTCCTCCATCACTGGGTTTGCCTCCAAGCCATCAGCATGCCCGACCAATAGCAGGCCAGAGGATGTGGCAATAGTTCTGTCTAGCCAATGAGCTTGCAAGCAGTGGGCGTGTCCTTTCTGCGGCACTCCTGCCTCCCTCTCCCCCTCTGAGTGTCTCTCTCTCTCTCTGCCTCCCGCAGCTAAACCTGCTGTATCACTCATGCTTCCTGGCTTCACTCACATGCACAGACAAGGAAGAGAGTTAGAGTCTTAGCCACACATGAAGGAGCTCCGGCTATTTTAAACCACACTGGACTAGACTCGGGATATCTTTATACCTCTTGCAGATTATATTTACGAAACAGAGGCAGAGAAAAGTCCGAGTTAACTTTCTTATCTTTGGAGTTTTTTTTAACCCATCTGCAGGTTAAGGCGTGTGAGAGACTGAGAAAGCGTTTGAGTGAGTCTGTATGAGTGTGTGAGAGAGACACAGAGCGAGAACAAGCAGCAGAATGATTGCGGCTCAGCTACTAGCCTATTACTTCACTGAGCTCAAGGATGACCAGGTTAAAAAGGTGAGTGTTTACCTCTTTCCTCCCTTTTTGATTCTGTTTGTTTGTCTTAGAGACACGAAGAAGACGAGCTTATAAAAGATGAGAGAAGCACATGTGTTGTAGAGGTCACCGGGTTTACTAGGTATCTCCATCATAAGTTTTTCCACCACACTGGTACATTTCTTCGAGGAAGTGAAAGAAAGCTTCATCCTGTCGCGAGAACAGACCGTTTTCTCGGACCCGTGTCATTTTCACAGACACGCGTTTTAATTAATGGGAATGACCCCGGCCTAGTGAGACGTGACAAACTGCACAGGGAGGTGTGTGTGCGTAGTAAAATGTAGTCACAACATGAGTAAGGTTTTTGCCGTGATGTAAGATGTGAGGGGGTGTGGCAAAGAGCAAGAGAGGAAGTGAGCTGCAAGGATGAAAGGACGCATGAGCACAGAGATGAATGGGTAGAAGTTACTTCAGGGGTCACAGAGTTTCCATTATATTCTTGTTAAAATGATGCCCACACTTTAATTTCCCTTCAGTGGAGCCCGAAGGGGTTCGGTACGGCCCGACCAAGGAGGCGGAGGCCATGAATAGGTTGAATTATTCAGGCTGTTATTCATGGTGTGTTCAAGTGTCCCTATTTAAAAGTGATGAGTGATGTGATGTAAACTTCAGGAATCTTAAAGAAGGCTGTCTGATCATTAGGACCATATTTAGTTGTCCTCAGAGAGGTGTGTGTGAGAGAGAGATCAAAAAGTTGATCTTTTCCAATCAGTTTCCAGCACCTCTTGATTGAATGCACCATAAAATGTGGTCGCCATAGTTACAAAACAGTAAAACTTAGTCAGAGGAGGTTAAATTACTACCAGGCCCACTGGTGTCACAGTCATTGTTTCTAGTCTTTGTGTCTAAATTTAAAATTGCCGTTTCTCATTGTGTGCTTAAATCTCACACGGCACGGCGTCCCTTTAAGGTCGCTAGCTTGTCGTGTCACACACAAGCTGCAGATTCAGCATCAAATGTGCAAATGTGGGGAAGGAAAAAAAAGTCTGTTATCACACTTCCTTCTTCCATTCTCACTTTCCCATTCTTATTCGAGCTAATCTGTGTGGTCTGTTCACACGGGGCCCTGTCCTCTCCAGCTGTGCCTGCTGTGCTGCACTGCACTAAAGTCAGAGCACAGTCTGTAAAGGTAAAAGACATGAATCAGCAGCCAGGATCTGATGTAATACAACACATCTCCCTCCTGCTTTACTCCTGCTCTCTTCCTCTCCCTGCTTCCCTAAAATAGGCCAGCTTTGAACCATGTGACCACAGGTGACAGCAGGAGGAGGCTTACACCCACACACGCATACACAGACAGGCACACAACGCCAGCTATTTTGTAGCTTTTATAAGAGCAGGGTTTGTGTAGCACTTTCTCTAGTTGTGAAATTGTCAAACATGCAGTTCAATATTTGAGCAGCTATTATTAAACGTGTACACACAATCTAATCAATGATGAGTTTCTAGATGACCTGTGGTTGCCAAAGAGACTCGATCAGCTGATTGTCTCTCCGGTCAACCCAATTCACCGCCGTGTCCTTGACCGTACGCTCTCGCTGCAGCTGGTAGGGCATCCAAAGTACATCGTGCGAGTACGTCTGTGTACACGGAGTTGAATAAGGGAAGCTGCAGCAGGGGGCATTGTAGAGGATGGTATTTTTCCACATGGCGAAGATGTGTGCGCACAATTTCTTGTGTGCGCACACGTACACACAGTGGAGTCATGTTTCAATGCTTCCTTGAGCCACCTCGTGGTGAGGAGGAGAGCAAGGCATTGTCGAGAGAAGGAATGCAAACAAAAGGGAGAATGAGAAGGAGGGAGGGAGGGAAGCAGCGGCAGAGAGTGTGACCTCTTCCTGAAACTTGCACCAAGCTCTGGGCGGAGGCACAGAAAACTGTTTTAGAGGTGTGTTGAAGGGCCTTTACAAACTCTTGCCTCCTGTTTCCTCAAAGAGGGAAACTGTACAAATAAGAAAATGAAGTTGTGAAATCTAAACAGTCTTAGTCATCACACACACCTATTTTCTCTACAAGCAGCAGTGGAGATATTGTTTATTTATGAGCAATATCGTATCAGATAGTGTCCTGATACGAGGAAATGCTTAGACATGAATGTTTGCTGCAGTTTGCTGAGCCAGAGATGGTTTTTCTTTTCTTTGAAAGGAACTGTACAAGTAATATTTAGTCAGATTTTGGAGGGGATTTCATTTAGATTAGTGTGAAGCAACTTTTTAATCCTCCTCCTTTGTAGCTGAACATCAGGCAGGACTGCTGAGAAGATATTGTTATTTAAATAGAGCCGAGAATGCCCCCCTATTCACTTAGCTAATTGGGCACATTGTTTTAAACAAGGCAACAGAATAAGAACCAGTCTCATGCAAGTAGGTTAGCCAACAGCAAACATACAGCAGGGGTAGGTGGCAGAGAGTTTGAAACCTTGAAAATATTTTGTATGAATGCTTATGCAACTGTTACTTTTACTGTTACGAAGTTCCTGAGAGCAGCAGTTGTAAAGAAAATATCTAGAAATCAGAACATGAGGAAATCCTCTGATGATAGGAGAAATAAGCAGTTGAAGCAGCACTGTGGGCTAACTGGCTGGGCTGCCAGCGGTTGGCAGATTAAATAGCTCAGAGCTGCAAACATGAATGGATCTATTTACATCAGCTGACAGACAGTGCAGTGCACAAGAGCTGCACTAAATAAAGAAATGCTTTCATTTCTCCATTCACAAAAAGTAGCCTTTAAATATCAGCTTACTGCGAGCTCTCTAATGGGTGAAAGATAACTTTAAGAAGACTCCCTCTATTGGCGAGCCTGCACTCTTTTGGCCTGTGCAGTTTTCATTATTAAAAAGTGCCACTTAGCCTTTCAGCTGTTATTCACGTTCTGAATATGATGCTCAAAGCGAAAATATCAGGTTAGATGCTAAATAAACCAAAACAGACTGCACAGACCAACTGAATCAGTACTGATCAGTAGAGTCTAGGACATGTGCAGTATACACACATGCATAGTGAAACGGATAAAAGATGAGCCGACTTCCAAAATTGGGTACAAAGTTAAAGATGATACTTTTTCAAAACACTTTTGGCGACATTAGGAACCGATTTCCATCACAATAACCAAAATTTCCTTAACCAAAGGTTTGACCCCCACTGCATGGACTTTCTTAAGGCCTTTTGTTGCAGCTAAAGTCTTTCATCTCTTGTTTGGGAGATTTTCCCGTGCTTCCTGATAAAGGCTTCTAGTTCTGTAAGATTTTGGGCCTGTCTTGTTATAGCTTGGAGGACTGTTTGAGCCCCACAAACCTTTAGGTTGTTCCTCTAGAGTGAGCCTGTTGTGAAATTTGAGGTACAGAAGCCATAAGCTTTTTAACTTTAGCTTATATTTGTCTTTTTAATAGATCTGTAATATGTAACTCCAGAAAATTGTAATAAAATTTATTATTCCATTTGTTGGAATAACATTTTTTGTTACTCCTCTACTCCTTGCTTAACAAAGAATTTCGTTTCATTTGTAACCTACAATTATTTAAATTTTGCTGGCTCAGGGGAGGCCAGGGCTGCAGTCAGACTATTTACAAGGCTTTGAAATATGACTCTCCTGTCCTTTCCTAAAGATGACTGTAAACAAGACATAACCCCAACAAGCTAGATGACGAGCTTGAAGCTGAAAAGAGGTTGAAAAGAATTCAAGATATTTAACTTCATGCCTTATGGAGATCAGCCATGAAGAACAAAGACATTTAAAGAAACATCTATAGATCAATATTTGTGTAATGCATGTAAACTGTATCAGTTCCATTTAGTTTAATTTTAAATCTCTAATCACTGTCTTATTTCTTCTGAGTATGAAAAGTCAGAATGGAAGACATGTTTGCATGCACGTGTATATGTGTGTATGTGCTCACTATAAATGAAATAACAGATGTAGGGTTACAAAGGAAGGACGTTTGTAAGCAACAACATGTCACTTCTGTTAAACCGTCCCTTCTAACTAAGGACTACATTTGGGTGTAAAATACAACCCAGTACAGGTGTGGATTTGTTTTTGGTGTTATCCAACAAGTTTCCTGTGCCTGCGTACTCTAACCCGAATAGTATTCGGGTTAGAGGTTACATTTACTCAGCTGTGCCCTCCTGTCTGACAAGAGCTTGTGCACATAATGAGCCTTTATTCCACACACTCCACATTAGGCCCCATACGATGAATGTAACACCTCAGAGTACTTAACAGTTACTGCAGATAGTACTATTCTCATGTATGTGACTATCCTATGGGTTGGAGATGAGCTTTTATATATTATTCATGCATAGCTGCAAGGTGAAACTAGCTGTTGGTCCCATTTACATAATAGTTGACTGACCATTTAAGCAGGTGAGAAAGACAAGTCTCTGCTGGTTGCACTGGATTTGTGCCTTAGTTTCACCACACATGTTTTCTATGATATAAAATCCGTGTCAGTGGCCAACAGTTTTTCCTGTTTCACAGCAGACTGCCATTGTCATGTAACAAGGGCCAGATTTATAAAGGAAGTACAGTTAACACCCCTAAAAGAGGATGTTGCAACATTCCTATGTGACAGATTTTACAATTTCTGATGCCTGTAAGCTATCGCATTTCACTGGCTTCACGGTACACACAAGTAATCTGAATAATTACCAGCTACAGAAGCTTAGCCAACATTGTTGAGAAAGATCATTGCAAAATGTGACACGAGTGACGATACAAGAACAAACTGGAAGATGGGAGTTTTGTCCATGCATGCAGTATTTTTGAGTAGTAACCACAGACTGTGCATAAAAGCCACCCATTGGTTCCCGGACTCCACACTTTATTGGCTGCCGTGATTAAGTTGACATTTGCAAGCTTTGACAGCAGGCTGTATAATCTATAATCACTATTGAAGTAATGCACATTTATACCCTAGATACCTGCTATTTAGGGGTAAGTAACAGATGAATAAAATTTTACTTGTGAAAGTTTCAACTTCTTGGGTGGTCTCCATATGTCCATATCTCTTCTCTGGCAGGTAATTAACTCAATTAAAACAAATTAAAATGCTCCAGATTCCTTCAACACCACAAATAGAGGTCCAGTTTAATGAGGCCAGGCAAGCAGACTGACTGCCTTTGTCAGCACACCTCTCAGTCAAAGCAGCCATGGCCCCAACTTTTATGACCCCATCTATAATTCTTTAATTAGTTTTTCCTCCTTTGAAGCCTACTAGGGTTAATTAACCCTTTTCCTTTTTTTCTGGACTGAGTGGTTTCTGCCATATTTTAGTCCTGCTTCCACAAAAAAATGACTGAGTGTGTATCAGAAATTAGTGAGGATGATCTCTGCCTATGCAGCTTATTAGGAAAAACCCAGAAGAACCTATTCTGATGGTCGTCAAACCAAGTCTTTAACCACATCTTTATATGCTACCCATGGGGCAACATGTTGTTCATTATGTGCCATGTCTGTGTGACCACTAGGCATAACATCCATCCACGAGGCCTACTGTCAATTGAGGTCAAAATGATTGGGACTTTTACCCACAATTGAGAATATATTCTGTTTTTGGTTTCTGAAACCACAAAAGCATCTCTTTGCTTCATCACAGTGTGTGATGTAACACTGGATTTCAGCAGATTGTTTAACGTGCTGTTCCTGAAGGGTCAGACAGTTCAGCCTTTGCACAGTTGCTAAAGTGTGAAGTTTCAATAGGGAGAATTAGAATTTCATGACTTGATGGTTTAAGGCAATTTAAGACAACTGGCTCCTTTTCCTGTTAAGAATAATGTCTGACTGAATTCTCGGCATACCTCCTGCTTTACCTTATCACTGTCATTCGAGCAATAAAACCACAACCCTACCCTGCTGTGCAGTGTTGCCTTTTGCCAGGACTGAGTGACACACAGTGGACTTCCTTGTTTCACTGTGTCACCAAGGTGACCCTGTGCACACATTGCGATGGCTCCGATCTGAGAAATTGATCTGATTATTTTGCAATAAAGCTATATAAAAAAAATCTTCATTACCGGTATATTATCCAGCTATAGGTTATCTAACATTTTACGATATCGAAGCAGGTTATCTTTATGCATGAGTCCAATCATTATGAGATAGGGAGTCATATTTACAATATCCTCATGCTTGGTCATTGTCGTGCGTGTGTGTGTGTGTGTGTGTTTGTGAATGGCAGTTAGAAGTGTATTTGTTGCAGACAGATGCTTAATAGTTTAGATGGAAATAATCTCTATGTTTTGTTTGTCGTTATTTTTACTCTTAGATCGATAAGTACCTGTACTCCATGCGTTTCTCTGATGAGACGTTACTGGACATCACGCAGCGATTTCGCAAGGAGCTGGTCACAGGACTGGGTCGGGATACTAATGCCACTGCTACACTGAAGATGCTGCCAACATTTGTACGCTCAATCCCCGATGGATCAGGTTAGTCCATCTAAACCTGCTTTTATATCACTGTATCAGGGAACAGAAGCCAGACTCCACAGGCAGTAAAGGCTTGGTAAAGTCCATGAGGTCATGTATATTTAGATCATATTTCTTCATGTTTGGTGTGTGGAAGTGCAGAAAAGCTTTACAGCTCAGAAACAGGAACACTGACCTAAGAGTTGCGGATCCAGGAATATCCTTTTATTATGCAGGTCAGTAAAATTCAGAGAAAACCTTAATGGGACAGTGTTTTGTAGAGAGTGTGTTATGCAGGAGCAAGGTGACAGACGGTCCCTTGCTGTTGTCTTTATTAAGTATTCATGTCGGGTTATTTGTTCACAGACATGATGGATATTAAAGCTGTTTCATTATCAATGCTGTGCGTCAAATCCCCTTTCTCCCAGTGTTATGTCATTGCCGTCTAACCCTGCTTCACGCAGTTGCTCTGCCCTTGACTCTAAAGTGAGTCAGTTTTTTTTCTTATCTTTTACTTGCTGTACTTTTGGGAGCATCGGTCCAACGAAGACTGACTTTTGTTACTTGTGCACAGTCATCATCATTAACAGCAAAGCTCTTTGAATGAACACAACATTTCTGCCTTGCAACAAGTCTACTTTAGTTTACAGTGTAGGAGCTGTGAGCCCTGACACACATTACACACACAAATCAGAGATTAGCACTAATCCTGCTGCCATTGTTGGAGAAGACATCACTGTGAAAGCTGGTCCTAAACTTACAGAAATGCACATGGAGTCAATTAGAGTTATATAACAAATTCAAGTAAATTAGTTACTGTTGCAGTTGCAGACGAGGTGTAATAGTTTAGGCCTTGTTGCTTTGTAGCACTGTTTTTTACTTCTATTAATTCACAAAAAAATAATTTGTGAACAGGAATTTTAGTCCCTGTTTTTTTTAAAGAGAGACAGCTTGATGTGTGGTGATTTAAAGTGAGCAGATTTCTATAGCAAGGCACTGCCTAATGTTTCATTTGTGAATTGGTTTTTCTTTCACCTGTCTATTTAGGGTTGTGGGGGGTTTGAAGCCTATCCCAGGTGTCACAGGGTGAAAGGCCAGGTACTCCCTAGGTCATCAGTCTGTTTGGGGGCTGTTTCATCACCTGCTTTTTTAAAATGTCTGCAGATATCACTGAACAGCTGTGGGAAAAATTAGGTACATGTAGTGGAAGATATTAGATGTTTGTTTTTGGTGTTTTTTAAATCGGGTCCAACAAAATCAGATTAACCCAGTTGTGTTAATTAAATGGTACACCATATATCTCTGTTATTACCAACAGTGTCTCAGTCATGTAAGATAAAGATTTGTAGGTGTGTAGTTGAGCTCAAAATAAAAGCCAAGTTAAAAAATGGGTGTCAACTGTCCCCTTCCTGCATGTCCTGCAGCCATTTTTTGCAAGGTTCATGTACTTTTAATGCTCCACATGATCTCTCTGTATGTACTGTAAAAACAAAAAAAATATTTTCAAAGAAGGATGTCATCCGAGAACTTGATGGCTTCACTGCAGGAGTGACCCCATCGCAACATGGTCCCTGGTTTGTACTTTCTAGAGTTACAGCTTGATTTGTTTGGACACACTTGCTGAGCAGTAAGAGTAAGGAAGTGAACAGACCTTATGTGATGAATCTGAGGTTACTGCCAGTTTTATCAAAGGTCAGTATGCTTTAAATTCAAATGAGCCATGATGACGCAGCCCGGTTTATCTAACTCTACTGTTTATCTAGTCAGAAAGCTATAAAGAAATTAAGTTCCTCGTTGAGCTAGACTAAATAAACTACTGTACCATTATTCAGCTAAATATACACATAGGACACATAGGACTGATATCCCATAGGACTAAGGGATATCGGTAGTGAGACTAAGTAGTACTTTTTCACAGCCCATCAACAGCCTATTGACCTCTCACAAGCTTTTATTATGCAGGGTATTGTCAGGAGTTAGGATTTCACCGGCCGTATAATTGTTTAATTTACCTATGAAGCACCATGTCTGATAAGCTGTTGACCTTGTGAATATATGTCCTTGATCATAATGCCCCTGGTGGTGGTAATCATTAACCAATGAATATACAGGAAGCCACAGCAGGACAGACAGAGCAAAGTAAACCTGAGCTATTCATACACATGAACAAACATAGGCTGACAAGAAACAGCAGGAGTAGTTTATAGATGGAAGCTTTTGAGCAAACATTAATCTTATAATCTGATTCTTTACCTCATCTTCCTTATAGGCCACTCTCACTGTATTTGTTTATTAAGCATACAGATATTAGACATGCAGATCAGGCAGTGACATTGGACACATTCAATGCTTTCTGTAGGTAGAAGTCTCAAACACTAATGCTCATATGTTGCCCCTTTCAGTGAATAAAATATTCCTGAAATGCTCTGACTCGCTTTTTAGTGTTACAAGTGAGTTTTTCCTTTCCCATATCGCAAAATGTTCGCTCATAGGAGCTCACTTGATTGTTGTTTTCTACAGTACTCCTGGATCTTTACCTCACAGACTGTTGTTGTGAATTGGTGTAAATGAACCTGAACTGTACTGACATTTTCTTCGCTCTTTCCCTCTCGCATTTTTGGTCTCTCCCTTTATTCCAACTCTTTCCATCATGACAGAGAAAGGAGACTTCATTGCACTCGATTTGGGAGGCAGCAACTTCAGAATCCTCCGTGTCAAAGTGAGCCATGAGAAGAAACAGACTGTGCAGATGGAGAGCGAAATCTACGACACGCCCGAGGATATTATTCACGGCACTGGAACGAGAGTAGGTTTATAGAGAAATATACACACATATAAACAGCTTATTCTGAGCTCCACATGAGAAAACTTCTCCCTCTTTCCACCTCCATTCCAGCTGTTTGACCATGTTGCAGAGTGTCTTGGTAACTTCATGGAAAAACACAACATCAAAGACAAGAAACTTCCAGTTGGTTTCACCTTCTCCTTCCCCTGCCAGCAGACCAAACTGGATGAGGTAAACTAAGCAGTCAACAAACTTCCCTCCACCCTTTTCCCGTAACAAGTCCTCACAGTTTGCAGACTTAGCCAAGAAAATAAACACTCAACAGAGACTTGAATCTCATACTTTTTCCTCTGGCTTTCTTTGGTTGTCTCCAGGGCTATCTGATAACATGGACTAAGCGTTTCAAGGCCAGTGGAGTGGAGGGGATGGATGTTGTCCAGCTGCTTAACAAAGCCATCAAGAAACGAGGGGTGAGTGTCTGCTGTCATCTCCCTTGGTACCACACTTTAGTTAATGTCATTAAAACTGGGATGCAGTTTAACAAAAATGGTGCTAAAAGGCTCTCTTATATATTTTGGCTTTTATATATTTCAGGACTACGAGGCTGACATTATGGCAGTCGTAAATGACACTGTGGGAACAATGATGACCTGCGGCTTTGATGACCAGCGCTGTGAAGTCGGCATTATTATCGGTATTGCAGATGTACTGTCCATAAAAATAAAGAAGCAAAATAAAATTTAGATGCGTATATGGGGAAAAATTAAAGACAAATGGATAATTGTAGCCAGTCTGTGTAAAATCGATTTAACTGTAGGCATGTGTGTTTTTGTGCTTTAGGTACAGGTACTAATGCATGCTACATGGAGGAGCTGCGTCACATTGACCTGGTGGAGGGAGACGAGGGCAGGATGTGCGTGAACACTGAGTGGGGAGCCTTCGGGGACGACGGCAGGCTGGAAGACATCAGGACAGAGTTTGACAGGGAGATAGACAGAGGCTCTCTCAACCCGGGCAGCCAGCTGTAAGTCAAACCAAAAGTATCACACCTTTCCTCACATGATCAAATGAATACTGCTGCCAGTTAATTTACCAGAAAACCATGAGAAACCTGTAAACATCCCTTCAGCTGCTACAAACACAACTACCGGCAGCTGTGAAAGAGCAGCTGTAGTGAGTAGCGATGCATTTCTGAACCTCAAGCTGAAATGTCTTTTCTGTGCATTAGATTTGAGAAGATGGTCAGTGGGATGTACATGGGGGAGCTGGTTCGCCTCATCCTGGTGAAGATGGCCAGAGAAGGCTTGCTGTTTGAGGGAAGGATCACCCCCGAGCTGCTCACTAAAGGAAAGATCGAGACCAAGCAGGTCTCAGCCATAGAGAAGTGAGTCACGCCACAGTCTTAAACCAAGTAGACAAAAAAATTGAATGATTTTAAATGAAATTGTAAACTATTTTTTTTGTTTATCTCTTTTGTTTAGGAGTAAGGAAGGGTTGACCAAGGCGAGAGAGATTTTGAACAAACTGGGTTTGGAGCCGTCAGCAGACGACTGCATCGCTGTGCAGCATGTGTGTATTGTTACTGAAAAAACACTTCAGTTATTTATTTATTTATTTACTTTATTTCAGAGAGGGAACTTAAATCAGGAAAATCATATAAGATTAAATTGTATAGTTAAGTAGTTAATTTGTAACTTTCAATCTGTTTAAAATATTAAGATCCATGGAACAAATGAAATCAAATATTTAAGACGTTTCTTAATAATTTGGATGTTCTTGATGCATTTTTGCTTGTCTTCCCTCAGGTTTGTGCCATTGTGTCTTTCCGCTCTGCCAGCCTTGTAGCTGCTACGCTGGCCGGCATCCTGATGAGGCTGAAGGAGAACAAAGGAGTGTCACGTCTCCGAACCACTGTAGGCATCGATGGGTCTCTCTACAAGATGCACCCACAGTAAGTGATAAGTTTAAAGACGAACCGTTTAGATTAGTGTTTACTTAAATGCTCTCTTGCTCTTTAGTTCTGTACTAGAATTGCCGTCCAGCATTTGGGAGTTAAATGTGTACCAATCGTCTTACTTTGATCTTAAGTAAAATGTGCGTAGTTAAGCAGAGTCTCATATGCGTTTCAGATATGCCCGTCGGCTTCACAAGACAGTCAGACGTTTGGTCCCAGACTGCGATGTTCGATTCCTCCTCTCAGAGAGCGGCAGTGGAAAGGGTGCTGCCATGGTGACCGCTGTGGCCTACAGACTCGCTGAACAATCGCGACAAATTGCCCAAATACTGTCTGAGTTTTCCCTGACGACTGAACAGCTGCTGGAGGTGAGAAAAGATGCTGCAGTGTTTGTTCTGCCGATGTGCGTTTCACAGTATTTAGACTCTGACAATAAAATATTAATTTTAGGTGAAGCAGAGAATGAAGATAGAGATCCAAAATGGCCTTTCAAAAAGCACACAGGACATTGCCACAGTCAAAATGCTGCCAACCTTTGTGCGAAGCACTCCTGACGGCACAGGTAACACACACACACACACACTTCAGCATATGAAAATATCCAACCAGATAGTTTGACCACAGATCTGTTAGGGAAGATGGAACCGTTGGCATCGCTACTTCACACCTTTTCTTTCTGCAACTCTTGCAGCTTTAACAAAAAAAAGATGTTTTTCTTAATAGAATAGCTTCAGCTCTGTACACACACAGCAACACACACGTACCAACATAACTGTATAAATATTATGGGAAACCTATCGCCATAAGATAAAATATTAGTCTGTTTATTCAGTTTTTCAAGCTTACATTGCCTATTAAGTCTTTTCCTAATAAGTTTGAATGTTTTGACAGCTGGTCATTTATCTTTCTCTTGTTTTGTTTATCTGTGTGTCCAGAACATGGTGATTTCCTGGCTTTAGATTTAGGAGGAACCAACTTCAGAGTTCTGTTGGTTAAAATTCGCTCTGGGAAGAGGAGATCAGTGGAGATGCACAACAAGATCTACGCTATTCCTCTCGAAGTGATGCAGGGCACAGGGGAGGAGGTGAGATAAACAGCCTGTAATCTAGAGTTAACGGTGTAAAATTATACCGGCAGGTAACTGCGACAAAAGGAGGACTGGTGAATATCTCCCCGTTAAATAGAGGGTAAAGATTAGGATGGTAGATGGGGGATGTGAGGCTTGTTGGTTTAAGAGATAAGTAAACAGCTGGGAGGAAGTCAAAGGAGTTTGCGAAGAAAAGCGTCTGGACTTCTTTAAGTTGCTTGAAGACGTTTCACCTCTCATCCGAGAAGCTTCATGCGGTTATCCTAACTGGGCGTTCATAAAGTCAGCAAAGAGGCACAGAAAAGAAGATCAGACACCAGCGAGGGAGGATATGAAAGACAGACGCAACAACGTTGTATGTAGCCGGTGTATCAGAGAAACTCAGGAGAGTTTTCTCCAAGCATGACATCCCAGTGTACTTCAGACCCAGCAACACACTCAGACAGAAACTGGTTCACCCGAAAGACAAAACTCCAAAACACAGACTTAACAACGTGGTGTATGCTGTACAGTGCAGCGAGGAATGCCCAGACCTCTACATTGGAGAGACCAAACAGCCACTTCACAAGCGCATGGCACAACATAGAAGAGCCACCTCCACAGGACAAGACTCAGCAGTCCATCTGCATCTTAAGGATAAAGGTCACTCTTTCGAGGATGCCAACGTTCACATTTTGGACAGAGAGGACAGATGGTTTGAAAGAGGAGTGAAAGAGGCCATCTATGTCCACTGTGAGCGACCATCTTTGAACAGAGGCGGTGGTTTACGACACCAACTGTCTGCCATCTATAATCCAGTTTTGAGTTCCCTCCCCAGACGCCTTAATGCCCACTCACATCTTGGGCCATCTGACCTCAGGAATTCACATGACAAGGTGGGGCCAAGTTTCACAATGAGCTCACCCGAAACCCTGGCTGATTAGGTCCCACACCCGCTTTCACACCTTGGCTCATGTGATTAGAGGATCACCAGGGGGTCCTTTGTCCCTCTTTGGGGGGACACTCCCACTGGGTTTAAATCTGGGACTCTCGGCCATTTGACCTTAGAACTGAAGAAGCTTCTCGGATGAGAGGTGAAACGTCTTCAAGCAACTTAAAGAAGTCCAGACGCTTTTCTTCGCAAACTCCTTTGACTACGATGACCTGGATGACTGAGAACCTTCACAGACAGCTGGGAGGAAGGTCAAAAGTTTAGGGACAGACAATTAGAAAAGTTGACTGGCTTAGATTGGCATCGAGTTGACAATCTCTAAAACAGAGAACTTTAAACTTAACCCTTAAGCACCAGCTTAAGCTAATCCAGTCACCTTTGACTTCTTTAGTCTCACTCCTCTGGAAACAGGACAGGAGAGTAATAATTAGCAGATGCTCTTTACAATAGGATAATTTTAACACCTTTACATCCTGTGTTATGTATTTTAGTGTTATCACATGTTTCTCAGTAATTCTCAGAGGTCCCATTATTCAAAGCAAGTGACCATTAATGAATCAAATTTGCCACACAGATCATTTTAAATGTCTTTGAAATCATCTGTGTCCTAATATAACAATGCATTTCACACACAATGCATCAGATTAGTGCATTTAACCACAACACTCTAAACTGCATCATTCTTGAATTCCTCTAATTGAAATTATGAAGCGTTTTGGATGTTAAACCACGAATATGTATCACAGTACATGCAGAGAGAGACTTTCTTCTGATTTCTGTGATAAGGAGCAAATATGGCCTTACGTCGTAAAGTGCTTTGAGTCATCATTAAGACCAGTGATGCACTTTACAAATACAATTTTTTTTTAACGTGTCACTTTTTTTATTTTTCCAGTTGTTCGATCACATCGTGCACTGTATCAGTGACTTCCTGGACTACATGGGGATGAAGAATGCCCGTCTTCCTCTGGGCTTCACCTTCTCCTTCCCCTGCCGACAGACCAGCCTGGACGCTGTGAGTAACACTCCTGCTTCTTCGTCTTTTATGTACAGCCCTGTACTTTCTTCTATACTCTGAGAGTCTTAAACTGGCTGTATTGCAAACTAAAGCTGTGATTTATGCATAACTTGTCCACCGATAAGCAACATCAAGGGGGAAAAAAAGCCAAATAATATTTCACGAACTGATGCCTGAGCCATGAAGTTGTCACATGATATACCAAACTTGTGTGCGTCTGTGTACAGGGCATCTTGGTGACATGGACCAAAGGCTTCAAGGCGACAGACTGCGAAGGGGAAGATGTGGTGGGACTGTTGAGGGACGCCATTAAGAGGAGAGAGGTATGAGGATATGAGGAGCAGCATCACTCAGTACAACATGGAATCATGGTGTTTTTGTGGCACGTCATATTGTTTGTCTGGTCTGAAGGAATTTGATCTGGACGTGGTTGCTGTAGTGAATGATACAGTGGGAACCATGATGACCTGTGCCTATGAAGAACCCACCTGTGAAGTTGGTCTTATCGCCGGTTAGTTCACCTTAAAGTAACACTTTTGTTTTTATAAAATATTCAGCTTTTTCGTGTTATATCTATATAATGCGCCTCTCTGATTACAGGTACTGGCAGTAATGCGTGTTACATGGAGGAGATGAAGAACATTGAGATGATTGAGGGCGATGAGGGACAGATGTGTGTCAACATGGAGTGGGGAGCTTTTGGAGACAACGGATGCCTGGACGACATCAGGACAGAGTACGACCGTGCTGTGGACGATTTCTCCCTCAACCCGGGGAAACAAAGGTGCCTCAAACACACCGTCCCGTGCTTGAAAAGACACAGGGCATTCATTCATATCTTTGAGGTGCATGTAAATACCTTATATTTATGTTTCCTTTGTCTTTGCTTAAATTCTGCATTTTAGATATGAGAAAATGATCAGCGGCATGTACCTCGGTGAAATCGTGCGGAACATCCTCATCGACATGACCAAAAAAGGATTCCTGTTCAGAGGACAGATTTCTGAAACACTAAAGACCAGAAGCATCTTCGAAACAAAGTTCCTGTCACAGATAGAAAGGTAAACAATGAGCGCTATCTTTGTTTGCGTCTAATAAGAGTGTCAGTTCACCGTTCCACGAGATAAGCAGTCATCTGGACAGGAGATTATACTCCATTAGCACCACTTGCTATCGTACCACTGATTGTGTTGTCTATTTAATGATAAGATATTGCTCCTGTCTCCTTATTAAAGTTTAATTTGTCAGCTTTTAATGACTTTCTGTTTGTATCTTTGTACAGTGACAGATTGGCTTTGCTGCAGGTGCGATCAATCCTGCAACACTTGGGCCTGGACAGCACCTGTGATGACAGTATCATAGTCAAAGAGGTAAAGAAGAGTTTGAATAATAAATATTAGTGATATTTTTTTCCCTAAGTAATCGAAGTCTTAGACTTGCATTTGGACGCTGAGAGAGAACCATAATACTATCTTGTTAGACTTATTTTATGAAAGACTATGTGACACAGGAGTAGGAGAGAAACTGAAACTTAGGCTGTATTTGTTCTCAGTTTGACTGGTATGTACTTGCTTGGCTCAAAAACCTGTTGCAATAATGATACATGTCTCCTTTGTTAGGTTTGTGGAACAGTGTCACGTCGTGCAGCTCAGCTGTGTGGCGCAGGAATGGCGGCAGTGGTCGATAAGATTAGAGAGAACCGTGGACTGGACCATTTGGACATCACCGTAGGGGTAGACGGGACCCTGTACAAATTACATCCACAGTAAGTTTAATCCATTTATTTTTTCATATGTTAAAAATAATTCACTGGCAACTGAAGTGAAGTGGAATATGATGACCTCATAAGCTGCTGTGTTATGTCACCATTTTCACAAAAAAAGTATCTTTGTAGTTACAATTATTACGCAGCATACAGACAAATAGAAACAATAGTAGGCTCATCGAGTTAAGAAGAGCAGCTCCAGGCTGCTAACAGAAAGCATCATTCTTTGCTACTTTTTAAAAGGTTTTGTGAAAGTATTTTTTTTCTTAGTCATGGTGATAAATTTAATTGGAAGCTAAATAAGCTAAAAGTAAGCATTTGACATTAAATAGCAGTCGCAAGATAGCCAATGCAAAAATCCTTTATGATAAATGGATGATCCCGAAGTGTCAAAGTAGCATATTAACTAAAGTGTACACATAGCACAGAGAGTCTTGTGTCAAGTTGAGTCTTGCTTCAGTCCTGTTATAACTGCATATGAGATTCACTGCATGTGTTGCACAATGCAAGAGAAAAACTCAGGTTAAGTAAATATTCTCTCTGCCCCTTTGTTCTTATGCCCAGTGTCACCACAAGAGCACTGGTTAGGAGACATAGTCATTAATAGGTCATTGGTTTGGACATATTTTCGAACGAATCAGGGACAAGTTGATTTATTGTGCCTTAACCCTTGAGCTGCCACATGAGCTTTCCTTTCTTTATAAGATGGTGGTGCAGATCCGATTTTAAACTGTCATTAACTTTCCAAATCCCGTGTGGAAAGTCTGTGTGATGTCTGATTGCATTGTTTTGTGAAACCAGTCCAGATGATACTCCTGTGAATTCAATTCTAGCAAGTAGCTATCTCCTGCACACCCCGAAACATCTCCACTGTGGGACTGCAGCTGATAGAAATGAGCTCCTGCTGTGTGCTAAAACTGAGGAAGCAAAACTGCAGGCAGTGTCCGTATCTGATTCTCTGATTTCTTTTTTGGAGCTCATGTGTGAAAACAACTTTTATTTTATGCTAAGCTATGCAGAAAAG
Organism: Pelmatolapia mariae; assembly: GCF_036321145.2. Lineage (NCBI taxonomy): Eukaryota > Metazoa > Chordata > Actinopteri > Cichliformes > Cichlidae > Pelmatolapia > Pelmatolapia mariae. The sequence goes on from NC_086227.1 coordinate 26,052,617, forward strand.
CCTGTTTCCCGGTTAGATAGTAGAGGCCTGGTTGTCTTACTTTTGTTTTTGAACATGACAAACATGTAACAACTGAGTTTCTTCCAGATTTTTTTTTTTAGGGGGGGGTTCATTTTGGCGAGGAGATGGTAAACCATACCTTCGCTCCCTCTTGTGTCACTGTCACACCCATTAACCGTATCATCACATTTAGATGGGCTCTTTTTGCTTTTCTGTCTAACATGTACATCCTCTGTCTCTGTGTAGCTTCTCCCTGATCATGCACCAGACGGTTAAAGAACTGGCTCCAAACTGTAATGTCAAGTTCTTGCTGTCAGAGGATGGAAGTGGAAAAGGAGCTGCACTCATCACAGCCGTGGGCTGCCGGCTAAGACAGGAGCTGAACAGCAAATAGAACATTTTCTGCATCTCACTGCTATCTCATCCCCTCTCCCGCCCCAGTTCTCAACCATTGTCTCCTTTCCTCCTAAATCAAACAAGACCAGTCGACATATCACGCTCCGGTAGCTGCTTTAGTCCGTCTACGTGAGGCAGAGAAAAGGAGAGGTTTTCTCTCTGTTGTGGTTAGATTTATTAACTGTTGTAACAGCACCCAGTCTCTTAAGGATATTGCAAGTTTGCAATTTCTGTGGATAAAACACGCACATGCAACCCTTTGTCTTGTTTTTTTAATGCAGGACAGTCGCATACGCCTGTAAAGCCCCTTTGTCTCCATCTGGAGGAATTCTCTGGTAACTGCATTCTGTTACAAGTTGCAGGTCAGCACACCAGTTTCAGAGAAACATTGCAGATTGATTCTTGTAACGTGTTCAGTAGAAACAAAAACAAAAAAACGCTCTTTTAGACCAAAGTCTGTGTGTCTGCTGTAGATTACGCGCGTATGTACAGGAAAGCATAAAAGGGATGCGATATATAGATGCGTACTGAGATGAAAGGGAATCTTTTTTCTTTCTTTTTTTTTTCTTTTTTTTGGTATTTGAAATCTTACCCACATATAAAACAATGTTATAAATACATTGTTGTTATTTATTGTATTTTTATATATCGGGAGATGTTGAAGAAAATAATGTTACTGTTGCAAAATATGATGCACACATAGGAAGCCAGCGAAGAAGTTCCCTCACATGGTACCTGTCCTGTATTTATGTGCTCAAGCATGACAGAAGAGGGACTTCTGCAGTGGCTGATTTAGAGAACCCAGTGGGGCTCAAAGTCAACGCCCACACGTCTTTTAGCATTTAAAGTTCATTCCATCCTGTTCTTTGTTCTGTTTATGTTTCCTAAAAACATTTCCCCTCTGGTCCTCTCCGGCCCACCTGCAGTTGCTCCCTGCTCCACGGTTTGAGAACCACTGGTCTTATCTAAGAGAGCAGTATCTTTTTATTGTCTGTAGTGTAAATTATGTGTCCTGTTGTTGGTACCGGTCACAGCTGCTGTTAGTGTGTGTCCTGGCTAACCTCATCACCATGATGATACCTTAACAGCTACTTAATTATGAAACAGAAATGTGGTGCTAACACGGATGCCAGGGGAATAACAACAGCAGCCATAGTGTGTATAAACTCATACAAACATTACAGAACTTTTTAAAAGAGTTTTAACATGTTGGCCAATAATAAAAGCACGTACTCTACTCGCCCCTTTAATATTACCATGTGCTCCTAAAAGCTCAGGAGGATGTCTAAGGTAACTACTGTCAGGCTCGTTGATGTAGCATAACTTATGCAAATTGATATTTATTTTCATTGTGTTAAAAGCAAAAGGAAAAAAAATAGTCAAAGTTACGACGGCTTTGATTCATTACGAAGCCATTAAAGAGCACAAGAAGAAAATATTCTATTGTAAGATCAGTGGTGCCCGTGGAGGATGGAATATGGTTGAGATGCACAAGTGTATTTTATTGCCACCTTTTTAAATATTCAATTGAATACCATCCGAGCTAGAAGAATGTCCTTTCCTACCTTTTAATCATATTGTATGATTAAAGAAGGCCGGGGGCTCCTGTACTCTGCCTTCAGATTAACCCCAGAATGTCCAGTCACACACAAACGCTTGAATCTGTGTGATTCTGCTAACAAAGGATGTATCTGTCCCACATCGCCAATAAGTCACTTAATAAAGTTAAACCTGTGTAAACATGATGTCGTGGTTGGTTTGTTTTTGTTTGTGCATTGATGATTTAGCACTCACGTAGTTGTGAATCTCTTCAGTGGTGTTACAAATGTATTCAGTATGAACTAAAGGTCAAAGTAACCCTGCGGTGCTGAAGTTGCACACTAAGAGCTCTGTTAACAGCTACAGCAGTTATAATTCAGGCATTAGATGGGGCACAAATAAATGTGTGTTAGTACTTCTTGTATTGTAACTTTATTAGCACTGTCACATTATTTAAACATTTTTATTTCAGCCACAGACAACAAAAATCCTGCTCCGTATAGACAACAAGACACTTCACACAACCACAGTGCGTGCTTAAAACATCAAAAAGTTTCCAATAATCAAACGTTTTTACTTCATTCTGAAACCTAATGCTCACAGGTTACAATATTTAAAGCGTCATTATCTGACTCTTAACTGTGCGACAACCACAAGTTTCATATTTACTTCTGGGTATTTTACATGAATGTCTTCAGTAGATAGCATCACTATGTTTCACATTAGATTGTACTAAGTAGCGGCACTTGAATTTTTAATGTAGATGTTATCCAGTGAACTCACAATATAAGAGGAAAAATACTGTATTAATGTGCACCATGTAACAAATGTGTGAAGGGGGAAAGAACTGCACAGCAACGAATACATGCAAACCAGACAACTGATTAATTTAAGGCAAAAATAGGAGAAGGAGGTGTATTTACTGGTGATTTTCTGACATCACTTTGAGCTTTAATTGATCTCTGAATGTTTTATGAGTCCTCAACATGAGTAAAAGCCAGACTAAAAAGAGCAACTACGCTGTTGCTGCCAATTCTGAATCCCAACAAACTTAAAGAATGAGTGAATTACTTTGATTATCGAGAGTTAATATAGAAGAGAACTTAAATAAAACGCCTATTTTAGCTTAATTGTTAAAGAAAGTCTTATATCAAATGAAGATGCTGCACAACAACATTGTTAAGGGTTTGGACTGTTTGTCCGTTCTCTGCACAAGAAAACCAGTAACCACAGTTAAATGTTTCCAGTAACACTTGAATGTCCAAGATGGAGGAAAGAGAGCACGTAGAGGTCTGGACGGCAATGGGGGGAGGACACTTTGGAGTGGAATACACTTCTAAAAACATGAAGGGAACAGTTGATCATCACACTATGACACAAAGTCAGTTCAGCTTCAGGGAAATCAGTCTGTCCAGTTAGGATGAAAGTCACAGCCGCTGCACTGGAGAAGCATCAAGTGGCCACAGACCACTGCTCCTTCCTTAACCCTCCTGACTGATTTTTCTCTTGTTTTAATTTTTGCTAGCGTCCTTGACACTTATATTTGCATGAAATTGCACCTGCATCCCATTTAGGATGCAAAGGTAGTCCACCTCCTCCAGTAGATGTTTGCTGTGTATCCCAGCACAGTCTCGAGAGTGTGGAGGAGATACCAGGAGGAGACAGGCTGTGCCACAAGGAGAGCTGGACAGAGCTGTAGAAAAGCAACGACCTAGCAGCAAGACAAGTATCTGCTTCTTTGCTATAAAGAGGGCGAGGAGGAATACTGCAAGAGCTCTACAAAATAAAGCTACTGATGTGCATGCCCCTGACAAAACTGTTATAATTAGACTTACAACGGTCTTATGTCCTTTAGTGAGACCTGTGCACACTGAGCATATATGACAGCTGTTAAAGAGATTGTGGACGCCATGATAAACATGACCTTTTGGCAGTGGGTCAGTGATAGTCTGGGGAAGCATATCCTTGGAGGCTTGCACAGACCTCCACCTGCTTGGTCAGTGATACCCTGACTGCTATCTGATACCAGAGAGAAATCCTCAGTCTGACTGTCAACTAGCCAAATAGATTATCAAGTAACTCACTGATGCCTTGAAACAAATCTGGGAGGAGATCTTCCAGGATTCTATCCAGTATCTCATCAGGAGCATATCCAGACATATCCAGTGCATCCAGTAAACATTACCGAGGCACATTATGACACAAGCTGGAACAGCCTGTGAATTTATGTTTGACTTTGGTGTGAGGATTTTGGTTTCCACTTTTACTTCACTTTAATTACACAAAGTATATCAGTAAAGGTAATCTGACCACGATGAACACATACTTAAGTGTTCGCTTAATTTCTTGGAGCAGTGTAAATAGATCAAGGTTGGATTAATCTACACACAGCCACAAATGTTTCAGTGGCATAATTAAATGTTTTGTATGTGCTGCAATAGCTTGATAGTCACATTCATTCAGTATTATTTGACCCAAACAAAGTTCCTGATCCACAGGAATGAATGCCTTAGTTTGATTAACTCTGTCCAGTACTCCGCAGGGCTTCCTCTGTCTCCACCAGCTGTAGTGTTTTTAATCACAATTCAGAAAAATCCTACTGCCTTCCCTTTGAGAATGTCCTCATCATGATGTCTGTCAGCGATCACTGGGTGTGCTCCATAAGCGCCACAGCTGGAGATTTTGTGTCATCCAGTTTCTTTACCGGATGCGAGTTGCACGTGTTCTTCTTAAGCTGTCTGCGAGCATCTCTCTCTGTGACCAGGTCACTGGTGGCAAGCGTGTTTGAGACGTATGTAGTGTTTGTTCTAATGGATGACATTTCATTGCGGTGGCTGCGGGTCATGGTGACCCTGAAGGTGTGTGTGTGCTGCAGTTCCATCTTGTCCTCCTCTGACACTTTGATGAAGGGACACCAAGCAAAGGCATGACGGAAACCAGCGCGAAATCTGCAGGAAGAGATGGATTTATGTCTGATTTACTGATGTTTTTGAAGGTATAATATTATTTTTAAACTTGGCACAATTACTGCGAAATCACCTTTGGTTTAGACAGCAGTAAATAATAGGATTGTACATAGTTGAACTCATTGCCAGCCAGAATATGGCCAGATACACCTGACGAAGACACAAAAAATAATGAGTAAACACAAAACTACAGATTCAAGAATATAAAACAGAGAGGCATCCGTGAACCTGCTGAATGTAATGTTGCTTATAAATGTCTCTGTTAAATGATCCCAGTATGAAGTAGGCATGGTAGGGCAGCCAGCATAGGGCAAACGTCACCACCACCACAACCATCATCTTCACCACCTATGGAAAATAAGAAGACATATGAGCCTGAGTGATTGCTGCTGTGTTTTTTTCCTTCAAGATCAGGTCAGCTCAGAGGATTTGTAGTCAAACTGAGTAGTAAAATAATAAAAAAAAGGAACAGTGTAACCTTTCTCTTGGCATTTATCTGGCTATGGTAATGGTCTGATGCCTCTCCAGGGATGTGCCCACCCCACAGCGATCGGCCGACTATAGTGTATGTCACCAGCATCACCAGCAGAGGGAGAAGGTAGATCAGCAATATAACCGCAAACTGATAACTACATGGAGAAAAAGAGATGAGAAACGGTAACACAACATTCAACCTTTAGATTGTGTCAGCTGTTATCACCAAGCCATCACCATAAATCCCATGTTAGTGTGCTCATATACCGTTTAAATTTTTTCAGTTTGTGTTTTTCTACATGCATGTCTCTCACCGAGCAATAACTACTTTTTGCATTTGATGAAACCTGGAAAATTGCTTCGAAACTGTTTAGCAACATGAATAATAAATGCTTAATTTCTATGTCAGGCAAAAAACAACAACAAACATTTTAACCTTCCAGCACTTTTAGTGCAAGAGGTCTCAGAGAAGCCAAGGCTCTGTCTTCCTGTCTGTGGTTTTCTTTCTTTGTCAGGCTTTAGAGAATAAAGCTTTTTATTGGAGACCTAAGCCAATCAAGGAGATCAGATGAGAACATAAAGATCAAATTGAAGGAGTCAGGCAGATGGATTTGTCCTTGGAGTTCAAAGATAAAGTTCAAAAGTAATCATGTATGAAGACACTTTCCTTCTTTTCCTTTCCTCAGCTGCCTTCTGCAGCTTGAACTTGTGTCAATAACATGTTGTGAGGTGGACCGACCTTTCTGCCACACTTCTAAAATGTATGCTCATTAGCAACTTATAGAGGTTTTGATGAATTATACAATAGATAAAATATGAAAGAGTCAAGTTATTGAAACTATTTTCAAGTTTTAAACTATTAAAACTTGAATAACTGAGCTTTACAAATGTTTCTGCTACCCATCACGTGCACAGAGTTTATGAGGACACACAACACAAGGTTGATGAACAAGAATGAATGTAAACATGAATGTGAGATTTGAACAGTTTGTGCGAAGGAGAGCTTCTTAGATTTAGATTTGTGTTATCTGAAGTGCACTTTGGAACATATATATAAGTTAAAACATGAAAGACTTCCAAGGCTCTTTTTTAAAAAGCTTAACTTTCATGTCATAGTCTTGTTTGACCTTAAAACCTCCTACGCGGTGGGGAATCAAGTTTGCCGGTAGTTGAAAAGCTGACTTTTTCTATAAAATCTGTTTAGCTTTCCGATCAAAGTTCTAAAATGCCTTTATTAAATGTTGCATGCCAAAATGCATTTTGGCATGCAACATTTAATAAAGGCATTTTAAAATTTTATTTAAAAAGAGAGTGCCTTGGAGTTCTTTGATGTTTTAGATGAACACAAGATTGATTTAACCTCAGCAGTCATAGCAACATTTAACATAGCCACTCCTCGCTTGCTTTCATTGTAAATGTAAAAATCTGATCAACCTCGTTCACTTTTAAATGCTGTATTAGAGGAAATGAAGCCGAGCAGAAGAAAAACAAGTTGGAGATCCAACTTGAGGTCAAAGTTTTTACCTTCTATGTAAACATTTATTTTATTCCGTTTTTGTCCAACTTTCTTTTAGATATTTTTGCCAGTGCTTAAGTAGCAACTTTTCCTCAATCCAAATAGGTAAACACACACACCTGCATTTAAAGAGTGGCACAAATAGCCCCTAAACTGACAGACCTGTTAGCGATGTCACCATCTATGCATGTGTGTGTCTCTTTATTTCACCTTAGTTGATGTGTTCCTCCATAATCATCAGGCCAGTCAACCATACACACAGTTCTGGGGTAATAAAATCTTGTCACACTGTAGTAGCACTGAGGAAACGCCAGTGATACTGCCACAATCCATATCAGGGCAATCACCACCTTTGTAGAGGTGGAGGAGAGGCGAGGCTTCAGAGGATGGATGATGGCCATGTACCTGAAAAAGACAGAAACCTTTGTATGGTTACACCTTCACATGTCTTTGTCTAAAGAAACTCAGTCATAGGTCCACTTATAGGGAAAACAGGGCAATGCTTTTTTTTAGTGTGGAAATTTACCCTAAAAAAGTGACATTTTCTTTTCATGACAGAAAACTACCCACTCATCCATCAAACCATCAGCTACAAAACAACAGCTTCAAAGCTGAGCAGTAATCAAAAGGTTCCTGCTGAGTGTTTGTTTTTAACAACCTTTTTTCAAAGTGTTTTTCCTATTTTGAACAAACAAAAACATTTCTTCAGTAATTATTTATTTGTGGAACATACGCTAACTGTCAGAGGTCAAGTGATAAAAGCCCAGGATAATAACCATTTAAAACCTACGCAATCCTTTTTAAAAAATATTCGGATACAATAAAAATAATTAAAAATCAGTGACATCCCGTGATTCAGGTTAATAATGATATATTAAAAAAACCCTTCCCTGTCACTCACTGCAGCAATCTACCATATAATACAGAAGTTACCTCATTAAAAGTTGAGAAGTGCTAATGAAGGTGAAATAATGTTAATAACTGCCAATGAATGCGGTAGCTGTGGCAACCCATCTCAACCAGTATGCAGTATACTTTTTTCAACTTAGCACCATTCCATGGTATTGTTAAAATTACGGTGAAATCAGTCATCTGTGGTTATGAATCATAAACTTACATTATTGTGGAGTGGCTTTGTGAAGGTTCTGTGGATAATAACTGCTTCATGAGATCTTACATAAATGTTTCGCATAAAGATGAAAGTTTGAAAGTAGAACCTACAACAAGTTTTTATTTCCTTTTACATTAATCTTAATATTGACTTCTCAGTTGTTATTTTCATTTCCATACAACCCAGTTTGATCTTAGGTGAGCAGGACCATTGAAATATCTGAAATATCTAAAAAATGTAGTTTAAGATCTTTAACTACATGTTTAATTATTATTTTTTGTAGACCCATTGCAAAAAAACCCCAAATTCCTCTGGCAGATCATTTCAATTTATCTGTTACTAGGTTACTTTGGTGTAGTATGAATGGCCAGCCATGGGGGAGTGTTTTTGTGTTTGGTTTTTATCAGCAGGACAAGTTGTAAAATTTATCAAGATACAATTAAAAGACCAAAATTTATCCCCTCCTTCACATTTTCAAAAGATATCCAGTGGGACGGATTTGAGTCTTTGTTGGGCCGATTCTGGCCCCCGGACCTTGTGTTTGCCACTGCAGTTTTAGAGATTATGTTATACAGTGACTGTATTTTCTTTTTTTTTTGCTATGTAGTGGTACCAAAGAAAAGGCCCAAATAAGCCACATAAATCGATGAGTCCATAAATGGGAAGTTAGTGTGAAGGAATTTTCACATTACCAGTACATTTGACATCTGGACCGATCTTAGTGTATGGCTCATTTGTCACTACATCTGTGCTCAGGCCATAGAGTCAAATAAAATATATACTTAGCAGCCACGTCTTTAGCTACACCTGTTCAACTGCTCATTACTGCAAATATCTAATGAGGCTCTCACATGGCAGCAGCTCAGTGCATTTAACCATGCAGACACGGTCAAGATGAACTCCTTATGTTCAAACCGAGCATCACTGAAGAGAACAAAGGTGGCTTTGAATGTGGCATAGTTGTTGGTGCCAGGTGGTCTGGTCTGAGTATTTCAGAAACTGCTGATTAGGATTTTCCCACAGAGCGATCTCTAGAGTTTACAGAGAATTGTCTTTTTGGCTAAAAATGCCTTATTGGCACCAGAAGTCAGAGGAGAATTTCTACCTTGAGCTGATAAGAAGGCATTAGCAATTCGAATAACCACTTACAACCAAAGTTGGCAGAAGAACACCTCTTTTCCTGGCACATTTTGGGTCTCATCATAATGGTTTGAGCCACAGCCTACCCGAGTATTGTTGTTGACATTTTCTTTATGACTACAGTGTGATAGATAAAGCACCATATCACAAAGGTCGTGTTCAAGAACATAAGAATGAGTTCAATGTACTCATATCTCCTCCAAAGTCCATCCATCCATTCTCTTCAACTTATAGTGGGTAAAATAAGTATTGAACGCGTCACTAATTTTCTCATGAATATATTTCTAAAGGTGCTATTAACATGAAGTTCTCACTAGATGTCGGTAGCAACCCATCCAATCCACACATGGAAAGAAATCAAACCATATATGTTATGTGTAGTGATCAGAAATTACACAGGGGGAAAAGTACTGAAAACACAAAGAAAGGGAGATGCAAAAAGACATGGAAATTAATGACACCAGCTGAAATTACTGAGGTGTTACATGAAACATGATGGGTAAAACCAATGAGCTCTCTCAAGACCTTTGCAACCTTATTGCTGCAAAACATACTGATGGCATTTGTTACAGAAGAATTTCTAAACTACTCTAGGTCCCAGTGAGCACTGTTGGGGACATAGTCTGGAATTTCACCATAAACCAGCCATGACAAGGTGCTCCCCACAAGATTTCAGACAAAGGAGTGAAAAGAATTATCAGAAAAGTTGTCAAAGAGCCATGGACTGCTTGTGGAGAGCCAAAAGAAATACCTGGAAGCAGCAGGTATAATTGTTTCAAAGAAAGCAAGCAATGCACTCGCCCGTCATGGCCTGTATGCACGCTCACCATGCCGGAACATGACACAGACCACTGCTAAAGAAAGAGCATGTTGAAGCATGTTGAAAGTTTGCTGAACAATCCTGTGAAATACTGGAAGCATATAGTCTGCGGGGCTGCTTTTCAGCATACATCACCCTTCATGTAACTGATATAAGGATGAGAGTTCATAGGACCCAAGGAGCCTTTGGGATTTGAAGACTGTCTGTGAGGAAGAATAGGCCAAAATCACACCTGAGCTATGCATGTGACTAGTTTCTCTATACAGTTGGCATCTTGAAGCTGTCATTACCTACAAAGTCTTTTGTACAAAGTATTACATACATTTCAGTAAGCGGGTTCAATACTTTTTCCCCTCTGTCATTTCTTATTATTACACATAATTTATGGAAATCAATGGTTTGATTTCTTTGCGTTTTTGCATTGGATGGGTTGTTACTGACATTTGGTGAGAATTTCATGTCAATCGCACCTTTAGAAGTATATTTACTTAGAAAACTGGTGATGGATTCAACTTCACTTATTTTACCCACTGTGTCCTTTACCCAGTCTGATGCAAGCCTAACACAAAGAGACAAACAATCATTCGCACTCACATTCACACCTATGGGCAATTTAGAATCTCTAAGTAACCTAACCCCACTAATTGCATGTCTTTGGACTGTGGGAGGAAGACACAGTCCCTTAAGAAAACCCACACAAACAAAGTCACCAGATCTTAATCCAATAGAGTAGTTTTATAATGGACACAAGGAGCAACAGTGTGCTGCTGTCAGATGAATATGGACCAAAATCTCAGAGGAAGTTTCCAGCACCTTGATCAATCTGAGCCAAAAAAAGGAAGAATTAATGGATCTGCTAGAAAAATTTGGTTAATAAACTGCTTTGTTCAAAAAAGAAAATAAAGACAACTAATTGCATCAGATTTTTAAAAAGTCGCATCAAAGTAGATGTTATGAGAGTAATGGAAAAGAAGAGTGTTGGGAATTGATTAATACCATTTAAAAATGATTCACACTTTCAGAATTAAAATAAAAAGCTAGTCCTTCTTCCATTATCTGCTCGTTATCCAGGTCCTGAGCACAGGAGCAGCAATCTAAGCACAGCTTCCAGACCTTCATTCCCCGTGAATACTAAAGATTGCTGATTGCTGTTATGATGTTTTAGTATTTAGTCCAGCATCATTTTGCTTGCAGAACTACCTGAAAACACTTGGACACTTGGAAAATAAAATAGTTGCTGCGACAGCTGTGGTTTCATTCATGTTTCAGTCAAAGCTGTCAGGTCATCCCCACTAAAGCATCAATGATCTGACATTTTTCAGCAGCCCACAGGTGTTCTGTGGGATTTAGGTCAGGCCTCCGAGAGGAGGACCACACTGACTTGGATGTTTTCTAGTTTTTCTTTGCATCCCATAGTGGTTTATTTTATATAAGGTAGCTTCATTACAATCATAAGAGTTTATGGATAGTTTAAATCCACAGCGAGGTTTTGGTGCATCATTGTAACATTGTCATTAGGGTGAAACACCCTTCCTTGATGTTGATTATTTTTATCTTGAAGGAGTGTCATATTGCATAAGGTCGGTCCTATAAATTTGTAACTAACTTACTACAAGTATCTTATACTGAGCATAGATTTTATACCTTGCTCAGTATATGATATTTTATTCAGGCTGACCATTCATGCTCCAGTAAGCATTACTGGCATCTGTGTTTCATCTGTGTCCGTCTGCTGACCCATATCTCCTTCATGCAGCATTTTCATTTGTACTGGCTGCTGAGAATGAGAGCAAATCATGCTCCTCAAGGAGCTGTTGTTTGAGCTCAAATGTTGAAACCCTTACTCTTCCAGAAACTCTGAAAATGATCCGTGTTCTTGCAGAAAAAGAGATGCCCTTGCCCAGATCTGCTAGTTGCTTGAAACAATATGCCACTAAGTTGATTTTTTTCATTAACTTGTGATGATTCCTTTTTTTGACTGTTTTCATAATGCACTTTCTAAATGGTGTTTGCATAAAATGGGGATCAGTCACCCCATTAGTGTCTGATTGATAGCACAAAAGAGTCTCTGATGTAATGACTTGTTCATTTTAGTGGCAGTTGACCTCATATTTTTCACATGATCCCTTTGGCGCCAGTGCTGAGTTCCCCTTTTTTCCCCTGTCGCTCATGCCCCCAGCCTCCCTCCCCTCACCTATTTAAACCCCTTTTTGTGTAGGTGTTTCTATGTTTTTATTGTTGTTCAACTCTGTGAAGGTGGTGCTACTCCATCCCTGGTTGGCACAGATGTCTGCCTTCTCCTAATCAGCTCTAATGACACTTAAACTACAGCTCATGAATCTGTAGACATGTTCAGACAACTAGATTTTCAAGCCTAACTCTGTGATTTTTTCACACTTCATATGCTCATATGCTGGTTTCCCTGTACTCCAGATTGCCTGCTGTGCCAGTCTGCAGCTTAGTGTTCAGTCTACCTTTTTTAATGCACAGTATAGCTCATTGTTGGTATTCACTTATTCCGAACTCTATAGGAGAGCGTTCTTACCTGTCCACTGCAATGGCAGCCATTGAGTATATGGACGAAAACATGGCGGTGATGGGGAAGAAGTTCTGAAACCTGCAGTAACCCAAGCCAAAGTACCAGTCATTGTGAAGCGCATACACAAAGTTAAAAAGGGTGTTAAAGCTCGCCATGGAAACGTCAGAGAAAGCCAGGTTGACAATGAAGTAATTGGTCACAGTCCTCATGCGCCTGTGAGCGAGGATAATCCATATCACTGTGACGTTCCCAGTGATGGACACCAGGATGATGAGGGAGTACGCTATAGCCCAGAGAGCCACCTGGGAGAGGAGAGGAGACCTTTAATGTCAGCATCTTATACGCAGTTACAAAAAAACACAATAAAGGAACCCACAAATACGTATATATTTGCAAACCCCACCCCGCACAGGATGTCTACAGCAAGTGGCATATGGACTGACACTTTTGTAGCACATTCCTAATTTATTTGAGCACTCAAAGCATTTTCTTACTACAACCCTCATTAACCCATTTGTACAAACATCTTTTCCTGTGTCTGAGTGCTTTTATCTAACACTCACACTCAGATGGATACATCAGGGGAAACTAAGGGTTCAGTAGCTTGCTCAAAGATACCTCAACATAATGACAAGAGGAAAAGAGATCGAGCCACCAACCTTACAATTAGTAGATGCCTCAGTCTACCTCCTGAGACGTAACAACTTTGAACAACAAACATTTTCAGAAATCTTGAGTTTCTTTACACAGAAGATTCCTAGTTTATCTCATCCCCCAAAGAGAGATAAACTGATCAAAGTCTGCTTCCAGGTAAAGTCTATTCTGAGACGAGCAACCACCAATCTTCAGCATTTTTTAATATCTGTAGACCCCGTTCCTTTCATTGTCTGACCTATAAGAAAATTAATAGGACAGACATGCTGCACTTTATCTGGGGCCAGAAATGAAAACCCTGATATCCATCACCTGTTCATACCCAGCCAACCACTGTCGCAAAAATGTAAAGCAATGAGCTACTTCAGACAGCCAAGCACAGATAGGAGGAGAGGACTGTAAACTGTGCACGGTGTGGTGCAGGTTTAAATGACAGTGGGGGAGTTAAAAGTGTTTAGAGGAATGAGCAAAAAGCCTTCAGATAATTTAACTAATATACAGTCTGGGGAGTGAAAATATTGTCCTTTGAATCAGCCCCACATTTTGTCCCTGAGACAAATCACACTCACCAGTAAGCCTTTACTTCATTCTATTGAGTTTCTGTCTGTTTCAGGCACTACTTAGATTTCACAACAATGATGTCACTGACATATGGTTTTTACCCTTCAAAAATATACAAGTAAAAAAAGAATACACCTGTTTACTTCACTGAGTCGTCTTTCTTACTTCTTTCATTAATATCATCATCAAAATTCCATCTTTTTAAATTCTGCAGTTCTGACTTTAATCACTTTCATTTGTTATCTCAGTGTTTTTCTCTCACCTGCCAGTCGGGCTGTTGGAACTGATTCCAGGTCGTCTCGTTCCCGTCCTCCAACCACTCAGTGGTCATCGACAATGGCCATGAAGTGGTCTCTTCGTCTCGTTCAATATGTTGTATCAGACTACCGGCGTCCATGTTGGCTTTCTGTCTTACCGGTGACAGAACCTGTAGGTATAATTGTATATACGTTGTGCGTCATGCGTAATTATCCACAATGACCGACAAATTTAAACAAAAAACAAAACACTCTCTTGTAGGGGGATTATGAGTAAATACACTCGCGTGTGTATCATTGTGTCTATAAAATGATTTCATTTTTTACGCTATAATTAGAAGCACTAAAACCACCCCAATAATAGCTCATTTTCCCACTACAACACGCACTAGCTTTAAGCTGCATCAACTCCAAAACAAAGTGCGAATGTGTTAATCTCCTTGCTGTTCATTGTAGTCTTTAGAGCGGTTTCAATTTGTATTAAAGTTTTTGAGTCGGATTTGAGACAACCATATCAATCGTTGTGACGGCATCTGGCTTTGGATTACAAGTATTAACAACAGGATGCAAGTATTACCGTCGTGACAACTTCCAGACTCTCCCGACAGCTTAATTTTTATGCTACAAGACGATTGTTTAAAAAAACAACATAATTAAAAATGACTTTCTTTCTTATTTTGTTTTATTATATTTTAATTCATTTATAAATTCATTAAAGGTGCTTTAAGATTAGCAAAATAGATGCACCACTGAGCATGAATTACGCACATTTGTCACATACAGTGTGTTTCTTCGGCTGCCTTAACTCCACAAGTGATAAATTCATGCACTGGACAATACCCGGAGAAAACCTAAACCTGAATCATATTATTAGTTTTCATATGTCTTACCCCTCTATTAATGGTCAAGTTGAAACTCAATCCATTGCTATTGTCCGAAAATCAGATTCCTTCTGCGTAAAGGGCAAACAGGTCCATCCAATAATCCATTAAGGTATTTCTCCGGATTCCACTCTCCCTCCTTCTCACACACGCATATATTCTGCCTCTCTCTACTGGAATGTGTGACTTGCTCATGTTGATCTGAGAGTGAGAAGCGCAGACCGTGCGCGCAGAGTCGCGCCAAAATCCTCCACGACCAGAGGGAGAAAGATGAAGAGATGTACGAGGTGTAAAATCCTGCCAAAATAAATGTCTAACAAGAAAGATAAATGTGATGGAAAGAACTAAGACTTAAACAGAAAATGAAAAATTGCGAGAGGAGAGGGAGAAGGAGCAGCGGAGACTTGTGAGAGCAGTGCCTGATTTCCGTACTCCATCTCTAAAATAGCCGAATATCAACAAGATGATGGAGAGGGGGAAACAAATGTAAGAGCCTGGAGAGAGAACGGGAAAGCTAGGGTGGTCCGAGAAGAAGGAAAGAGAGGTGTACCCCTGCATTTTACCGCTACTGCTGTAATTTCTTTACAGCCGTCAATTTTCACCGCTCGACAAGTCTGAAACACTTTTGAGATGGTTTCTTGTGAAATTGCCCGAACCCATCAGCACTACCCATCTTCTATGCCTACAAAAAAAACCCCAAAAACGAGGACACACATATGTGTCTATCCTGGTGGTCTCATACTGAGAGCCTCTAGAAGAGAGCTTGCTGCGCTCGTTCACCCTTTTTCATTGTGAATTTGAGCGTGCTAAAAATGCACAATCAGGTGAGAGCTAGAGAAAGATGATTCTTCAATTGAGTTTTCAATAAAACTCTGAAAGCAACAGTGAAGCTCTTCGATTATTGAGGTGTTCAGCCAAGCTGCAATCACTACAAATCCATCTAAGCAAGAATGTCCCCACCAAGAGATTACATTTGTGGATTTTGGCATGACTGTAGAGAGTTTTTCCTTCTTTTTTTAACTGCAGTGTGGTCATGGTACTGACAAGTTCTCAGCAGGGTTATGACACTCTCCTGTCTCCACCTTCTACATGCTTTTTCTAGCCTTCCAAACTGTTGTTCAATTTTGAGGAACATGGTCTGTGTCTGTGAATTTTGTTTGAGGTTCTTCATGTTGTTCTTACCACTTAGTCATTAAAAAATTGCACAGCAGAAATCCAGCATTTACCAGCATTCAGCTCACACTGTCCCACATAGCAAGCAGGTCTGGCCCAGATCTGGTATCAAGCTGGCACTGCTGGTTGACTTCTAGCATGATAAGACGTATGTCATCCAGATATGGGCCAGGCCTGGCGTAGATGGCACTGTTTATGTGATGGCATGCCACATCTGGCCCGATTTTATTCTAATGCAGTTATCTGAGGCAAACAGAAAAGTGCAGCAGAGTTGAAAGTGGTATTAAAAAGTCATGTCATGATACTTGTTAAGTCCAGCCCTGTGTTTGCAGTTTTTGAAAAGTCACACATTTAAAAAGGCTGCAGCTGTCTACTTTCAGTTAGAGCTGTGCCTCTGAAACATGACAAAACACTAACAGGTCCCCAGGAGACCGTATCACTGCCAAACTGCAGTAAAACATAAACCTGAATAAAAGTATTTACATGTGAGTTGTGTGTTGTTCTTATGAACAATCCGTGTGTTGGTCTGGAAAGGGTTCTCTTCACATGAAATTATAGACAGTCTTTTTGTGCTTACATAGAATAAATATGAAGCCACAAAAACTCAAGTACAGCAGTTTGTCAGTGGAGTGGTAGAGTTGTCAGACATGTTGTCTGAACACCAGAGGGTCTGATCTGGTCTGCTGGTTGGCTTTGGCTTTAAAGTGTATGATAATTGCTGTGCACTCAGTGGTTTTTCATTAAAATTACTGCTGTTCCTGGTGTGTTGATGTCATGCAAACATTTCTTCACAAGGACAAAAATGTACTGAAAGTTCTGGATCTAGATGAAGTGTTTAAAACATGCTGTTTACTTTAAAAAAAAAAACTCTGTATGTGACAGCTTTACCTTTATGAATGCACTTTGATCTGTCAGTGGGAAAGCATGTAATGATAGCTGAATCACTGAATGAGGGAAAACTGAGATGCATCATCTTTTTGAAAACGTTTTGCTCATTAAGTGTGAAAATGTCCAAGAAATGATTCGCCCTTCTTTTTTTTTTCTTTTTTTACATTGTGCTTTAAAGGAGCAAGACTTTGTTGTAACTTTTAAAATCTTTGTACCTTTCAGAGGAATATTTTTTGTTCTTGCTGTTAAATTGCTTAACACTGACCTATGACTCAAGCATAAAAAAAGCAACTAACTGAATCAATAAATTGGTCCATCATTTGTATACTATGACCATCAGACCAGTAGTATCTTTGTATTTTTTGCATCAACAAGGTGAGTCCCAAAGAGTTATTAGCTGAAAACTAGGCATGTCTAAGCATGGTGTGCAGTTTGTCCTTAATATTTGATAATAGGGTCGGGGGGTGTTACCACAGTGCGTGTCTACAGCCATCTGCAAAACGCGATAGAAGTTCTGTCATGGTTTGCAGCCTTTTTGTGTTGTGGATCTTGTCAAAATTGTTGGAATTATGAACACAAAAAAGTCCTGTCAGATGTTGATGCATGGTAAAATACCATCTGCAAATTATCGGCTTGGGAACAGCTTCATGTTTCAACATGAGAATGATCCCAAACACATTGTCAATACAGTAAAAGCACACCTGGATAGAAAAGCACATGGTGGAACACCTGTGGTGGACTGGGTTCCCCAGAGCCCAGATCCCAACATTAGTGAAGCAGCGTGGGATCATCTTGAAAGAGAACAGAACAAAAGGCAACCAACATCCAAAGAAGAGTTTTGAATGTCCTTCAGTAACCCTGGAGAACTACTCCTGAAGACCACTTAAAGAAATTAAAAGAAAGCTTGCCTAAGAGAGTTTAGACTGTGCTGAAGGATAAAGGTGGTCACACCAAATATTGACTTTTGTACCGACTTTGTTTCAGCCTAGTCTTGCTGGCAATTCAAAGCTTTATTTATCTAAAATTTGCACGTAAGGCTGTTAGACACACAGAGGACACAGAGACCAGGAATATTCAACCAGGCAGCAACCTCCTCCCCATTATGTTACCGATACAAATCAGATATAAAATTAGACTACTTTGTATTAAATGTGCCTCATTTAAAGTCTAAGATTAAAATTTATTTTTGTGCATAATTTCTTTATCTTTATGTCTCAGAGTGTATCCTGACGCTGCAACTTAAAATTCAAAGCAAGTGTAGGTTCTGTATTTACAGAAACTGACTTTTATATTGTGCCCCTATTTCCAAGAGTGTGCTTTCTATCCACATTGCTTATCACCAGCTAGAAGGTGCCTCTAAGGACACTCCATGTACACTTTCTTTTATACTGTTTGTAAAAAAAAAAAAAGTCTTGTCATTGCATTGACTTTGAGTTTATCCTTGAAGAAATTCAACAACATATCTCACAGTGCAAACAGGCAGATTGTGACTCCAGCGATTTTTTTTCAGTCTCACTGTTACTGTTGTAGATTTTTGTGCTTTGTGCTTCTGTGATAGTTTCTCACTTTGTTACCTGCTTCTCGTTGCATGCCCGTTCCTCACATTCCTCCCTTGCAGGAGAAATCTACTGCATATGCCCGTGCATGTAATTAGTGAACAGAATGACCAAAGGTAGAGTTTGCTGACTGTGTACAATGTACACTGCCTGTGTGTACTTTCATGTGATCAAACAAGCTTGTTTGCCCAGTGACTGGCACACTGAAGGATGCAGGCCCAAAAAATTAAAAGTTTCTGAGAAGGTGTAGCAGTTCTTAATAAATGTGGTTGCCTGAGTGAATCTGGGCGAGAGCTGGCTATCAAGGGTCAAAACCTAATCAAGAGGAGAAGAAACTCATTCTCACCACCTAAACTAGCAAACACAGAAACAGACACCTGCAGTGACTCTTCAGTTGCACCTGAACACATCTCAAATAAATACTTTACAAAAACTAGACAGTCTGTACTCAGAGGCAACCAGAGGATACAAAAATTCTTATTTTGCTGAAGGTTGAATTTCATGACACTTGAAAATCTTTGAGTTTCTTTGTTGCTTTCACTCCAAGGTCATTTTCTGACTGAAGAACGTAATAAAGGTGATGTATAAGTAAGAAAAGTACCAAGAGGGGGGAAACAGCCAATCACACAGCTCCCTCCTACTGATGTGAAATGTTTTGTTGGCCGAGTCACTGCTGATAAAGATGTTGCTGCTTTTGGTGCTTAGAAAACTGCAATAAGGGCGCTATAGCAGCTAAAAAGGCACGGGATGGCGATTTATCACATACAAGCTAATGACTGGTTTATCACATCTGATGTCTTCTGATCCTCTGATATATATTCAGTGATTTGAATGTTTGCTTTGGATAGAGTCTGTGCTATGAACTCTTTGATAGGCTGCTATTTAAAGAAGATCGGATATGCATGTGTAAGTTGTGTGTATCGGATCTGTTTATTGAGTCGCAGGTGCCAACAGACTCAATAGACTGATCCGCAAGGAAAGTAATGTTGTGGCGACGGAATCTCTTAAGGTGGTGTCGGAGAGTTGACCAAGATATTGACCAAGATAAGGACAATGCTGGACAATACCTCCCACACACTCCATGACGCGTTTGCCAGTCACAGGAGCATGCTTAGTGAACGGCTGAGATCATTAAAATGCATCACTGAATTACACAGGAAGTCACTCCTGCCTTATTTATATATCTCCAATTTTAATTAATTAATGACACATTTAATTTATTATTTATGATATATTTAATTAATTAACTTTGGCGCTCAATAGCCTCCATACTAAAGCTGCTACCTCTGAAAATTCTCCAGTGATCCAGTCAGTGATCCAGTCCCTCACAGCATGGGGATGCATGGCCCCTCCGCCAAATGTCACCACGAGGAGAGAAGGTACTGTAGATGTTTTTGTTTTGAGTAATGCTTGATGTACTTTCTGTATGAAGGTAAATATGTTGCAAAATGTGAGAGCTTGCCGAATAAAATGTGAGAATTTAAAATCTGAACTTGTATTTTTTTTGAAATTTTCACTTGTAAAAAGTTTTCACATGCTTGTGATTTAAATTTACAGTTACAAAAAATATGAATAAATGTGGAGATTGATACTTACATTAAAATCTGAACTTGTATTTTTTTGAAATTTTCACTTGAACTGAGAGCTTCAAACTTGTAATTCTGGTTTTATTGATATTTATTTCATTTCTTTTACTATTTCCACAACTCTGATCACAGCCTCTCAAATCAGTTAAAACAGCTGCTCAGTTGCGCCCGAATTTGAGTCACAAATTCATAAATTTTCGTACTAATTAAAAAAAAACAAGTTGAAATTTTTTTTTTGCACATTCACATATTTCATTCTACAGCCTCTAATACTTGGCAGTATATTTACCTTCATATATCTGCTGCATTAGCGTAAAGAAAACAAACATGTTTATCTTTGTGAAAACAGTATAAGAGTGTGTTTGCCGTTCAGGTTTCTGCTATGATGACACATTTCTAACGGTTGGCTCATGCTCATCTCACATAATTCACAGACAGACGGGTTAGTGAGCAGGTTATCTGTACAAAACAAATGCCCGTGTGGGAGGCAATATTTCGGGTAGTCATTAGGTCAATTTACATGATGAAGAAACTGTACTTTCCTGTTGTACCACTTGAGGCTTGAGTCTAATTATGTAATAGTCCTGCACTTGTTTGCTCCTCTTGTTTCTGGTCTCTGGGTTCTGGCTGGAATGGGCAGGTCCTGTCTTCACCTTTAGGTGGGGTCTTTGGTATCCTGTCTTTCAGCCACTGTACCTGCTTCCTGTCATTGTCATCAGGAGCAGTATATATGGGCCTGCTTGCATTCTCTGGGAGAATTCTTCAAATCAAAGTTTATTTCTATAGCACATTTTAAAAGACCAATAATCATCATCAAAGTGCTTCACAGTCGACCACAAGACACATAAAATTCGGGACAGAGCATAACATGCAAACAGGGAATAAAAAACACTTTTGCATAGTGCAGAGCAAACCAGATGAAAGTCAAACTAGTTTGATTCAAAAGTAAACAAGTGAGTTTTTAGGTGCGATTTGAAAGATTGGATAGACTCAGACATGCGAATATCAGCTGGGAGATTATTCCAGAGTCTAGGTGCAGCAATAGCAAAGGCTCGATCACCTCAGGTCTTTAACCGAGACCTTGGTTGCACTAAGAGCAACTGACTTGAAGATCTTAGTGCTCTCTTGGGGTTGTACAAGTGGAGGAGATCAGTTAGGTAGCTAGGTGCCAAGTTGTTTAAAATTTTAAAAGTGATCAAAAGAATTTTAAAGTCAATACGGTATTTAATGGGGAGCCATTGTAAGAAGATAAATGCTTATCTTCTCAGTGCGGCAACCAGGCTCCTAGATTGCATTTATGTATTTTAGTGTTTCCCCCGGTACATTTTGCAACATATTTGCTCTGCTTTTCTAGTCGAGCTGGTCCGTCCTGCTGTCTGCCTGTCCACCCACCAGCATCTCATGACAGCCTCAATGAACAAATCCTTCGCATTCAGATCATAACCTGTTGCATTCATTCTCTCTTCTGAGTCACTTTGTGCCAATAAACCAGTTTCAGTATAACACAGTCTGTCTCCTTGAAGTGCACTTTGTCGAAAAATCCAGTCTTGTATAAAATGCTGAGTTAATACATTTTAATTGCATTGGTGTATTTCACACTTGTTTTATTCTAATAACCGAGGGAATGAATGGTGTTCACAGTGGACTTTATCTTGTTTTTCCTTGACTTTTTAATTTCAACAGCATCAGATTAGAGTACAAACAAGACTCAGATCAAAGTATGTGAATGTATTCATCTTACCTTTGTGGCCATGCTAATCTTAAAATAAAATGATGGCAGATAAGAAAGAGTCTACCTTCTCCCAGTAGTTTCGGGTCCAGACATCTCTCTTTATGTGGATCTGCACAGCATTTTTATTCCTCGTTCCCTTGTTCCACATTTTCAAACAATGTCCCACATTTTGACTGGCTCTGCAGGAAATGCACTTCTCTAAAGTCCCAAAACATTGATCCAGTTCATCATTTTCAGTGGGAGAAATGTTTCGTCACCCATCCAAGTGCATATATCCAGATGAACAGAATCAACCTTTTGGGATTTACTTACCTGGATGATTGAGCATGCATCAAGACAATTCTCTCAAGTCTTTCTTTTACTCTATGTGTATGGCTTTCATTGTACTCAGGACAATAAGGTTAGCCTGTCTAATGCTATACTCATCAGGGAAGGTTACAAATCACCAAAAAGTCACAATCTTTGCAAATTTTGTCAAATATGATGGAAACAACCCAAAAAAAGGGAAGTGGCAGTATATTCTGAGAAATAGAGTTTCTATTCTTTCTGAACAGGAAGTGGAGGGACACAGTAGATAAAGATTGCTAAAATTGCCAGCTATGGTTCAAAAACGGCATGGCAGCCTGTGGCTACATCCAAACTGTGCTGGGTTTTAATTTGGATGCATCCACACAGAAGAGAAGTTGAAATAACAGAGAAATAAAAGAGATTACAGGAGTATATAAAGACTATCGCATGAAAGCAAAAGAACAAACTTTAGCTTCCCTTTATCCTTATTGTATTTACTCAGTAATAGAGCAAAATGTATATTTATCCTGCACAGTTTATTGCATTTTTATTTGTAAGTTATGAAAATTTAGGATTACATCTCAGTCCCATTTTGTCCCATGCGAACTCAGTGTTTGCCCCATGTTTACTTCTGAACACCCTACAGCATAAAATGGTGAGATACAGATAATAATGTCAATCTGTAGACCTGCACAGTGTGGTGAAGCTATCGCTGACATAGGCTGCCCAAAAATTTCTAGATATTTACATAGGCGTGTACGTTAATGGGTTAGAAATACCTGGGCAAAGTACAGAAGATGCATGTTGTGAAATAGCCGCACTGTTCATAAGTTGTTCTGCTGGTCTCCGGTTTGGCATTTTGGCTCTTTCAATCTTGTTTGTTGGTTTTTTAACCAATCATAGGAGCTTGTTATCAGCTTATAGTAACAACTATATGCTGGATAGCTTAGCTTGAAAGATACCTTTGTAATTTACTGTGATAGTAAAAACAAGTGAGATACTCAGTTTAAACAAAACAAAAAAAGTATTAAAAATAGGCTTAAAACAAACTGAACAGCAAGCCCCAGAAAAATCAAAGAAGTTTTTTATTGTTTTGTTTTTTGACAATAAACAACGGGAAACGTACGGGAAGCGTACCCATCTGTCACTTAAAATGACCACGTCCTTAATTGGGCAAAGATTTGAATCTTAATAAAATTTGAATTTGATTTTATTAATGTAATTATGTCACATAACTTCTACAAGTTCAAAGTCTTGCACAAGCTCACATCCACCAGCCCCCTTTGTCCGTCCATATATCAGACTGTACGCGCGTTTCCAGGTGCTGTGACGAGGACAACGCGGAAGTGAATTGTCAACAGTCCAAAGAGCCGCTGAAAGAAACTATCCTCCGTCCAGATACGATGGCAGAGGGAGATTCTAAATGTTGTGATGATTGTTCCTATTATATCATCAAATTCATACTGTTCTTCTACGCCTGCTGTTGGTGGGTGAGTACAGACACGATTATCCTAAAACCTAGAGTGTGCGCTTTGTTTGCTCGGAGATCCCGGCTGGCAGGGAGGGAAGGCTGGGTGTGTTTGTGTGTGTGTGTGTGTGTGTGTGCGCGCGTGTGTGTGTGTGTGTGTGTGTGTGTGTGTGTGTGTGTGTGTGTGTGTGTGTGTGTGTGTGTGTGTGTGTTATCATGCTTTTGATTTGTGGGTATGCGAGCTCCGGTCAGATCCGTGGGGTGGAAAAAAGGGTGATCCGGTCTTATTTCATTTTTCTAATAAAACCACGGGCTTTGTAAGCTACACCTGTGGACGGACAGGTGCTGTAGGATATTGCTCACAGAAACCTTCCGCCGCCACACCCTCCTTGCGTACCTTTACCCTACCCGAATAAGAACTGGGTAAATAAAAAAAATAAAAAAATAAAAAAACATAGAAAAAAGGAAGAACGGACGAGGCGTCATTTTTCACGCAGGAGTCTTGTGTCCTCCCGTGGTCACTGTACCACAGTACGGGTCATGTGGACCGATGAGCCACATGTAAATCAAATGACAGTGACAGCACTGCAGCAGCGTCGCTTCAGTAGTTTTTCATTCAATCTGATGACCACTTAACTCCACGCAGGCTATCAGTAAAGTTTCTGTTTTTCTTCCGTAGAATTTTTTTCAGTGTGTGGATCATTTTTTTATATTATTTTATTATGTTTTGGGGGGGGGGTTGTAATCGAGTGGCAGTGTGAGATCAGGGCTCTGACACGCAGTCCGCTGCACTGCTCCTTGTTCTTCTTGTCTGATGGTTTGGATTGTTTGGGGTCACTGATCCATTGTAAAATTATATGGGGACATTTTTTTTTACTGCAGAGGCTCATACTGACTTAGAGGAAGGACGCATTAGAGGACATGAACGGAAAATGATCAGTTATGATGAAAGTATTACATTATATGCATTTTAAAAATCCACCTAAAAGTTATTTAGACTTTTACTTTTATTTGGTTACATTTAGACTGCTGCTGTGCAGGTCACTGATGAAACACTGCAAATGAGTCAAAACTCTCCAGCCATCATCAGTCATTCCCATCGAGGTTCCTCAGCATAATGCTGCCTCTAGCAGACTTTCTGGGAGTTATCTTGTTTTCCCTTTAGGATTTTTCAGGAACGACAGACATTGCCTGCCTGGAAACGACCTGCAGATTATCTTTTCCAAGTGTGTGTGTTTGAGTGATAAAGCCATCTGAGATAAGAGCGGGAGTGTATTGTAGCTTCTTGCATTAGAACAGTTTAGGCCAGTTTAGCACATGCACATACACGGCAGAGTAAAACTTTGCAGATAGTAGTCCAACACTATCTTTTTTTTTTTTTTTTTAGCTATTTTTGGGAAAACCACACAATCTCCCAGACAGAAGCACCTGGACCTCCCCAAGCAGAGGAAGCTGAGGGGCCCAAATGATTTTTTATGCCCCTGTGAGGACCCTCACTTCATATAGACACTGAAGATTTTTAAGGTTAATAAAAGTAGTCGTACAGCATACAGTACCCAGTTTGCTTCAGTTTAAAACGACCAAAACACATACCCTTTTCATTAGTGTCATGTCTACATTAAAACTTGCAATTTCCTATAAAGAAATTTTTGATTTAGCCTTCTACATATTGGATCTATATTTGAATAAAATGGTGTGGTGGTTTACACATTTGCCTAACAAGTGAAATATCTCCTGGTTGCTTTCTGGGTGGAAACACAAACTCCAGCTTCAAACTCTGCCAGATCAAATATGCAGAGCTACCTGTTGTAATGACGCTTTGTGATTAAGAAAAGATTTTTTTGAGTGGCTGGAAGCCCGCCTTTATCATTGCTGTCATTTGATCTGGGGCTGTGAAAGTAATTAAATTTGATTTTTAATTATGAATTTGGCAACCAACAAATAAAACCAGGAAACCTTTGAGAAAAAACTTCAGTCTGACAATGCTGCTCTCATTTTGATGATGGAATGATTGCTACAGATGATAATAATAATAATAAGTCTCAGAGCAGACTGTGCACCTGATTTTAGTCATATAATTTTTTAAAATAGAAGTATATCATTATATATGATCCCAGTTTAGTTGACATGTCAGCATAGTTTTGTTCTCACATTTCTCCACCTTATCTTCTACTTTAATAACCAGATATATGTGGGGGAAACATGTGCACTTATTGAGTTATTTAAAAAAAAATGTAAGTAAAGACAAAAGCGTTAAAGAATATCCTTCAAAAAAAAAGCGTCAAAATCTTGGCTCCTTCAGCAAATTGTTAAAAAAAAAAAACCTAAATGGAGCTTACGACATGTGCAGGTACTGCTGAGGACATCATGTCCAAAACCATCATGAAGCGCTCCTGACAGAAAATACTTTTTTGATGAGCTTCACTTCCAAGCTTGGTTTGGGTTCAGTTGATGACAAATGTTGGAGCCGCTGAAACTGTGAGTTGGATGCGAGTGCCATTTTCAAACAATGGCTAATTATTAGATCAATAACGCATTGAGATATGCCAATTCTGATATAGTTACAACCAAAGCGTCACATGAATTTAAACAGTTAGTCTACAGTTTTCAAAGGATGTCATGTTGGTTGTTGAGCTGTAAGTAAACTTTGACCTTTTAGCCATCTGTTTAATTCAGTCTTACTAATGCTTGGCTTAAACTAACACTCTGTGTTAGTTTAAGCCAAGCAGAATTTCAATAAATGTTAACACTAAAGTGGATATACTATGTTTTCCTTTATTTTTGTCATATATAAAAATATTGTGACAGTGGTGGATGGAGGTCATTGTTTGCTTCAGTAATCCCTGTGAGCAAAAAGCTCAGGCTGAAGTCTAAACTCTGTTTCAGACAGGGTCTTTTTTCTACTCTTGGTTTTCAGAGAGAATGGATATCCCTAATATGGTCGTCTCAGGCACACGGCTCTGACTGCGGGTACAGAAACCCCACTGACCCATTCTTCAAACCTTTTGCTTACGAGGGTCAGCCAATCAGAAGAAAGCTGTCTTTTTGCTTTAGTAGAATAAAATACAGTGCTGGAAATCAACATTATAAATCCGCTGACCAAGTTTTCTAAACACCTGAAAGGTATTACAGCGAGAACAGTTCAGTACAGCCAGGCCGGTTGGAAATAATGGGTATCACGACAGTAATTAACAACTTTCTCTGTTAAGCCGGGCTTTCCACTTCAGGTCTTGCATTAAAAGGGACATTTTGTGGGTCATGTTACTCTTTTTTTCCCATACAAACGTATCCCTATGATGTTATCTGATGATTATAAGTCTGATAAGTAAGTGATTAAGAGATTCTAAAGAACAAAAATATAGCATTAGAATGCAAAACTTTTGCAAATAAGATGAGATTAATGCAGCAGAAAAATCATTAATCTGTGCATAGCGTGTTAAACATTTTAATTCGAGTTAATTATTTTATCACTGAGTGCAAGCTCAGTCCTGCTGTTTATTTCTAGAGCTCTGAAACTTTAAACTGGATGCATTTAAAGTGTTACCGCCCCATAGGATAATAAAGTAAACATGGAAATCTCTTTAGCTTATAAGCAGATTAAACTGAAATTCATTTCATTGTTTGAACAGGTATTCTTTGTGCCCTCTGTGTTCCTCTAGCAGATGAATAGAAATTAATACATGCACGTTCCCGTGACACTGTGTTGCTTCATTCATTGTTTTTAGCAAAGCACGACTTAACAAGTTGCACATTTAAAAATTGTTTCCCCACCAGAGAATGTAGTTCCTGTGGCACATAGACAGACACAGAAAACTTTAAGCTTGACATCTGTTTTTTCCACAGGTTCTTTTCTGTAGACAAAAGTAGTGGCTCAGTACTGGAACACAGAGTTCATGCACACAGAGTTTTCCGACCAGTATAAATTGGGCCACGTTAGAGTATATTGACCATTTAATCCCGAAACAATAGCCTTACTTGCGACTATTTATTTTTTTAAAGGCAGTAACGTGAAGTGATATAATTTGATTCTTGAACGTGATGTTTATTTCAACAAATACCTCCAAATGGGAGATATGACTGCAACAGTTTATACTGCTGGCTTACAAGCTTGTCTTTTTTGTCTTCCTTTCTGGGAAATACTGTATAACCAACCATGCAGCTGCTCCCTCTCATAGATGATGTGACAGACTGTATATTTTTGAAGACAGATGGCTAATTGACACAACACTTGGTGCACTTAGAAAATTCATTTATTTGTCTCTTCTGTAAGAACCTTCTGAGAAGTTAATTTGCGATTGGAAGAAGCGCAAAAAGGAGTAGAACGGGAGGCAAAGGCATAAAACTCAGTAATGGGTTTATTATGGAGAATGAATGCTGCCTTGATAGGGAAGGTGAAACAGATAAACATGTTATATTTACTTTGATTCTGCTGCTCGTTGACTCAGTCACATTAAGAAGATATTTTTTGCCACATGGTGCCTCTGAATAAAGAGTTCTGGCACATCCTCCTGGAAACCTAGACACAAAGATTGAACGCCAACAGCAATTCTCATAAAATGTTTCATGCAACAGGTGCTCAAACCTTTTTTTCAGTTCACTGCGTGAAGCTACAGTAATCATTTCACACTATAATATAATATAATGAGTAATGAAAACAACAAGTAATGATGCACCAGTTGGTTTTGGAGAAACAGAGGACTCTGCAGTGTGAGTACTCTTGTGATGATTTACTAGAATTCAGAGCTTCACTTTCTAAAATGTCAGTTGGTAATTTAAACCACCTGTAAAAGAAACTCGAGTGGGTTACTTTCAGATATCTTTGTGCTTCTTCATTTGTTCATTTTGTTTTTCTTTTGCTCTTAATGACCTGTTTTTCACCCCCATTCAGCATTTTTGCAGAACAGGATGTGCGTGTGCTGCTTAGAGTGTAAATGTCCAAACAATGCGGTGTATATTTTGGAGGAACAATGTACAGAAGATGATGAGTAATTTCCTGCTTACTGTGGGAATGATTTAACCCGCATTAGGACAACAGATTAATCTCCTCTGGCTGTGTATTCTGTATTCAAATGGAGAACAGTTGACAAAGAGTAAACGCAAAATTAAAGCAAAGCTCGAGGGTGACGAGAATGCCTCGGGTCATGTTTAACAGTGTTTGAACGCCGCTTTGATTTAAATTCTTATTCCGAAATTAGCATGAAGTGAAATAATGTAAACACCTGATTAGGAGGACAGAACAGAGGGGCACGACTAGAGCGGTGCAGAGAGGATTTGTCAGAGGTTTTGATTGCCGTCTGTAATTTGTCACAAATTGTTTGTTCCTGTCATCTGAATCATCTGAAAATAACCTTCCCAGCATGTTCCCAAGTATGCTGCTTTCTCTCAGTTTGCTGCACGAGGTTATTTGCTGCTCTTAACCTTTACTTACCCAGTGAAGGTTGACTGAGCTCACTAACACACAGTAAAACGCTGGGATGTCATATTTTTGAATTTTTGTTGCGTTTACTTTGAGACTATTAAAACATTCATCTGTAAAGCCCAAACTACAAGATTAACAAAAAAAATCTAATGCTAGCTCATGCCCTGGTGAGATCTCTGTCCACTGTTCACATGAACTCTGCCTACAGTGTTGGAGAGAATTTTGGTCTTTACCCAAATTGTCCTCATGATGAAGGTCAAATTTGTCATTTTCACTCTTGACACACTGATTTAATATTTAATCCAAAGCAAAAAGCAAAGTCTAATATTTTCAGTGTTAATACATTTTGCATACAATCATGATCTCATTAGTCATGAGCATTACTTATCTTCCACATTAGTAAGTCATGACTTGGGTTTTCCTAACACCAATATCCTGAAATTAGGATCATGGTCAATGCAATGAAATGCTGATATATTCCCATATTTTCATTCTTTTGATTTCTATAACTGACCATGTGGTTGTAAAACTCCTGAACACAATTGCTTTTATTTGGAGGTGAATACTGACAATCTTCACAGATTGTTCTGGTATATTCACCTCAATGATGCAATGTTCAGAGAAATTTGCAAAAAACACAATATCTACGTCACAGACCTCAGCATGCTACATTTTAAAGTTCATGACAATACAAAAAAGACTGAACATGTATGACTTGCTTGGATGGGTTACCAGAACAAAGCCTCTTCTCTCTAAAGATAACACGGCAGCACATTTGGGTTTGCAAAAATGCATCTGAACAAACTACAAGATTTCTGGACGAGGTCGTTTGGACAGTCTAGGCCAAAGTGGAGATGTTTAGCCACATTTGGTGATTAACAAACGGGAACCGTCCACTAGTGGTAGAGGGCTGAAGCTTGATTTTAACTCCTTTATATGCCAGAATACTCTATCTAAATGTGAGGCCATCTTTCCAACAGCTTAAGCTTGGCTGAAATTGGCTCGTGCAACAGGACAATGATCTCAAGCACAGAAAAAAAAAAAATCTTCAAATCTTCAGAAGATGTTGCAGCAGCCCATCCCATCCCAGTCCAGACCTGAACCTGAATACATAACTGGATGCCCACAATCCTCAGTGAGCTGAAGCAACGTTGTCAAGAAGAGTGAGCCAGAATTCATCTGCAGTGATGTAGCAGACAGAAAAATTGTCTGCAGAAAGCATCACAGATCCTTTCGCTATTGGTTTAGCATTGGCTTGAGGTCAATATAAACACACAGATCTGCATGCATATTTCTTAGCCTTTATTATAATTTGAGGGTTTTTTAATGCATATGATCATTAACCAAAGGACTAGACAAAGATTCTAACATTATGTGATAAGGTACATCAGTGTAAATTCATGGAAACGTGGTCTTTATATACGGTACAATTGCCTACTGCGTATTAAAGTCCATAGTGACAAGGAATAAATGTGAAAGATGGAAATCAATGCAATAACTTGTGAAAAGAGATTTTTCATCCATAGCATGACCTTTTTAGAGGAAAGCTCATCAAAGTTTTTAGAACTGGCTGTCTGGCCACAATTAATCAATATGCTAGAAATTTGAGACAGGTTATTAAATTGTTATGTTATTTGTTAGATATTTACATCTGAGGAACAAAATACATTTACTGAGCTGCTGGACTGGCTAAAAATGGCCTATGATGTCATTCTGATTGTAGATGACAAGATTTCCTTTTCTCTCTGATCTAACAGGTGCTCTGATTATCACTGTTCATAGGGAAAATATGAGAGCCAGTACAGTTTACAGATATTTGTTAGTTCCATGTTGGTTTCTGATGTTTAACTCTGCTTTAGCTTTAAAATGTCCCAAAAGCTAATTTAAATTAGAAAGCGATAGCAGTGACAATCCTAAAGTTACATTTCTTTTCCTTTTCTGTCTGTGCTATGTCTGCAGCTTGTACCCTGGTTTCAAAGCTGCACTGCATGCCTTTATAGCAGTGAGCTGTGTCCAGTAATAGCACCACGAAGTTGTTTTAGCAGAGCGTAATAGGTTATAAACTACCACTTGATCTTGGCCTAATGCCCTGAAACTGTTGCCGAGCCATCTGCAGCTAAGTGCATGATGATAAACAGTGTGTGACCTGTTTTATTTTATTTTCCCTAGTACGTTTGTTAGAAATCTGTTTGCATGAATCAGAATGATCCTCAAGCAAGACAGACACTTTGTGGAGATTATCACTCTTGACTGTTGACATATTCTATCCTTGGCAGAAATTTCAAATTGCTGTTTAAAAGGCTCTAAGTGATCTCCTCTCCTCTTGGCTGAATGGAAGCGAGTTCGTGGCGTGCAGGCCAGCGGCCAGTAAGAGACCATAACAGACATCAAGCAGGGACATGTAAGGGAAAGGCATCATGGTGGATTATAAACAGTGTCGGACCTTCTGAAATCTGCATATGCCCCCCCTCCCCCTTATTCTCTTTTACTGTGATGCACTGTGCATCTCACAGGATGGCTGAAATCAGATTTGGGGGCGGGGGGTGGCAAACAGCAATTAGTAATTTGTCATACAATGGTGTTTGTAGAAGCAATATGCCGTGATTATCGGATCGTTTAGTCTGCCTTTCTGCTCATGCCATTCATTTCCCTCTCGCTCACTCTTTCTCTCTGAAACATTGCTACTTTGACATTTCTGTCCACAATAAGCCAACAAGGCAGAATTAAAGCGATGTTTTCTCCATTTCCTCCTCTGATCTATTCAGTACCAGGGATAGCGCCAGGTGGCTTAACACAAATATCCTAAATTTGCCTGTTTACAGCATACCTCACAAGCAGAAAAATAAACCAGCTCTTCTATGTTTTCTCAGTAGCAGCCTTCCTGATAACAAGCTTCAATTATTATAGAAAAACAACAATTTCATTACAGTCATTGCTTTGAAAATGAAATGGGAAAAGTTATTTTTTTTCAGGGTACAGAAGAGAAAATACTTGTTTTTTTGGTAATGGATATGTGGGTGAATATTGCAAGAAGTCGTGCTCATTTTAACCCTTCCAGCATGCAAAAACAGACCAAATAACTGAAATCAGTATAAGTGGATTGTTGCTATTTGGCCAGTTTCCACTTCAGCTGCCTGATCCTATTTTAGGACGTGCCATGTGCTATTTGGCAGTCAGTGAGTTTGTATAAATGGCTCTTTTAATTTTAATTTAGCCTGGAAGTCATCGTTGAAACACACCTGGTCATTTAAATTAGTTTCAGCAAATGCATAGTTGTTAACATTTAGCTGCTGTTATTGAGAAACACTGGTCTCAGACTGAAATTTAGTTTATATATATATATATATATATATATATA
Organism: Pelmatolapia mariae; assembly: GCF_036321145.2. NCBI lineage: Eukaryota > Metazoa > Chordata > Actinopteri > Cichliformes > Cichlidae > Pelmatolapia > Pelmatolapia mariae. The sequence continues at coordinate 26,084,939 of NC_086227.1, forward strand.
TATATATATATATATATATATATATATATATATATATATATATATATATATATATATATATATATATATATATATATATATATATATATATATATATATATATATATATATATATATATATATATATATATATATATATATATACACACATACATACGTATGTATGTGTATATGTGCTATGAAAAAGCATTTGCCTCATAACTGATTTGGTTTTTTTTCTTGTTTTGTTTTGTTTATTTGCATATTTTTCACACTTAAATGTTTCAGATCATCAAACAAAGATGACGTGAATAAATACAAAATGCAGTTTTGAAAAGGTGGAAAAAAGTTATCCAAACATACATGACCCCATGTGAAAAGTAACTGCCTCTTAAATCTAATTCTGGTTGTGCCACCATTTGTAGCAACTGCTAATGAGTCTTTCACTTCCATGTGCAGGAATTTAGACCCGCTCTTCTTTGCATACTTGTTTTAATTCAGCCACACTGAAAGATTTAGGAACGAACAACCTGTTAAAAGTCAGGCCAAAGTATCTTGCTTGGATTTAGACGTTTCATGACACTACCGCCATCCTGCATAACTCTTGGTATGATGTTCGTTTTCATAAAAAGCTTCATCAGTTTTATGCCAGATGTAACGGGGCTCGAACCTTTCAAAAATGTAAACTTTTGTCTCGTCAGTGAATATTTTACCAAAATCTGTTTCTCAGTTGTTGTTGAGTTTCTTTAGATCACAGCATGATGTGATGCTTATTGAGATCCCTGCTTTCACTGTCACTTTGTTGAAAGTGCTGCAGCTGCTATACCATCTTTAAGATAACTGCAGATGAGTTAGTGAAATCGTACTTCAGAATTGGTTTTAGTATAAAGGAAATTATTTCTTCTTTAGCACATAAACACAGTGTGGTAATAAATAGAAGGATGCCGAAAAGATGGTGCAGAAAGCTACAAATAGTCAGAAGGAAAATACACAAACCTGAAGGAGTTGGCCTGATTTGTACACAATGAAATAGCTGGCAGTGGACAGATGCAAGGATATTGATGGTCACACCGTCGTGCAATAGACAGGATGTATGTTAAATCACAAGACACAATCAGATGGCTGATCAGTTTGTTTCACTTACTTATTGAAAAAGTTACAACTTATTTACACAAGGCATGAAATTATCACTAATATATATAGATTTTTTTAATGTTGCCCTAATACTCCTTAAGAAAGATGTGACCATTTTACAAACGATAATGATCAGGAAGTGGGGAAATACTTCACAGCACTTTATTAGCTAGATTGATATGCATAGAATAAGCCAAATATTTGAGGTTATATGGTGCAGTTTGCTCAAAGTGTGTCTGTAATAAACAAATAAACATTTTTAAGTGAGCCAGAAGAGTATAACACACACACAGGCTTGCTTTGACACAGTAGAACAGCCTGTCGTTTCTAAAGATAGGATTCAAAACAGCGTCACGTGAGGTGGTGATAAGTTTCCTCACGGTTTCATTTTAGATGCCCCCCCTCCCCCCCCCCCCCAAGTAATTTGGGTGAGCTGACCCTTTACGCTCTCTCATTTTGCTCCTCTCCTAGACTTTGACAGGTTTGTTTGCTGATTGCTTAAATAGCTTCTGCCAATGTTAATTTGACTTTATTGACCTTTTGATTAGGGTTCTCATTAACAATTCTACTGTCTACATAAGAGCCTTGTGATATATTATTCAGTTGGCGTGCAGCAGTATGTGGCTGTTCAATAGTCCTTCTTTCACAACACAACAGAAAGAATAATGGAACTGTTGGTCTTTTATATGTTTAAAAATATACCTAAGTTGAGGTATAATTATGTGAATCCAATCTAAATCGAGGTTTTTGAGCTAAATCGGCCTTGCAAGTTGCGCTTGAATCGAATTGAAATTTATAGCATTGAGCACAAAAAGGGACAAAAAAACACCCATTTCTGTTGAGAAATGTGATTTGCTATTTGTGAAAGTTTGCTTTGTCCATGTGATACTGTTCTGTTTCACAGGAACCTCCTGCTGAGCTTCCAATTATCAGTCCATAATGCCAGTGCCCTGTTTCGTTTCTACCCATCTTTTGTCTTTAATGGGAAAACTCTAGCCTTCTCCATCCTGAACTTGATGACTTTGTATGGATGATTGGTTACTTGAGTACTTAAAACTGAAGATTGAAGAGAACTGAAAGAGAATCAATGACAAAGACAGAAAAGTGTGTATTTATGGCTGTGTATAAACAATCTAGGCAATTTGCTTCACAGCACTGATGGTTCTTAAATGTTCTTTTGAATTGATTGTTGAATTATGTTGGAGTAATGTGGTGAAGGGAAACTCAAACAAGGACACTGTGTGTGCGTGCATGTGTCAGACTATTACAAAACTTCAGAGAACCTAATTAAGGAACTCTATTATTTACAATAGCAACACTGAATTATCTGTTACCATAGTCCACTACAGTCTGGCAAAAATACAGATTATAATTGCTTTATTTATTTATCATTTATTCTTCGGGAGAAATTTCATACCCTTGTAGCTCTACAAGGGTATGCCTATAATTATGTCAGTGTTTGCCAGGATTTCTTTTGTTGTTGTTGTTTGATAAAGAAACTATGAAAACGCTTTATCCAATTGGTTTTAGAATTGCACAACATGCCAATCTATCTTGTTGTTGAGGTTTCTATCTAAATCAGTCTCACATGGACCCTCATCCATAGACTGTACATGAGAGATTGGGAGATTGGCACAGCTTACTGGTGTAAAAAGTGAATTCAGTGTGAAAGTACCTTTAAACTGCATTTTATAATTATGATTTGCTTTAGGGTGAGGCTACCATGTGGTTTACAAACTGCTATAATATGAGTGTCCAGTGTCTCTTGGTTTCTTAGTCAGATTCACCTCCTGGTCATCACATATAGTGTGAGGGCTACACTAACCAACAGGTGATGTCACAGCAGTTACATTTATCTGTCTGTGCTTTTACCTTTAGCATGACTAAACCATAAGTTGCTGCGCATCCATGATGACGATCTAGGATGTGATGTTTCAAAAACGTTCGACCAGTCCTAAAAGGGGCGCAGAGTGTGCCGAGAAAATGTCTGCCACGCCATTACACCAGCATCCTGATTCAATGGATGGCAATGATTCATGCTTTCATGTTTACAATAATTTCTGTTTTTCAAATCTTGTATTGTCCACTTTTGGCAAGTGGGTGTAAATACTTATTAGCTGACTGTAGTGGTACCCACTGTGGCTTTCTGTTGCCGTAACCAATCTTTGTGGTTGCAAGGAGTGGTTGTTTGAGTTCCTGTTACCTTCCTGTCAACTCAAAGCTAATTGGCTATTCTCCTCTGACCCCAGCATCAACAAAGCATTATCATCCATAAGAACTGCTTCTCACTAGACAGTTTCTATTTTTCTGACCCTTCTCTGTGAACCCTATAGATGGCTATGTGGGAATATCTCAGTAGATCAGAAGTTTCTGACAAATATTTCAGAAAGTTTCAAATTTTTTAAAATTAGGGTTAGAGTTAAAAAGAAAAGTTATTCTGACTGTTCTTGAATCTACACATTTTCCATGCATAGGTGAGGCATTAAGGCATTTTTCACGCTGACATTTTTCAGATGAAACTGTAAGTAAAGATCTTAAATAATAAATTCATTTATTAAGGGAAAAACTATCCAAACCTATCTGTCCCTGTGTCGAAATATTAATTGCCTTATTGTTAAATCAAGCATCGACTGTGATAACCACAATGTTTTGGGGAAGCAAAGTTCAATTTCACTAGCTATATCCAGGCCTGATTACTGCCAGACCTGCTGACTCAAGAAATCACTTAAATAGAACCTGTCTGACAAAGTGATGTTGCTGTATTTTCCTTCTAATATGTATGACCTTAAACTTAAGTATTGTACGCGTCTCTTTCTCTGTTGTCTTTGAGACCTGGTGGTCTAAGCACTTTCTGTGTTTTTTTCCACCTCAATGTTCCCTGCTAAGTGGTAGCTGACGAACATGTAATTGTCGAAATTAAGCTTTGGCCCACTGAATGTTTTATTCTCTTAGTTATATTTAAATCTGCAGAAACTGAGCGAACCTAGAAACCTGCTGGTTTCCCATCATGTTCAAGCTGATGACTAATCTGTCCTAACTGCTTCTCTTGTGTGTTTCCAGCTAATAGGCGGATGTATCCTGGGTATTGGCATCTATGCAGAAGTAGAGCGACAGCAGTACAAGACACTGGAGGGTGTGTTTCTGGCCCCATCTATAATCCTGATCCTACTGGGCATCATCCTATTTGTTGTTTCATTCATTGGAGTCTTGGGTTCCCTAAGGGATAATGTAACTCTATTGAACGTGGTGAGTGGTGAAGTATCCTAAGAATTTATTAATTTTTAAAAATTTGTAAATTGTCTTTGCTTTATTGTTTTTTTGTAAAGACGCAATGTTCTGTGGTGGAGCTGGTGACCAGTCCAGGGTGTACCCTCCAGACCTCCCCATTCTTCCACAATGTGCCCCCCCCGCCTGGTAGCATTAGCTTTGGAAACTAGTATTTACTTGTGTTTGTAAAAAATGACAGATTTAAACTAAACCAGTCTGTCTTACTTTCTGGGATTTAAGAACAAAAAACAAACAAAAAATGTTGTTACTGGTTGAAACTGGTCGAGAGTTACATGATGCTGCACCAAAAACCTAGTTGGAATTGCTTTGTTTGCTAGCAGATCGTTTGCTTATAAGATGCTAACTTGTCTGCAAACACTTTTCAACTGCTTGTTAAGCAGTACTGAAACTGTTAAGAGTGTGACACAAACCAGAATTAGAGATTGTTACGTTTTGAAACATGTTTGTTTCACTGGTAAAAGCACAACCTTTACTTTAGCTGTAGCAATGTGCTAGCGACCAAAGCAATCAATAGGAGGTATGTGGTGCAGCATCACATTTGCAACTGATTTCATCGCCAGCAACCAGTCAGACAGTGTATATTTTCCCTAGCGACTGGAGGATGCTCACACCGGTCTCTAAGCTGGAGTGAGTAATGGCTTATTACACAAAGGGAAGAGTCATTTGACATAATGTACTAAATGTTTGCTTCTGTTATGTACTAAAACTATAGGAAGAAATGCAATGAACTGACTGGTGAAAAATCAAGACACATTGTATTACAAATTACTTAATAAGCAACTAAACAACTGGAGTCACTGCCAGATGCATAAAAAGACAAACTTGTGAAGATGACATCTATATTCAGGCTTTTATGAAAGCACAGCGCAAGGCAAGAGTTTTCTGGTCACTGGTTGCTTTAGAGATTAACTAGGATAGGAAGGAAAGGTCTTTCTGTAAGGACACAATACACACTTTTGAAAAAGTTCTGTACTGTTTTTGTGGCTTTTTTTTTGGATGCTTGAACTCATTAGAACAACGAAATTTACATGTAAAGTGTGTAATATGTCATTTCTCTTCTCTTGTCTGGTGCACCACAGTTCATGTACACCCTGGCAGCGTGTCTGCTCCTGGAGCTGGTCGGAGCAATCTTGGGGCTGGTGTTTCGCAACCAGGTGAGTTGCCTAAAGTGTTAATCAGTTCCCCACCATTTTGAAATGCTCTGACTTCAGCAGGTGGGCAGTGAAGGCATGTGTTTTATTTCACGTAGCAGGGAGCAAGATAACAACCAAAGCAGTCTGACACTGACAGTCTGCTTACCATGAGGAAGAGATGCACGCTAGCCAAGAAAAGTAAAGCCACATTATGTAGTTTAATTTGATTTCTGAAGTCTTATTCTCTTTAACATGAGATAAAACTGTTTTCCTGTGACCAACAGTTAAACAATACAATAGATTAAACTTGCACAGGATCAGAATTCATATGTTTAAAAGAGTATGTAGAATTATCAGTTGTCTATGTGATATTTATGTCATCCTTCACAATGTCTCTGTATTTTGCACTTTTAATATTTCCCTCTTAAGTTCTCCTGCTGGTCCTGCTTACTGTCTCTGCCTTATCGATCTCTGGCTTCTTCCAGCATAGGTCATCATGTCTATCAATACTTTTTAAGCCAGAAAGGAGCAACTTTACATGACTTAGAAACTCCAAATAGTTAAAATTTAAAGAATGGAAAGTTAAAGTCAGTGATTGTTGGAATTTGCTGCAGTGTTGAATGTCAAACTGTCTGCAATAAGGCACTGCGGGTGGGTGATTCAAAATGCAAGGTCTTGTCTAATGTAGAGGCCCCCGACCCCGAAGTGTAGAGCACCTTTTAATGAATCCTGATTAGACAGGTAAACTCAATTGCCTTCATTTGCTGTGCTGTTGGATTTTCCAGAGGTTGTTCCTGCTGCTGAGTCGTACCAAGAGATTTTAATGGTGCGCCATTTAAAGGCATTTGTTAATAAAAGCAACAGAAATTGAGGCTTAATCATCAGGATTGTGATTTTTTTTTTTTTTTGTAATCCTTTTTTATGGGGAAGGCTCAGTTTTAAATGAAGTATAAAGGGGACCAAAATGAGACACTGTGGGAGGCTCATTTGATTCATCAACAAATTCCTAAATTAAAAAAAACAACAAATTATGGCTGCATGTTGTAAAATGTATTTTATGTGAAACAAATATTATCAAACCTCCACCTCTTAATGATTTAACTCGATGTAAATGAGGCATCAGGGTTCTGTACTCCAACAACACTGTTTATTATGCTTTTATTAAAATAATGAAAATTGGTCCACTTCACATGGATTAAATTTGATGTTATGTAAACAATAATTTTCTGTATATTTAAAATACACTTTGTGGCGCAAACTAAAGGAGGTTGTTCAAACAGAATTACAAAAAACAGCAACATCTGGATGTAAATATGTTGTTGTTGTTGTTTGTTTTTTTGTTAGTTTTTTTTATTGTAATCCAAGCCTCTCTAGATGAGAGGTCTAAAATAATCTTATAAAGTTAAAGCTGCAGGGTTTTTTTTAATCATAATTACTAAAGAAGGGCCAACAACAGAAGGCAGATAAGCCAGTAAATCTAGGGTCTGTAGGGTCTGAAGTCCTCTTTATAAACTTAAACTGTCATCAAAATCACCATAACAGAAATAAAGCAGGAAAAATAGACCCTCTGGACCCATAAAAAAAACAAAAACCCCACACACACATACACAAAACACAAAATAGTTAAAAACTGTTCAACCAAAAATTACCGCTGCACTGGCTGTACGTTGTGTAGAGGAAGAGAAAGCACACCAAGGGTCCTGCCCCCTCTTTATTGCTTTTCAGTTAATCACACCAGACCAGCTACACCTGAGAGGAGAGCACAACGCACCATGAGTCACAGATCATTTACACACCATAACCGGCATGAAGGGGGAGATAACATTGACATGACTTATCTCCTTCTCATTTGCATGTTACAGCGCCGTGTTCGTTAGGCATAAAATTCCTCATATAGTTTTGTTAAATGAAAACCTTTTGATAATTAATTTTGAGGGGAAAAAAACAGGATGGCATTAATTGTTTATTAAAATTACAGAATCAGTTTGTTAGGTGCTTAGCCTCTAATCCTGCCCTGAGAAATGAGGTTTGCACAGAACACAACTGGCGGAGGATGATGACTAATATGATCCATGATCAAAACAAGATTCACGTTAATCAAGCAAACGTCACCAATTCTCTGATAACATCCTGACATCATTGGGTTTTCTTTATAAATAGCTCACTCTCATGAATATCTTGATGTGGATTTGTAGGGAAGAGCTTAAGAATCCTTCTGTCCTCTGCTGAGAACAACTCCACACCACATAATTTTGTCCACAGCCGCGCCTAGTTTTAATAAATTCTGCCAAGTGGTTTTTGCCTAATCTTTCAGACAGACGGGTAAACAAATGACAATAAAAACTTTAATTTCCCTGAGGCTCAACCCGTTTTGACGATAAAGGCTTGTGTTTTATTTAAATCTATTTTAATTTTTATGTCAGATTAGCTTTTTTTTTTTTTTTTTTTTTTTTTTTTTACAGTTATTAGAATAGAATAGAATAGAATAGAATAATCCTTTAATTGTCCCACAAGGGGAAATTTGGTTGTAACAGCAGCCAGAAAGACACATATACAACAAACAGGACACAGAACAGAAACATACACAATTTTTCTTACATATTTACATCAAGGACAATGGTTACTATAAACAGAGTACTGTACAGTTATTAAATTCAATAAAATTAACTACAGATAAGAGGCAAACCCAGGCTGTAGTGCGAATCGGTTGATTAAATTATTGCAGTTACAGCGCAGATGTAAACATCTATGTTTGTTGGAAGCAGTTTTGATTGTACAGTCTGACAGTTGCAGGGAGGAAGGACCTGCCGAAACGCTCCTTCATGCATCTAGGATGCAGCAGTCTGTCACTGAAGGAGCTCTGCAGTTCAGCAACATTTACATGCATGGGGTGGGAGACTCTGTCCATCAGAGATGTTATTTTGGCCAGAGGTCCTTCTGTCTCCCACCACCTGCACTGGGTCCAGGGTGCATCCCAGAACAGAGCTGGCCTTCCTGATGAGTTTATCCAGCCTCTTCCTCTCAGCTGCCGATAAACTGCTGCTCCAACATACAACACTGTAAAAAATGACAGATGCCACCACAGAGTCATAGAAGGTCTTTAAAAGCGCTCCCTGTACTCCAAATGACCTCAGCCGCCTCAGCAGGTAGAGTCTGCTCTGACCCTTCCTGTAAAGAGCATCAGTGTTGTGGCTCCAGTCCAGTTTATTATTCAGGTGAACACCCAGGTACCTATACGAGTCCACTATCTCAATGTCCACTCCCTGGATGTTCACCAGTGTCAGTGTGGTGGGTCTGCGTCTCCGGAAGTCCACCACCAACTCCTTGGTTTTCCCGGCGTTGATCAGCAGGTGGTTCTGCTGACACCAGTCTACAAAGTCCAGAGTCCACTGTCTGTACTCTGAGTCGTCCTCACCTGTGATGAGGCCGACTATGGCAGAGTCGTCAGAGAACTTCTGTAGGTGGCAGCGTGGGGAGTTGATGGAGAAGTCTGCAGTGTAGAGGGTGAAGAGGAACGGTGCCAGCACAGTTCCCTGTGGGGCCCCCGTACTGCAGACCAGCGTATCAGAGACACAGCCCTGTGTCCTCACATACTGTGGGCGTTCTGTGAGGTAGTCCAGTATTAACTGGGACATGTGGTGGTCCACTCCCGATAGCTCCAGCTTGTCTCTCAGAAGTCGTGGATGAATCAAAGAACATATTTAAACTATTATAGCTTTTTGTGTTTAATATTGAACTAGACCAGGCTTTTCAGATGTATTGTGTTTATTTTTCTGTTGAGCCCCTTAACATAGATATAAGATTGATATGATTTCAGTTTCTTTGCTGTATATGTCTTATGTTTCTGTGAAGTATTTTACTTAAGCTCCAGTTGACAACTAAAAGGATTGTGGCCATGAGTGATGAACACATTTGAAATCAAGATGGTGATAAAATGGCAATAAGAGAGATTCAGTCTGTTATCAATCTGCAGTTAGCAATTGCATGCAGTCTGTTGGTGGCATCATGGTTAATAGTGATAGCGGCTGGATAGTGTAGTGGAGCAAGTTCGATTCCCACCCGGTATCCAGTAAGTGTCCGCAGGTTGGACACAAGCATTTCACTACATGTTGTACTGTGTATGTGACAAGTAAAATTTCCATTTTGTTGCTGATTTATCAAATTCAATCACAAATCTGTTGCTGTCTACAGACACAGAAATTCACATCTACTACTTAGATCCAGCAAGAGCCTCTTAGACGTGAAACTGAAATTCCTCCACCTCCCAGATGACATTCTTTGTTAATGAAGCTTTCCACTTCAGGCTCACAAACATAAGATCTGGGACTTGACTCTTTGTTTCACCCTCCTCTGCTCAAAGTTGTACAACTGAAGGTCACCTACTCTGGTCAGAACACAAAAAGGCTCCACTTGTGTTAAAAAAATGAATTACTCATTAATCTTTTTGAATTTGAGTTATATTTATTTAATTTCCTCACTATGCTCTGTGTGCTGCTCTTTGAAACTTTTGAACATTAAAGGTTACTGATTGCATTTCAGGTCTGACACTCTCATGTAGGAAACATAGAAATTGTTTTAATTGGTTGCCAAATTAAAGTGAAATTAATTTCACTGGTTAACTGACTGATTCTTAGTGATACACTGGTCACATTTTTAATCTGTTCAGTGTAAAACCAACCATAACAGATTTCCATTTCCTGCATCACCATCTTAATGCATATGGTTTTTCATGACAAGGCGTACTTTTACGATGTGGCTCAACAGGTTGCACGTATAAAATGTTGAGAGCACAATAGAGATTTCAATCTTTAAAAGAATCCCTGAAAATGGGCCAAGTGATGGAGTATGTAGACTTTCAAAAAGACAGGATTTTTGGCTTCCCGTTTTAATTAACATCCTATTTGAGGAGATGATGCCCTTTGAGCTCTCGTTCTACAAATGTGCACATCGTACTTTGGTTTAAATGTGGGTGCCTTGTCCCAGTACATCCAGTGTCAAGACCTGATATGTTCAAGAGGGGAAGAAAAGAAATTAAATGAAAAATTAAATCTCTTTTAATCTCTGTGGCCCTAATGGAGGAGGTTGCATTCTCAATTCGTTATTGTCGGCGGTGCTTCAAAGAATGAAATAAAGGAACAATATTAGGCCTAAGTAAAGGGTAAAAAAAAAACAGCGCTTTGTCGCTTTCATCTCCAATGAACTATAAATAAGACTAATGTATCAGAAACAGAGTGGAGAAATTAGTGAAGTAAATGAACCGTTCCCTGAATGAAAACATTTAATGAAAAGCTCTCAAAAAATTCTCTTAAGAGACCTCCAAATTATAAATATTTATGCCAAGCAGCTGTATAAGCTTATATATTAAACTTAATGTAACCACACAGCACCAGATTGTGACTGACAGATGTGAGCGGTCAAACTCTCTCTCATTTTAATATCCTGGTTCAGTGAATCAGTCACCTTGACTTATGATAGCATTTGCTCTCAGCAGGCGCCTGTTTGACACACTGATTGTTGTGTACCAAAATACCCTCTATGTTAATGGGTATTTTGGTACACAACACACACAATTTGAGACACAATTGGCTGCTTTTTTTTTTCTTAATATAAGTAGGAGGAATAAAAGCTCTAACATAAAAAAAAAAAAATCAAAACTGTTTAATTGATCATAATTTTGCACAGTCAAAGCTCTTAAATCCTTAAATCCCCTAAAATGTTGATTAAGCTCAACAATTCATGATTATGTTTGGTTATTAAAGCTTAATGCAATTCCACGGTTAACAGTAAAAGTCACACTACAAATAAAACCTGCAACTTCTCCTTTCAAAAACATGGGTTATATTCAGCTCTGCTTTTATTTGGAGTTGTGGCTTCGTTTTAAGGCTAACAATGTCCACATACTGTAACTGTTGGGCAGCATGCAGTGTGCTATTAAAACAGGATGAGAACAAATACATCACCATAAATGGACTAGTGCAGTTTTGCTTACAGGACGTGCCGGCCCAAAGACATTTCATACAGCACCGAAAATGGCAACCAAATGGTTTTTGACACATACAAGTAACTCTAAAGCTCCACTGACAGATGTGATAATCTGACTTTCTCCTCTCCTGTACTATTCACAGTTTTGCTTTCTTTTTCTAACTCCCTCACAGGCGGAACGTTTATTGAACAAGAACATTCGAAAGGGCATCGTAAACTACTACGATGACTTGGACTTCAAAAATATCATGGACTACGTTCAGAGGAGGGTAAGACGACTCTTAATTTCCTGTCACTTGATACACTTCACCTGTGATAAAGTTGTTTTTACATACAGACTGTATTAAACACCCAGAAACCCTCAGGACTTAAAAATAAAGTCAGAAACCAAAGTTCCTTGACTTGACTTTAGTAAATCCCCATAAATCCCCAAATACACAGCTTTAAAGGATGAATAAATATTACAGCCTATACCTCTTCATCTGTACTAGGAGTGAATTTTTAGATCACTGATCTGTTTAAATAGTTTTAAGGGTTAAAGTTATGCCCTCTAATCCATAAATTATAAACATAATTAAAGACATGCTTAAGGTGTTCTTAAAGATGCTGTAAAGACTCAGGTGTTTAGCTTTTTTGTTTCTCAGTAGGTGCATGTTGTTGTTATAAGCCCTTTAATGACAGCTATAATGTGACAACCAAGCTAGTTAGACAGAACTAGTATTAGCTGGTAAATATCCAGGTAAACACTCACATTCAGTTATGGTCATATCTAGTTAAAAAAACAAAAATGAGGCCAACATCCAGTGCGCAGACTATGGGTGAAGTCACGGTAGCGGTATCCATCTTTTATGTATAGTCTATGTTAATAATCTCCTGCAGTAGAGACAAAGCCTGATTATTATTATTATTATTATTATTATAAAGCTGAGGATTTTTTGTTGTTTTAAAACTGCACAACCAGTGAACCTGAATCCTCACTGAAAGTTTTTAGTTGCATTGCTGTGCATGACCATCAGAGCACACCGAGCTGCCATGCACACAGCCTGAAGCTGGAGATCTCTTTCCCAGCTTTTATCAAGCATATGGTAATGCACTGTAGGGGACAGCGGACTGGTCACACATTGAAACTAGCAGCCAGCTACAAACTCTGATTAGCACAGGAGAGTGGGCATATGTTCTGCACGCTACAGGCCTTCATCATTTTAAGGAATGTGTACTGTGGATTTGTGGTCTGATTGCGTGATAGTTGCAGGGTGCTTGAATTCCCTAAAGCCATTGTGTTGCAGGTGATTTGGTGGTTTAGAAAATGGGCTGAATTTTTTACACAGTGGTGCACTGGCAGATTTAACAGCATATGAGCATTGTCCATGAAAGCTACAAGAAAGATCTTTGTGTGCATTTGGTCAGGTCTGGGTACCTGATAACGGGTGTTTGTAAAACTTTCTCAGGATGAGCAACAGTTTATGCATGTCGATCTTTGAATGGAGGATACTGGCTTTTGCTTTGATGGAGCTAGATTCTTTGTCTCTGTAATACAACGAGCACACCCTGATCTATTACAGGGTTAACACAGAGGGACAGATGATGGTTCATGTGCACAATCATACTTATGGACAATTATGGAATGACCAGTTAATCTCACATTAGAGTCTTTGGATTGTGTGAGAAAACTGCACTACCCAGAGGCTACCAATGCAGGCACAAGGAAGACAGGCAAACTTTACTCTATACTAGCTGGATGTGTAAATTGATCAACAAGGCATTTATACTGAGAGAACTGTTGCTCACTCGATAATTTCTCTTTTTTAACCAATCACTGTAAACCCTAGAGATGGCTGCGTGTGATAATCCCAGTAGATCAGCAGTTTCTAAAATACTCAGACGGGTCCGAATTGCATCAACAAACACGCCACTTTAAATCACATTTCTTCCCTATTCGCATGTTCAATTTGATCTTCAGCAGGTTATTAACAGGCAGCTGAAGAGGCCTAATAAATCTGGTCAGTTTATAAAGAGATAATGCAACAAGATTTTTAAAAATTAATATCTTTCTCTTTCACAGAGAAGGTTTGTTAATTCTGGAGGAAAAAAAATCTGAAAATAATGCATGCGCTTAGTTGGTTAGGACAATTAGTTTGGTGTATTTATTTTTGTCAAAGATCAGCAGCACCTTGGTTATGCAGATCTTAGTTGGTTGCGTAGAAAAGCAGTTCCGATTTATTATCTGTCAAAACATAAAAGGAGCCTCTTTTTTTGTTTTGGCAGCCGATTCATCCAGCGATATGTTTGAAGAACTTTATAGCACAAAGATTGCTTCAGTGATGTTAGAAAGCAATTTAACAGAAGCCTGTAAAGGTTTTTAAAGCTGCTTGCTGGCCCCGTTGTCCTGCTCTTAGAGAGATTAAGTGTTTTTCTGAAGAACTTCAATGGAAAACAAACTTGGAGGGTACTGAGACTATGTCCTGAATTTATTTTTGTTTGTGAGAACAGTACCAAATTCAGTCATGCATTTGTGTTTGCGTCGTGTAAATGGTGCCATTTTTTTTCTGTTCCCTTTATATAAGGTTTAGAAAGGCGTCCCTTTGTTGTCGGTGGGTAGGTGAGAACAACTGAATAGGAAGTTTTTGTTGCGTTTGTCTGTGAGCAATCAGAATATTTCACTGCTCATTCCAGGTCTGTGAACTTTGAGCACAGTTCTGTATCCAGCAGTGTTTTTAATGTTCTTTTACATTATAAAACCATCTATTTTTTATTTTAATGTGTTCTGTGTAATGTCATCCTGTGTGCCCGCTGAACTCTGGAAAAGCTCATATCCAGTAAGAAGAAAAAAACATTTCTAATGTGTTTAGATGACACCTCCGTATGTACTGTCAGATTATTTTATTTTTTTTGTGTGTGTAATGCGAAAGGGTCAGAGGAGTCTTTCCTGCAAAATGCCAGAAGGTGTTTTGAGTGTAAACTCAACAGGAGGCGTCCTGTCCCAGTCTACATGTAAATAGCTGCTGATGTTTTGGATGGGGCTACTTCTTGGCCATCTGTCATAATTGCAACAACAAAGGAAAATTGACTGTCGGGACCAGTTTTCAGGCTTGAAAACGCCCTCATGCCTAAGAGCCCAAACAGTTGCCTCAGCACTTTTTCTTTTCTTTATTTTTGTTATCAAACGGTCTCTGAATCCAGAAATTGAAACTGACAATCCAACATTCAGAGCCAGGACACACACATTGTTTAGTCAGAGGAGGCAGAATTTAATTTCTGCCATGCTATTTTTCTTCCATCCCCTCTGGTGACAGTCCATGCTGGACTCATTGTTTTCGGTTTTTCTTGAATGTGTCATTTCAGAAATGCATTTTGAAAACTCTTAGCATTTGGCACAAACATTCGCTTTGGCTGAAGGATGAATTAATTGCATTAAAATAGTTAAATGCCACATAAATGTCTAATAGGATAAAAAATATAATGATGCTTTTAAATCCGAAAGGTCAAAGCTTCACTTTCATAATTTTCTGGAAGTTTCTCACTAAAACTATTCTTACAGCGAAATAGTGACCATTATTCACATTTGGTAGGATGCCCAACTGGTGACACCCTCTGTGAATAAAGTAAATGGTAAATGGCCTGTATTTGTATAGCGCTTTACTAGTCCCTAAGGACCCCAAAGCACTTTACACATCCAGTCATCCACACACACATTCACACACTGGTGATGGCAAGCTACATTGTAGCCACAGCCACCCTGGGGCGCACTGACAGAGGCAAGGCCGCCAGCGGGCCCTCTGACCACCACCAGTAGGCAACGGGTGAAGTGTCTTGCCCAAGGACACAACGACCAAGACTGTCCAAGCCGGGGCTCGAACCGGCAACCTTCCAATTACAAGGCGAACTCCCAACTCTTGAGCCACGATCACCCCAAAGGACCAATTTTAATGAGAATTTGACACTTTTTTTTTCTTGCATGAACTTCCATAATTAAACTGTTGCCTACTCTTAAGGTTATAACTTTGAGTTTCTTCATCCATCCATCCATTCATTTATCCATCTCTTATACTGTGATGAGTTAGAGGCGGGGTACATCCCTGGACAGATTGCCAGTCTATTGTTCAGCCAACACAAAAAAATGGAATAGAATATTTCCAGTTAACCTCACATTTATCGGTATGGTCAGCTCCAAATATTTATAGAGATTTCTGAAGTCAGTAGGGGCATGGATCGGGGAAAAGAGTAACTTGAGCTGAGAAATAGCTGTGTGAGTACTATTTTAAGATGGACTTTAAGTGAACCTCTCCTTAGCAATATTAAAATCTGATTCTGTACAAGTTAAGACATCTTCACTTTAATAACTGAGATAAAACTCCAAATGTACAGTCACTTGAAAACGAAAGCACACCCACTTTCTATTCTAAGGGTTTCTGTATCAGGACATGTTAAAAATAACCTGGTCCTTAGCAGGTTCTAAATTTCGGTAAATACAACCTCAAGTGAGCTAAAAAAAAACATATCATTTTACACCATGTCATTATTTAATTAACAAACATTAAGCTGAAATGCAGAAGCAGTGTGTGGGAAAATGAAGTACACTCTTACTGCTTCCATAGGAATGGGTAAGTAGGTGTTAATCATATGCTCTTGATTAAATGATTATCAGCAAGCGTGACCACCTGTCTGAAAGCAGAATTTTTGCCAGTTTGCTGGTCCGGAGCATTCAGGTCTTTTACGCAATGCCAACAACGAAACACATCAACCGCGATGAAATTAAATTGGAGAGGTTTAGTCTTAATGGATAGCACCACATCTGGTAAAAACCAAACACAGCATATCAGGACAAAGAGGTGGTCGAGGGGTGATGGTTTAGACTTGTTTGGAATTGAACCTGGACATCCTGCAGTCACTGTCTCAACCATGAACTACTCTGTATACCAGACTCAGATGTGAGGCAACATGTCTATCAGCTGAAGATCGTGCAAAACCGGGTCCTGCAACAGGTCAATGATCCCAAGCACAGCAACAAAACTACAGCAGAATGGATGGGAAAGAAAAGACTTGAGCGAGCTGTGTATAGACAAAAATCTGCAATCACCAAATGAACTGAAGCAGCATGATGAAGAGTGGGCCAACATTCCCCCACCTCTTGTGAGAGATTGTGAGAGACTGATAAAGTCACACAAAAAATTGCTTACTTCAAGTTCTTGACGATTGGTTCTACAAGCGGATGTGGAATGACTCTAGGGTTCAAACTCCAGACTGTAATAACCACACCACCACTTCCTGTTTCTTAACCGAATAAAGCACGTAGGACAGGCATGGGGTCACATAGAAGGGTTTTGCATATTTTTTTTTCTCATTACATTTACACACTAACATAGCAGACATACACCTGAGCAAGACCAAGCAAAATCCATCTGAGGAGTTGACAAAAGTTAGAGTTGGGCCTTAAGTCTAATTTCCATTTTTTTTTACAAAATAACTTTTAACCATTTCGTATCTGAAATCTTGTATAGTGTCTGAAAGTGTGACGCTATCACTGTTTTTACTGTTAATCATCCTTTGACACAGATAGCATGATAAATGTCACATGAACCACAAAATAATTGATCTCTTAGTTTGAAGCATACTTAAAGATGTGTCTTCAGTGACAAAGCACATCTGTAAGCTTTTTGTTCCAGCTGTAAAGATATTAGGAAACATCTCATTCTGAGCACAGAATTCATGTATAAGTGGTAGGTCGTATCATATCCGGTATTAAGTTGATTTCAAGCTGACCTTTCTATCCACTGTGCCTCAGTATTGTAATGGAGATGTGACATTTATTCCACCCGCAGAAGCTGCCTCTTTCTTCGCCCTTGCAGAGGAGACAGAGGGGACATTTTTCTCACACAATTACATAAATAATTTATCAAAATAGTTGTCATATTATTGACCACTTGTTGGTTTCATTGCCAGGAGCAACAATTTTTCATTTCCCTCATTAGATAACACCTTAGCCACTGCAGACACTTGTTTCATAAAAACAATGCAGCTTGAAAACGTGACATCATTTGTTAACCACAATCTGTGCTGCAGGCACAGCAATAAATACCCCCACAGCACTGCAGCAGGGCTTTGTTGTGTATACCAAGAAGTGTTAGAGCACTTCAAACAAAAAAGTCATTCAGGCAGACACTCTTTCAAACGCCATCTTTCCACAGTGCTGTATGTTTCACTCAGAAGTGATCGTGCATATTTATAAGCGAATTCTGGATTCATCACGGAAAGCACTGGTGCAATTTAAGCATAGCAATTGTTCATAGACATGGTAAATTTCATTAAGAGAAAACTGTGAGCATAACATTAAAATTCATCCAGTGGTGTCTGTCAATGAAAATATAATAAACACAGAAACATAATACAAAATGCAGTAACAAACAAGAAGAGTACGAAAGTACGAAATCCAAATCTTACATGAATGCACAAACACTAACCTTTGCCATCCACTTACTGGAAACACTTGTATTCATTTTCATGGGTTGAGGTAGAGACATTAAACTTATATTGCAGTACTGTTATGATTATATTTGAACATTAACAGACCTGAAAACAAATCTTCACTAGATCTGCTTGTCCATCCATCTAATAGAGTATAAAACTGTACATATACAAATGCACTAAGTTATTACAGAACTTAGTTTTTTTGTGTAAATGACAAAATACTATAATTTTCTGTAAAAACAGAGAGAGAACTCTTTTTCACAAGCCCTATAAGAGCTATATCAGCCTCGGGGAAGTGGGTGAACTGGTTTCCAGCTGTAAAAATTTCAAGCTGCTGGTTTTACAAGGCCTACTGGTTTGATGGGAACTAAAACCCGAGTGACACACTTTTAGAGACCAGACAGTGAACCTACCGGTATCTATTACTGTCACTAGGAAAAAACTGTATTCTTCAAGGTTGTTTGGCGTCGATAGGTG
Organism: Pelmatolapia mariae; assembly: GCF_036321145.2. Lineage (NCBI taxonomy): Eukaryota > Metazoa > Chordata > Actinopteri > Cichliformes > Cichlidae > Pelmatolapia > Pelmatolapia mariae. The sequence goes on from NC_086227.1 coordinate 26,103,397, forward strand.
CAATCTGTCACAAACAGGTATTAGGTGCTGCACTGACAGCTTCCTTGCTTTGGTTGCTAGTGGTTCTTATGGAAACCGCCAACGTCTTTACAAACTCTCACTACTTAGTCTCCAAGCAGTAGTGAAAATATAAGAAAAATACATTGGATTTAGCTCTAAGGCACAACGTTTACTTTGAAGAATGAGTTGCAAGCCAGAAACGTTGATCTTTTGCCTTCAGATTTTCACAACTGTTCAGTGTTTCATTAGCGAGTGTTTGCATACAAGTTGCTATCTTCCATGCAAACTATGGGCAACTGCAGAAATCTGCTAGTGACCAAAAGAATTACATGCAAGTTTTTGGTGCAGCAACCTCTTTCAGTGACAGCTGCGAACCATTCGTCAACTTGGTTGGGCAAAATATATATTTTTGTAGAAAAAGAGGCTGCCAGGAGATGGCCAACCTCTAGATCCTTGTAAATGTCATTCTACTGAGTTAAAGCAGACTCTACAGAACTCAGCTGCCAGACTTTCAGCTAGAACAAGGAGATAATATCACTTCTCTCCCACCTTTTTACACAATGTTTAGAATTGAATTTAAGATTTTACTGATTTCTGTTAAAGTCTTTCCTAGCTTTGCTCCAAGCTACATTTCTGACCTCTTATTAATTGCCATATGCAGCAGAGGTCTTTTGCCTGTTCCAGGGGCCCAACTAAAAAATCAAAGGGACAAAGCATTTGCAGTCAGAGCCCTGAGGCTCTGAAACAACCTGTCTAGCAAAATCAAGTCAGTCACTTCCTTGAAATCATCTTTTCAAAAATACTTTGATGAGAAAGTTTTTCCCTCCCCTTAAATTTACTTTGAAGTGTCTTTTTTTCCTACATTTGTCACTTCTGTTTTATTCTGTTGCTCCTGTGAAGCACGTTGTAATGTGGAGCTTGAACAATGTTATATAAATAAAGTCATAATTATGGTTATTATTAATACAGTAACAATAGTGAGTGAGCCTGAAAAGTTTAGCAAACTTTTTGAAAAAAACACCTCAGTCTTTAACCTGTAATCATACGCTCATTATGTTGCTGTAATTGCAACCCACGCTTTGAGCGGTTGGCTCAGAGGGGGACTTAACCATACGGTTAGTCACAGTCTGCATGCAAGCAGCTAGTCATCAGTCAGCTGGACAGGCACAAAATTAGTCACTTATTCTGCAAATATTTAATTCCAGGAGACATTTGGAAATTTAGTCACAATAAAAAAATAAAAATAAAAAAAAAACTCGAGCTACCACCTTACTATTGTATACCTCTGCAAACCAGCTCAGCTAAATATTTTGTGAGGGTGACTTTTTGACCAATTAATGTTTATACAAATTCCTGACATGTAACATTCATGAGGATGTAAACACATAGAATTCCTTCAGCCACACACTGGGGGTGAAAAGGGAGAGAGAGAGAAGTGAAGGGAACTGATTTAACAATTACTCCATGAAGGCCCTGTAATTGTCGAGGTTGCCAGTTTAAGACCTACAGACAGATGGACAACCCCAGAACATAATGGCTTCGGTCATGACTGTCACCAGTGCAGAGTCATAAAAATAAATGAGAAAAACATTGAAAAAACAAACAAAAAAAACAATGTTCTCTGTATCACCAGCACAGCCAGACACCGCCTCTTTAGCAATCTACCAGAAATAAATTGTATCTGGTGCGTTTCATGAAAAAATAAAAATTGGTCACATCACTTTTAAATGACTTTGTATTTCACTTTCAACTTTAGTAAACAAACTGCTGTGTAATCCATCCATCACTCTCACACGTCACATCAGAATCTCAGGAGATGGACGTGTTTTGAAAAGATGCTTCAGTTTTATCTCATGAGGCTGCGTAATGAATTGAACATGACAGTCTGCTCATAGACGGGATTAGATTGGGTGATACTGCACTGTTGCACCTACCACACTGAGAACTCGGTGTTCTTATATTAATTTTTGCTTGTTGTTGTGGGGTTTTTTTTGTTTGTTTGTTTGTTTGTTTGTTTTTTGTGTGACCTTTCTTTGGGTCTTGACCCAGTGCTGGAAAAACAGCTGTGCAGAATCACACCAACAGAGGAGAGAGTATTGCTTTGGCAGACTGGCATCATATCAGCATACTGATGACACTGCCTGACAAAGAGCGCTCTCATATCTATTCATTTATTCATCGTCCCTCTTTATCTCTTGTCTCATTCTCTCTTTCTGCCTCGTGTTCTCCCTCCCAATAAAATATTAGATTCAATAAGTGACTACCAAGCAGAGGTACCAGTATTGGGCTCTGCTTCGCTCATTCTTTACTCTCTGAGGCAGCTGTGCAGTTGCTATCTACCCCAAGTGAAAGCATAAATCAAACAAAAATAACTGAGATGTCAAACGGCAGCTGTAATTTACTCCGAGTGCCATCAATTGAGACATGTTTCCCCTTTTTATATTCAGATATTGAAAATCCTTTGGTACCAGATGTCGTTTATATTGGGTCTAATTTTGTTTTTCCTTCTTATGCTAGTCAAATACAGGCGTTTTAACTCCATTAACAGCTGTATCCCATTAATGCTAATTGTTAACTGAGACGATACTGCTATGACAAGTTCATTTGCATTTCTTGTATAATGAGAAGTGCCAATTTAAGGCTTATGCCCTATTTTAACGGTGAGTTTGTTCTTCAACAGTCAGCACTACCTTAAAAACTGTCTTAATGTCACTTTGGATGAAAATGGGAAATACAGTTCAGCACACCAAAGCATCGGTGTGGCAACTGTTTCACCCTGTACGATGAAAACTGAGCAAAGAAAGTGCACATTTGTGCCTTCAGCAAATGTAAGAAGAGCTAAATGAAATGAATAAACTGATTGCCTAAGTAATGAACACAGAGAGCTTAGGAAATGCCCCCCTGAACCACCTTTTCTTATAATACAATCTGAACAACTGCAAACTGCTCATAGAAAACCTGATTTACAAAAACATTTAGATTTTTGCGTTGCTAGGTGGTTCCTAGAGAACATGACTGACATATTCACAATATAGCATGCATATTTTGCAAATTTTGTCGATATTAGATATTGTGAAACAAAAACCCTTTTTACATGTTGTAGATGCATAAACGCTACAAATTCTCATTTTAGCTTGTTGGTTGCTAGGAAACATGACATCATAATAAATCGTGCGCAATTCAGGTTTACATGGATGTAAATTAATGTTATTTGTATGAAATAAAAACAATATTAGGCTTTTCATAGGTCTTGGAGCTAGATAAATGCTACAAATGGGTCATTTTAGTCCATTTGTAGTTGGTTGCTAGGCAACATTAAGATGTCATAAAATGTCACGCATTATTTAAGGATTTCTGGATATAATTTAGATGTTATTTTCATGCTATAAAAATCATGTTCTTACGAGGAGTTGTAGGTGCATAAACAATATGAATGGGTCATTTAAGCTTGTTGGTAGGTGGTTGCTAGGCAATGTAATGATGTGAAAACCTTCAGGGTCCCAAGATGTACCTGTGTGCCAACTCAGTTTGGAAACGAATGAACAGAGATTTTGTGTATTACAGTGGGATTTGTGTTGTTTGTATATTCAGGAAGACTTTATTAAAACTTTATTAAATACGTTGTTGTCTTACTAACGCTAATGTGTTTTTCTAGGTTTGTTTGCTGTTGATTTGTTTTGGGGGTTTTTGGTCTCTTGAGGGTTAGCAAAAAAAGAGGTCAGTAAAAATGACTGGTGCAGCCTCTGCAGCCACTTGTTGATCCAACAACATGTGGCTGCAGGTGATGACACATAATGTTTCACTGTTCTTGTGAAGATGATAATTTCCAAATTTGATGCAGGTCAGTGAAGCAGCAAATTCTCTTTGAATATTCCAAATTAGTCCTTTTTTCTCCTCCTGGTGAAGTATTTTGTATTTTCAGGTTTTCTTTCAAAATGGGAATATTTTCCTCAGATCTGAATATTAACATAAATTCTGATACATGGCCTGTGATGTACGAGCCACCTGTCCAGGTGGTATCCTGCCTCTCACTGAATGACATCTGAAATGGGCCCAAAACCCCCGTGACTCCGAACTGGATAAGTGATTAAGGAAATGGATGGATAGACAGATGGATGGACTTATGCCGGAGTCGGCTCTGAGTATTTTATACACAAACAGACCAGCACTTTACAAGACAGGGACAGAGATGCATCCCAGAGGAAGAGCTTACATTTCTAGTGGGAAGGAAAAACGCACCTGCTCTTAAAAGTAATGAAGGAAGTAGATATAAGCAGGTTTTTGGATATGTGCAAATATCACAACACCTACTGACCTTTTCAAGAATGTGGTAGAAAGAATGAAAGGGGGAAGCTGCGTTTGCACAGTCAAATAATTTTGCCACCAGTGGAAAATTGTATTTGGATAGTAAACACAGCTGCATCTAAATGTGAATATTGATGGTACAGTTTACCTCATTTGTCTTGTAAACAGCTCAGTAAAATATTTTGTGCAGGGAAACGTAGTCACCTCTTCAGGTGAAAGCCCTTCGATCTGCTCCTTTGAAATTCTGGCTGAAAGGAAAAGTGAGAGAGAGAATCAAATACTAACCGGATGCAAAATGCTACTTTTGGCATCATACCAGCACAACAGAATGAATAATGTTCACATAGTTAGTTACTTATTGACTCTCTCTGTCTCTCCTGCGTTTTAAAGCCACTTTCCTTTTCCTTCTTACCTTTAATATTGTCATCTTTCTCCTCTTTGTCAGTTTAAGTGTTGTGGAGGTGAAGAATTTAAAGACTGGAAAGTCAACATGTACCACAACTGTAGTGCGCCTGGTCCGTTAGCCTGCGGTGTCCCATATACCTGCTGTGTTACTACTACGGTAAGTGTCATTACTGATGGTCTTACCACTACATCAGCTGGTACAATATATGCTTTTCCTGTTGCAATAATACTTACCTATTGTATTACCAATTTCTATGCATGATGCTAACTGCTTCTGCCTCTTCTGATAATACTGCTACAGCACAATTTATGTATGTTTAAACCATTTTTATTATTATTATAATTACAAGTACATAATTACAAGTACATATTTTACATGGTATATAACATTTAAATGATGTTTTTTAGAAACTACTTGTGGGTAAACGTTTACATCCATCATGGGCATGAATGTCATGGAAATTTAGGACATTTAATGGTTTCTTTGAACAGCTTTTGTTTTTAATGACTGTTTGAAAAAAAAAAAAAAGAACAAGAATTGGGTGCACAAGTTTGAATTTGAACTTATATGGACTAGAAAAAATACAATATAATGTCTCAAATATATACATATGTCCACTTAAATCTTTTAAGAAGTGGTTTTAAAGGCTCTACAGTGTCTTTTAACTTGAAAATGCCAAGACTATTACTTTCTTGTTAGTGATAATTACTGACTACAACCAGTAGTTTTTCTTTATCAGCATTAAAAAGATTTGTTTGACAGCACTCGTCAGATTGACCAAAATTCAGAACAAGGGGAAATCCAAGGAATTCAGCAAAAATCTAAAGCAGAGACTAGTAGATTTGGACAAGTTGGGAAAGTCGCTTGGGGCCATTTCTAAACAACTGCAGATCATCAGTTCATCAGTTCAGACATGTCTATGTAAGCACAATTTATCTGGATATGTCACAACTGGAAGAATGCCAAAACTGTCATCATCACATAAGAAGAAATTGGTTGTAGGATGTTCAAGACAAACCGAGGCTCAAATCTGCCGTGAACTGGAAGCCATATACCTTTTGGAGAAAGGTTTTATGGTCAAAGATTGAGCTTTTTGACTATATTGACAATTTGAGGTTTTCAAACTTTCAACTGTCAAGAATGATGGTCTCATGCTCTGGGGCTGCTTTGCTGCTTGTGGTACATCACATTACACAGAGTAGATGGAATAATGATCGAGGAGTACCTCCAAATTCTTCAACTTCATCTCAAATCAACAGCTAGACACTTAAAACTATGACACGGCTGGGTGTTCCAGCAGGACAATAACCCCAAACACTCATCAAGACTGATTTGTGGTTTGGAATATTGACCAGTTTAATATATGTTAAAATAAATTCAAACTTGTAAACCAAATGTTAAGAGACCAAAATGACCAAAATGGCATTTATCATCTTAAACTGTATCTCATGCTGAACTTTTTTTAATGGGGTCCAGTTATGAAAAATATGAAGCTAGAATGCATTAAGTCCCCTGTAAAAGAGGACTGCACATATTTTACACATCTGTCCCTTCACTGGAGTTGATGAACACTTCATGCTAAGAGGTTTTTTAAAAAAAATTGTGTAGGAGTTTTGTGGCTGCAGTGGGAATGAACAAAGTCTGATTCCAGGTTTGCTGGGGGGTGATATTCACGTGAAAATATGTGAATAAGTGGCTAAACTGTGACGTGAATTTATCTTGATACATCCTCGTCTGTCTCGTGAGAGGTTTTTTGATCTGCAGTTGTGCTGAGGAGAACTCCCAAAATCCCACGCAGCTTCACTTCTGAGAGACAAATTACACACTGTGAGATGCTGGCATTTTATTTGCTCAGGAAGGCACCTTCTCACTGAGGGCATGCAGTCTCACAATCACAGTGAGAGCTGAAGATCAGAGTTAGATACCAACTAATCTGTAATTTTATCATGTGTGTTCCTGAATTTGTTTTTTTAGTTTTGGATTTGTGTGTGTGTGTGTGTGTGTGTGTCATTGAAGCTCTCATTCACACAGGCCTAAAGATCTGTCTGCGACACCTTCCTCTCCCCCAGCAACCCAAAATGCTTGCAGCCCCAAGCAACTGCTAAACAACTGAAATTCAGATTTTCATTTGCAAAGTGGTTGGCCTTAAGGATTGCACATTTTTCTCTAGTGCTCGGTGGTTGCCAGTGTCTGTGTGTCTGGGGCTTAAAGTAATAGCTCTTGCATGCAGAGTGACATTTAAAATGCACCTCTTCTCCCTATATTGTGATTAAGCCTTAGCCATGGCATGTGCAGGCAATTTTCTCCACCTCTAAGTAGCAAAGGCTCCCTGTAATCTATACACCTACACTGTCCAGTAATTATAAGGACAAAGAGAACAAAGAGAAAGTCTCGAGCTAAACACACAACAGTTTGATGAACTGTGTCTGAACTTATGAAACTGATCTCATCCGACATTCTCTAAATGTAATTTAATTACAAGGTTTCTGTGTTGGCTCAAACTTTTTGTTAGTTTAAAAAAATATTCCACAATTTTGCATTTTAGTGAGCCAGTATAAGAAGGTTGTAGCAGAGATCTCTGCTACGGATGGGTTCACCTCAGCAGGAACACAGAGGGGGACTGGGTTGAGCAGTGAGCAGCCTTTTTTCGACACTTCACAGGAACGCACACTGCATAAACTCACTGTTGGAGCTTGCCCGCTGTCACGCACTCAACTGTAAACAACAACCCAAAAAAAGACTCCACTAAGTTCTGTGCACATCCCAGCCCCTGCCATAAGACCACTAGGAAAAATGGTAAAAAAATCATATTTTCCATGTTTGGATCTTAACAAGGTTCCAAGTAGAGCTTCAACATGCAACAAGAAGAAATGGGAGTGAGACAAAAAAAATTTTGAGCATGCAATTTATTAAAAAAACAGTGCCTAATCTTGGTTGGATTATAGTTTAATCATTAATCATCATCAAAACTCTGACCTGCCAGAGATGACTCACATAAGTGGCAACAGATGCTGTAGAGCAGAGCATACATGCCCTTAATGCAGACTTATCTTTGCGAACAAACATGAATATAAAGATTTAGAGGTTTATTTTTAATTCCACTTGATTTTAGTTTTAATACAACAAGATATAGGCTGCAGATGGCTCTGTTCTGAAGATAAAACGATTAGATAAAAGCTTTTATTCTCCTGTCTGTCCCCACACTGTACAGCTTTCTGTTAATTTTTATTTGAAACATTTTACTTTTCTTTCAGACTAATGAAGTGCCCAACACTATGTGTGGGTACAAGGCCCTAGATGACAAGGTAAGACCTCAAAGTCATAAAACGTCTGTGCTGGAAATAAAAACGAAAAACAAAGATGAGCTCTTCCCAATTTATTATGTGCTGAAATATCCATTGTGACTGTTGTATGCTTTATATCCACAGAAGGTTCATTTAAACTGGGAATTGCAGACAGAAAACTGGCAGTTGCTGTTCTTTTTATCTCATTGACAGCTGAATGTTTCTTAGCAATAACTCTGGATGAACCATATGTGCTTTGTCGCTCTCACACAACTGAGGACAAGTTTCAGATAATTAAGTAATGGACTGGTCTTATTATAAGCACGGAACAGAAAGTTAAACAGTTGGAAGAAACGAAAGGGAGCTGCCTTTGACTTTTTGTAGTTTTGAAATTGGACTAACCACCAGTGTTCTGTGTCCCACAGCATCAACCACTGCCTGACATCTATACCAGAGGCTGCACCGGTGCATTCATTTATTGGCTGCTGGACAATTATAAGATTATGATCATACTTCTGTTTTTGATCCTAGTGCCTCAGGTAAACACACACACACACACACACACACACACACACACACACACACACACACACACACACTATCAACACCAATAAACAGACAAGTTTCTCTCATGAGCAGTTTTATGATGAATACTGAGAAGTGGATTTGTACAGTGTGTACAGTGACAGTGATGCAGATGCTTTACCTTTCTACTAATTTTTTACAGGTTAGCTTTTCCCATTATCTGTGGCCTTTTGTTCTCCTAACATGTTTGTATAGGAGTGTTCATGCAGAAATGAATGAAAGACCATGTGCTTGACTCTGTTTGCATGTGCAAATATTTACACTCATTTTTAATGTGTTTTTATCCCAACTATGACTCACTTTGTAACTGTGTGTTTTAAAAAGTTCTAAACAAATACAGTTATTATTGTGGTGAAGGGAAAGCTGTCGACGGTGGGTACAAATGACAGCAATTACCTTCTTCAAAAGGGTGTTTGAATAAAGGTGCGGAGCTCTGGAGGGGAGGGGCACAGAGTAGAGGCATGCATCTTTCAATTGTTGCCCATGGGACAGAAAATGGATGGGTGGATGAACCTCCAAACTGATTTAAAAAGATGCACTGAAAGAGCCTTTTAGAAGCACAATTTAACACAAAACATTAGCTGCAAAAAACAGGCTGGTTTAGTATGATTTACCTGAGACAAAGATGACTAAGTTATATTTTAATGTGTAGTACTATATATGATGAATTATCTGTATCACTTTGTAGCTAAATGAGTTTTATTTTCATTATGGATATTTATTCCCACCATGGATGTTTATAGAACAATTACCATTTAATTTTACTTTAACTTTTAACAGTTAAATGTTTAAACTCAATACAAAAGTATAGACAGACATACAGATAGGCAGGCAGATAAATAAATAAATAAATAATGTAATAAAAGTCTGAACAGAAAGCCTGTTTAAACAAAACAACTAAATGTAGACTAAAAAGACTGTCTCCCCGGCCTTTAGTCGTGTACGAGGAACAACTAACAAATTCTGAACTTGTGAATGGAGAGTGAGCAGCAGTGTCTTTTGTAAGAAGATGAGATAAATAATCTGGAGCATGGCCACTTAGCACTCTGTGTGTAAATACAAGAATTTTAAACAAATGCTAAAATCTATTGGGAGCTAATTTATTGAGTACAAGATGGGAGTGTTGTAAGCTTGATTTCTAGAACGTGTTTGTCTGGATGCAGTATTTTGTACAGCTTGGAGAGATTATTTGTCAAAACCAGTAAACGGGGCATTACAATAATCTAAACACAAATGCAGGAATTTTTTTTTTTTTCGGTTCAGCTGCGCAGACCAGAGAAGAATCTAATATTGTACCAAGATTTCAAACACTGGACTTTGCATTTGAACCAAAAGAAGCAAGAGCTGGACTGCTTTTAGTTTATAGTTCAGGTGCTATAATTATTGTTTCAGTCAAGTTATCATTTAAAACAAGGTAATTGCTAGAGAGTTAAACCCAGTTAAACTGTGGGTCCAGCTGGTGAAGCTTAAAAGACATATATAGCTGAATGTCATCACCATAGAAATGATAAGAAATGTCATTAAAATACTAAATGAGGCCAGCTAAAGGAAGCATGTAGAAAGAAAATAATACTGGACCCAGGACTGAACCTTGTGGAACCCCACAGGTTAGGGAGATAATGTTAGAGGTGGCCGAACAGAGGTCCTATGAGATTTCATGCGACGTTGTACAGTTTTTCAGTTGACCTTTTCGTGATGTTTATAGGTGTGGCTGCAGTGTTGTGTCATTTGTACTTCAGATTTTGAGAAAGCAAACTTGTACTTGCTTCCATATTTACCGAAACAGCTTGCAGAGACTTATCGAGTGTACCTTTTAGAGCTCCGTGGAATAAATCATCCAAAACCCAGATTAGCAAGTGGAATAAAATGTAAATTGCTTCACCCCTTAGGCACATCTGACAGCGCCACAGCCTTAGGAGAGATAAAATAAGCTGTGCAGTTACTTGCTGGTCCAATTTATTTACACTTGCTTGGACCAAACAGGTCATAATAAAAACACAAAAATGAACTTTATTTTAAAATATTCTTTCTGAACTTAAAATGGACCAAAGATTTTCTTTTTAAATCAGACTTTTATTCTTTTCCAGCATTAAAAGAACAAAATCTACAAATCACACTATTCATTCACTCTACACACCTTATACTCCTTCATCCTTCCCTTTTCTTGAACCAGATCCATTTGGTAGTGTGGATGTAACAGCACAGATGCTGTTTTTCATTACTTTGCCATTTCTACCCTCATAAATCCCATTTTCAATCATACATTTAATAATCCACACACTCTGGCAGCTATGAATATATGAATGTAGGCTGTGCTGGACTTTAATAAGCATGTTGACTTCACAGAGCTGTGCAGAAGCTGTCAGTCGTCCGGTTCATTACACAGATGCTTCTCTTTTGCTCTTTTTCACACATCCCGATTTCTCAGGTGATGCTCAACATTTAATCTGGTGTCCCACTCTGTCGGATATTTGAGGTTACTTACGGATGTTTAGTTCCAAGTGGAAAATTTCATCAAACTCAACAGAAATCTCTATATAGCAGGACAAGTCATTTTCATATCAGCTTCCAGTTCAGATTCCAATTGTGTGTATTTCTGGACGTGTGGTCAGTGTAGGTCTTATTAATAAAATAAATATTAAGCAACTTTATTCAAGACATATTAAAATGGAAAAAAAATATGCTTTGCGTATTTTTTAGCTGTGAACAATCCAAAAATGTGTATGTGATTAAATTTCACAATCATGAAAAAGCAAATGGAATGAATACCAGCTCTAAATATAAATAAATAGATTGACATTATTGATATTGACACTAACATTGCTGATATGTGTGCTTTTGTTATCTGAGATGTGAGCTTAATTTCTTGGATGCGTTTGCAAATAGAAAATATTTTTTTGGTAAAGGCTGTGCAGATACTTGTCAGCTATTCCTCAAAACTGCATTAGGCACAAACTTAAACGAGTCAAAAAGAAAAGTCAGAAATGAAAATTAGAAAGCCCTTCCTCTTCTCCTTGCATAATCTTTTTCTAAGTCATTACCATAAGGCAAGCACAGACATTATACATAAAAGCCTTTAGAGGGTTTACCTCTTACATGGACTTTCTTGGCATTCACAGACCTGCATTTAATAATTAGCTGATTTCTTTCAGGCCTGAAAAACAAAGCTGGGAGGAGGTACAGGTGTCTAGTTCACTAGTTCTCATTTGGGAAACAGAGAAGCAGAGAGATTTCGCACTCAATTTTGTTGTGTGGACAGATGTGGCAGGAGTAGTCGCGTGCCCTTATTATTTAGAAAAGGCATCACTGTATCTCTGCAAAGACAAACTCAGAAGCATACAAAGCAGCCGCTACCAGCAGACCGCCAGCTGATCAGGCTGTGCAGTCGTCATGCAGACTGATGTTGCTTCAGGTGATCTTTCAAAGGATGTCCAGTTTATCTAAACACACATTTCCTTTGTTCCTTCCACCTCACATCTCTTCTTTTAATCTCTTCCTCATATCTTACATTAGGGAGGCTTAGATACAAGGTAAAGACACAAATGAGACTAATGAGAAGCAGCCACAGTCACCTTTCTTCCACCATCCTTATTACGATTCTCTCTCTCATTCTCTCTGTCTAGTTCTTCGGTGTGATAGTCACCCGGATATATATCACTCGTGTTGAAGACATGAGTAATCAGTACGTTCAACCCACCGAAGATGTTGCACTACGTCAGAAAGGTCGCTTGGACAAATGGTTCAAATGTATGCCAGAATGGGACTGACAGAAAACAGCAAGTAGCGAAGAGATCTGAGATCTGAGATCTGATGTTCAACTGTGCTTTTTTTCTTTTGTGCGTCCGCTGTTTTACTTACTTTTAACAACTTTGTTGAAATACAGTGTACTAATGGATGAGTGGAAAATAATAACTCGTTTAGATATGAGCTTTTAACTGCAATGTGCCTAACACGGTCTCAGGGATAAACACAAAATACAAACAACCACTTTTGTTTCTTACTTTTATATGAAATGAGTCTTTTTCCAGTGCAACACACAATCACAGTTTGTGGCGTTGCCTTAATTTTGATACTTTTCTGTTGATTAAACCATTGCTTGACCTTTCTAAATAATCAATGCTGAATCGGCAATGAAGTGCTGGTATACATAAAAATGGTCTAAGATGACTTTTTTTGCTTGTTTGTTTGTTTGTTGCTTAAAAACAGCTGGTCAGTTTGCCTTATTTGTATCTCCTGACGTGTCCAGGACAAATGTTACCTATGATGCTCAGATGTATTACAGATATTTTATTAAAGCAAAAAAAAAACAACTTTATTATGAAATACAATTTTGTCAGTATCAACAGAAAAAAAATATGAATCTTAGTAAAGTGGCAATGCCATAACCAACTATCTCAGGGTGCCTATAAGCAGCAACCTTGTCTTTTAGAAATTGCCACTGCATGCCAGTTTGAATACTCCTGTTAGTAGACTTGCATGTAGTACAGTATGTATACTACTCCTTATTTGTGTAGCGGCTGACAATCAGCACAGTACTACTGTCTTTAATCAAACAATTGTGCAGTGGAAACGGCGATTTGTGATTGACATGTTAGTCATGATTGCATGTTTTCAAGCTGTCTTTTCACAGAATAGTGAAGTTATAAAGGCGGCACTTTAGATCTGCCATGGCCAAAGCTGTGGACGTGGTACAAATTTTGTTTCCTGTAATTTGCCGCTTGACTTTTTTATTTAGCTTATTTTTTACATGTTTCTGTGATCTAATGAAGAACAATTTGGGGCGTTTCATAATTTCAAAGACTTTTATTGGCAAATAAATCAGATTTATGTAAACAGTGCCTGTTTGCAGTGTTGACCCTTCTTCGTAACAGCTCCCTCTGGCATGCTGAATATCAGTTTCTGAGTTCATGAGTATGCTTCTGATCACTCTGCGAAACAGTATACGATCACTGTGAACTGCCAAAATTGAAGCAGTAAATTGTATGAAGTACAAAATTTGTGCCACTGCCAACAACAACAATCACATGATGCCTAACCACAGGTTCAAAGGGAACAATACAGAGATATTTCCCACTGACTATTGTTGTGTGGAAAGATGCAACAGCAGTAGTAGTGTGGCCTTGTTATTTAGACAGAGCATCATTACAGCAGAGCTATAAGTGCAACTCACTCGGTAATGAGTGTGGGTGTGGAAGTATACAATGTGAGGTATAGCGACGTTTATTTACCACTAATTACCAGCAGTAAATCAGTCACACAGTTCTTCCTGAACATGGTGAAATGCTTGGAAGTATAGTCACAAAATGTCTGTACAACACTACCATGAGTTCCCAGAACCTCAAACTTCACAAGCTATGGAAAGCTGACTGGTAACACACACTTCCCCCCCTTTAACCTAACCACATATTGCACATTAGATTCAAACTCATACCTTTGGTGACTGCCTCCCTACTGCCTGTCAAAGTGATGTCACCGAACATAATGCAACACCATTGGTTATTTCTCAAGTTAGCACGACGGTTCAGTGGTTTGCACTGTTGCCCTCACAAGAGGGTCCTGGGTTTTCCGCAGGACCTCTGGTTTCTACACTGGGACACTCTCTTGCAACATAAAACTCAAAATCTAAAGTGTTTCACATACTTAAAGTAAAATAAAGGTTAAAAAACAGATTGGTCTAAATGAATTAACATTGTGACAAAGTGTTGTATGTTATGAAGTTGAACATGATTGACTGTAGAGAAGGAGATATTGCTTTACAATATATTACAGCTTATAATCATTGTGGTTTTACTATTGACGTTTATATATGCACTTGTTATGACCTAACTGAACAATGTGAATTTATTGTACTGTTGAACTTCTTGCGTCTGACGTAACATCAAACCAGAGACCGAAGTTGTTTTTGGGTTGTTGTTGTTTTTTTGTTTAGGTTGATTGCTTTCTTCCTTTGTCATATGTACACATTACTATCTTTAATATGTATCTATTACTGTAATATATTATACTGCGGCTACATCATGGCTAAAGCACATTTGCAATCATTTCAGGTTCCACTCAGTTCTTGCCTTTATTTATTCGACCAAGGTTTACAGAATATTGCAGTGGTCCAGAAAAATGTTTTGGTTTTTGGGGGTTTTTTTGTTTTTGTTTTTGTTGCAAATTACATATTTTATTAATTAGGTGTTGGTTGAGCTTGAGCATTTGTAACTACTGGCTGGTGGTGTGTATATACTCTGTTGTATGGGGGTTTTACTATGTGTTACAGTTATTTTATACTCTTTACTGTGAGGATGCGTTTAGAGAGAATCAGTTTCAATGTAAAGCGACAACAGCTTCTAGCATTAAGGAAATTATTTTTTTATGATTTGATGCATTTAAAAATTAAAACTATTTTTAGTTACATGGATTTAATTACATTAATGTCACTCAATGTGCTTTGTTTGTCTGCCTCATTAAACTAACGGTGCTAAGGGAACTATTTTGGCTAATTAGTTTGTCACAACTACATTTTTTGGAAATTTGATTGAAATTGTAATGTAAGTTACAAATAAAAATAAATTGACCCAGTTCACCGTCCATGTGACATAACAATATATATGGGTAGTTCTGTTATTTTCATATTCATTATTTGTCAGTGGTTGTATAAATATGTACAAAGGTGGTCTCATCTCCAAAGTTTGTACAATGTTGGAAAGACTGCACAACATAATTTGAAAGTATGTTTTTGAAATGCTTTGTTGGGTTTAGGTTGGAAAATAATATGATTAAAATATTTTAAGAGTCCTGTTGTTTGTCTTTTAGTGGACTGTATTTAAGGAACAAACCACAAAAGCAACTCAATCACCAAACATCTCCCCAAGTCTACACCCTCTCCTAAAAATTGTCACTTCTGGCTCCAACTAATCAAAATCATTAAACATTAAAACAGCTTTAAAATTATAGTACTCAATAGGTCGTCCTGTGAAGGTATTTCGGGTGATGCTGTATAAATGATTGTTGATATCATACTGTGTATTTTCTAGGCCAGGCTTCATCCTGAGTTTACAGCTGTGTGTAAATTTTTCATGTTGAAGTATGTGAGCATCTACGGACGAAGACGGAACAGATGAAAAATGTAAAAGTTCCTGAATTATTTCCATAAAAGTCTCCAAACAAAGCCAGTTCTTGTAATAATTCAAGCTGTCACATTCAGCTCCACTGTTACAAACCGTCACTAATGCTTACATGTAAAATGCCCAGGAATGGTCCGTATAACAGGACATTCATACCAAAACATACAAGACAACATAAGAATATTTTATTAAATGCGCATTAGAGAAAGAAACCTACTCATTGAATTGTTTGTTTGGTTTAAACATAATATCAAAATAAGTAAACACATTTATCAAAGACGCAGGCTGAGTGACAAAAATCTTTGTTGTGTTAAAAACAATATGTTGCAATAGTAACATTTTACAGTATATTTAGGCTAAAACAGTGACCAAAATTTGTGGCACTGAAAACCTCTAAAATTGAAAGATTAGTTTAGAGTCAGTTTATTTCTAATTTTACTTTTTACATTAACAAACAGTGCTATACTAGAAGCTTCTCAAACACAAGCACCATGTGTACATGACGTCTCTTCTGTTTTACACATTAGAGGAGTTTATGTGAAAAGAGCGGAAATGTCCACAGAGGCTTTGTGTTTATCTGTTGTGCGATCTTTCTTCCTCCTGCTCCTGCTGCTCCACAGACTTCCTGCTGAATCGAACCCATTAATAATTTACTTCGACCACCACTCAGGACCAGAAAATTATTTTGCTTTATCACAGAAAGAAGACACTTTGGGGAATGATCTGAAAGCAATGGCCATGTTCCACTCACCAACAGCTTAAGAAAACGATATAAATAATCATAGCAATACACTCAGACTCTGGCTCAATTTTAAAGCAAGTACTGTAAGCTGTCCATGATACAAAATTAAAAGATGATCACAGCTATTCATCTCCTTGAGAGCAGTCATGCGGTTACCCCCAGACCACTATGAAATTGAGCTGTTATAGAAATACAACCTTAGGCAGAAATTTAGGGACAAAGGATACTAGATCCTCTTTTTCAGGGAAAAATAAAGTTAACCTTTTCAAGACAACATAAATATACCTATAATATCTCATAATATAATATACACTCACACTAATTCATCTTGTGGTAATTGTATTTGTAAAACAATACATTTTCAATTAATTCATTTTGTTAGCTCCACTATAACACAGTTTATGATCTTGTATTTCAGTGCAGCAGTCGTATTATTACCGGGTAATGTTGTCTTCTAATGCATGACTGTGGAGAAATGGCCAAAAAAAAAAGAAAATCGCCCATAAATTTCCTTAATCTTTTTCTAAACTTTTACTTGAACTTCAAAGAAAACAAACTGAAGTGAAGGAAAGACATTAAGAAGAATTCATAATGATTACTGGTGCGCTCAGAGAGTCTGACTGCACTTAACACTGGCCTCCTTAATATTGTTCCTGAATTGGGTCTCAAACGGCAATGTCCCGAAAATGTGGTAAGCTCATCTTAATTGCTTCAGTTCAGTAAAAGAGAACAACTGGTGAAAAATATTACTTCAGCTGCAAGATTAAATTCCAGGGGGAATAAATAGCCTATAAAAGGAAATGAAATGCTTGTCACATTGAAATTAGTTGCTTATCCTTGGCCACTCATGTTTTCTCTTCATACTGGAAGGATGAGCAAGTGTAACTAATGCCTTTATTAAGGCTTTCTGTGACGGAAGAAAAATTAATTATGATCATCCTAAGGCAGCAGCGTGTAAATTGAGGATATAATTAATGCAAACTGAATTATGGTAAACCTTAAATTAACTCTGATCAGTTTTATGTAGCTCATAATCCTTCTTTAGATTAGCTACGCAAGAAGCAGTTTTTACAACAGTAGCAAAATGTTCAAAGTTCACCTGTGGGTTTAACGGCCTGCTGCTGAAGGTTCAAAATATATCAGCATGCCAGAAAATATCTCTTATCTGACTGACTGTTTTACGAACGAGTGTTACTTTGAACTCTGGGACGGCGTTATCGGCTTTCCTTTTATAAAGGATGGTCGGGTGTATAATAAAGGAAGTACTGAAGCACCTTTCCTAGGGATTTAAAGAATTCAAACAGCTCTTGTTATGACTGCCACACAGATACTCCACAGAATCCCTTCACTCTGTTACCTTGCTAAAACCATAGGACTATAGCCTGTGTTTATTGAGACGGGGCCTGTCCACAACTACAACCATTGTTGTATTTGCTTAAGATAGAATTTCACAATTTCCCAAGCACCCACTGCCTGAGAGTGGTTACTTGATAAGTTTTTGTTTTGCCAAATCAGAGTAAAATAAATGTGACACGTACAGTGTGTCATGTGCAGCCAGTGCTGTTATAGATTCAGCAGTAAACGGTGGAATCCTGTTGCTGAGTATCTGAGCACGTTTGCGTGAGATAGTCACATATTTCTTCCAGCAAGCTTCCAGCCGAGTAGTTTGTCCTTGACAATTAGTCATGAACCATCTTGCCTCATCTGCAGGCAAATTTAGGAGGGCAAACCTCTCTTGGTGTGGGAGTCATCTTGTGAGGTTATGGTTTTACATCATGAGAGGAAAAGTACGTGTATCTCCCTCTCAGTCTGGCTTTCTGTCTTCTCTTTGACTTTCACCTCTCCTCTTCAGCTGTTTACACCAAAACAAGCAGACAGCTGTACAGACAGCAGAGCGATTGGTCTGTCAGGCACACGGCATGTCTTATATGACCATAAGGGTTACAGAAGCAAACAGTATATGCTTTAAGTCAGACTCTTCACTGGTTTTATAGTTTGTTTATAGTTCCTCTGAGGATGTAGGCTGTCTGTATGTCTGCTGCTTCTGTCTCTTTGTGGAATCCAAATCTCTGCAATGTTCACGGCTCTGTGGCGGTCACACCATCTGTTGCAGCATTCAGTCACATTAGTTGTCGCTGAAGATGGTTCTTTACAACAATGACATTTGGCAGCAAGTCTTCCATAGAGAGCATTTTTGATCAGGCTTCTCTGGACTGTGAACCAGGGCTCTACTGTTTATCTTTTACCTCTTACTAGTTCTGCTCCATGATGTGACTAGGAGACGTTTCATCCATTTCTGGCTACTTACGATCAACAGATAATTACTGGCACTGGGGTGAATTCAACCTGAAAAGTGTTTGTTTATCAGGGCAGTTTACCGTTAACACTTCAGATATTTTATGTGCACCCTCCTCAGAAGTTTATACTCTTTTATTTTTTTATTTCATTTTAGAGTCATTTTAAGAACAAAAATTTCTGTATATTTGAAAAAAGCAAATATGCATAAAAATAAAACTAACTATACTCATAAACCACCTGATGACATTGCAGAACAAGTTTCAGCCAGCAGCTGTCAGCTGAACTTTTACCTGTTATCAGAGAGAAAATATATATGAGATATGTAGAGTCATGTGACAAAGAAGTACCCTCAGATAACCATCTCCAAATGTAATTTAACTATGTGTCATTATTTATTAAACAAAAATTAAACCAAAATGCAGAAGCAGTGCACGCAGCTTTATCTTCACCCTGGCATGAATAAGTAGAAGACGATGGATAGATGGTTGTGATGGTTTTCAGACATGAAGCTGTGTACCAAACCTTTCCACTTTGGCCTTTTCTGTCCAAGGGACGAAGTCTTGTGGTTTGTTCAGAATGTTTTTGTTCAGAAACTTTGCAAACCTGCTGCTATGTTATTTTTTATAAAGAAGAGACTTTCTCTTGGCAACTTTTCCAAACAAGCCATACTTGTTTAGTCTGTTTTTTAATGGTACTGTCATGAACTTTAACATTTGACATTCTAAATGAAGCCTGTAGGGTCTGAGATGTAGCTCTTGGGTGTTTTGCAGTTTCTCTGTGCATTACTCATTCTGACCTCGGGGTGAATTTCCTGGCAATATTGAATGTTTTCCACTTGTGAATATTCCTTCTGATTGTAGAATGATGGACTTTGATTAGCAGCACCTGGTTGCTATTTACCCTCTTAATTTCTGTGAAAGCAATAGGAGTATACTGCTTCTGCATGTTGGCTTAGGTTTTGTTAAATACATATAATGAAACACTGTAACATATTACTGTAACAAAATACTTTCAGAGTCAGTGGAAGCACATCACATTCGACATGTTAAAATCCCATTGCTGAGTAATCTATATTCAATGTAAGATCAAGATAACCGTGTGTTGGCTAGTCTCTTATGTCTTAAAAGTTCAATTAGAGATTATTTTTAATTAACATTAAAAAAAATTCTAATTTATTTAGGTAATAAGAAACCATAGCATTTCTTTCTAAAGCAAAGACAGGGAGATACACATGTAAGAGTGCAATCAATAGTGTGTGATTTACCATTGAGATCTATAGCTCTAAAATTATTTTGTTACTTATAAAGAAAGAGAAATCATTGTGCAGTCAGATTATTGGCAGACCCATAAAGATCACAGAGATGCTGTATATTCACTCTTCCATTGCAATTATTTATACACAGGTGCTTTCGCCCACACACTGACACTATGTCCCAGTATGCAGTAATGTGTGGGAGTGAGCTGGCCTATTAGTGTTGTAGATAGCCCTATGTCTGGACTCATGCTGACATTTAGCCCTGACCCATGTAAGAAAGTAATCTAATTATTTTGTGGGAGCAGTGAACGTTTTTTCTCTTTGCATACTTAAACAGTTAAACTGTAGCTTACCAATGATACACATTGTTCCTGTTTATATCATTAGTTAGCTCCAACATGTTTGTGTCGACATACCACATCAGAGACACATCTAATGGACTGTGGCCACGGATGTATACTTGACATGCGTATAATTCTCTCTCTGTGACTATTACAACAAATTAGCTAATTACTCTTCAGAGCAGACATGATTTGTCTGATCTGAAGCTGGCATTTAGCACTGACAACGACACTCAATAAACTAACAACAGAAATAGATGAAAAGCAGCAACCACTACAGGATCCCCTGAGAGTACTGCAACAGATGTAATGAAAGATGCATTCATCTAAATAACTTTAAATAAATTATATTATGAATGTTATTTCAAACTTGTCAGAGGAATAAACAACTGCTTTTACTTATGAGGGTACATTTGGAGTCAGCACTTCTTCTATGCATAATTAAAATTGTCTATCAGTAAAGGAAACTGAATGTGTGTATATGCAGAAGGGGATTTGGTAGTGTCCCACATTTGCAGGTGATCAGATCTGGTAATAAACCAGTGTACATCTTTTGAGAGGCATTTAATTCTTCAATATACTATGATCAGTCGTGCAGCTGAAGCATCTCTATACATAAATGTTAAAAACTTGTAAATAAAAACAATATTCAGAATGAAGACATTGAAATGTTACTTTCTTTAAATCCTACATGCTTATGTTTGTCATAAATTATAGGTAAAGAGTCCTAAACACAGAATTACAGAGAGGCAGATGTAAACATATGTGATACAAAGAAAGCCCACAATACTTCATGAACAGACAGAAAATACAGGGAGAGAATAGGAGATACAGAGACAAAGGGTTCCAAAAGTACGTCCTGTCTACTAATCCTAACCACTTTTCCTCGAGGACAAAGGAAAAGTGGGTAGGAGAATTGCTAAGGACTTAGGAAAAGAGAAGAGCAGTTTGCTGAGAATTGAAAAAGCCCTACTCTAGTCTCCTTAAAAATGTGACACCGGATGTCCGCCGTTTTGAAACTATAATGTGCATCTTACTTCACCACAACGTGTTCTAACCCTGTTGTTTTATGGAGCTTGTGTAAATGAGAACAGCCTGTGAAAAATATCCCTTTGTTAAAAAGGCTGTCATTTTAAAGAAGAGGGAACATTTAGTGCCAGATTTACTAATGTCTTCAGCAACTTAAAACCTTCTTTTAATGTTAAAAGGCTTCAGGATTTACTAAAGAGGCACAGTGTCAGTTTTGTGACTAGGAGTATTTTTGTCGCTGGTTTTATGGCATATGTATTTTTTAAGAGTTTCACTTTCAGAAGGAGAATAAGTGAGTCACAAATGTGAATTGAAGAGCATGTGCCACATCATTGCTGTAAATTGAACAAATTAACACCAAAAAAGCACATTTTGTGCCTGTTGTGGATGTAATAGTTACTACTAGGAGAGTTTATTTTCAGAAGCGGAGATGATACAAAAACAAGTGCGTAATCAGAACTTTGTATAGATGGCTCAAAGCTGTTATTGCAGTGCAGAAAATTTGTCTCTGTCTTAAAACCTTTCACTCAGTCCTGTGTTTAGAGGCTAGCCCCACTTATTGCTCTTCAATAACACTGTTTTCATGTTACAGAGTAGTATTGTAGTAACAAAATAACTGGGATGGCTTAGGATCTGATGGTAAATATGTTTTGTGTTCTTCTGCACATCATACAGGTCATCTGTTCCACAAAGATTTCAGATTTATAGAGTGAAACAGTTTTTAATAATCCAGCTATCCTTTAGATAAATCCTGAGCTCCACCTGAGTCCTAATCCTCAGAACCCTTTGCACAGTGAGTTCTAGCTATGTCTTCTATTAAAAAAGCATGCTAACAGTACTGAAGTATACTGAAGTTAGCAAGCTCACAGAAAACTCACTTTGGGCCCATGTAAGACATAAAGAGGGAATTCTTTGGGTAGCCCACTATGGGGAGCCCATAGAATATCAGTTGGCGACAGTAATACACCATGGGGCACATGTGGGCCTGACATTGTGAGGCCTGGGTGGGCAGGCCCCTGTGAGCCCCGATACCAGCATAAAGTGCCCTGAATTTCACATCAGTTTCTTTTTATATTTCTAGACTTAAAAAAATGTTCTTTCATGCTTAAGAAAGGAGAAAAGTGAACCCTGGAATCTTTGTTTGTTTTAATGAACATTTGAAGTCTTCGATTTATTGCCATACCAGTAGAAAATCACAGTTCATGTAAATGCAATACCAGGTCAAACTGACTGTGAATACATTAAAAACCAACTTTTGTTTGTTTTACTCAGATAAGAATGGAAAATATGTGTTGACATGTGAATGCAAAATTACCTGTTATTCAGGAGGTGCTGCTGAGTCTAAATATTTCTCTGTGTGCCATATCTGTGCACTATATTATCTGTCAGCGTTTCACACTGACAGTCACTGTCAGTGTTTTCATTACTTTGTAAGTTATTTAGTAGTGCCATAATCAAATCATTAATTACAATACTTTTTTAGCCTCTGCCTCACACTTTCATTTGTGCCCACACTAAAAATTGATCGGGCATCAACACACAGAAGCTCCTACTGTGGCAGCTCTGCAATTTTCTACTTCACTGATTTTGTTTTAGTAACTGCTGAGTATAACAATTAGTTTCAGCAGAGATGTCAAATACACTGTCCAAGCAAAGGCACAACACAACAAGAACTGGATTGGCCCCCAAACTCCCCAGATCCCAGTCCAATCAAACATCTGCGGCATGCACCAAAACAACCATGGAGGCCTCACAAACACCCCACAGGACCTTGAAGATCTGCTGCCAGTCGGAATGCCAAAGACTACAGGACGCCCTCAGTTGTCTTGCATCCACGCCCTGATTGGTCCAAGCTGTTTTGGCAGCACAAGGTGGACCTACACAACATTAGGCACTGGGTTTTAATGTTGTGACTGATCTCTGTAGCATCATATTCACTGTGCATTTGATTTGTCAAATAAAAGACAAGTTTTCAAGAACATATAACATTTTCTGTTCAAGTGTTTTGGTTGAGGTTACTTTATGTGCAGTATAAGGATGTGATTGTGTGTATGCAAAACTTGAGAGCAGCTTGAATTAGACAACATACGTAACAAACAAGACAATCATCAACATATCAGTATCTAGCAATATAATAAACAGCCTTTAATGCCTATACAGAGATTATAGAGCCTGTCTTGTAAAAGCAAATATGTTTGGCACAGCAGTGCATTCAGATCATAATTCTGATTGCAAAAGCTGCCCAACAAGACAGGCTAGTTTCTTCAAAAATAAAACTAAGGGGAACAAAAGAAGCCTTTTTGAATGACCATATATGGAGCAGCTGGAAAAGCAGTGTTTATATATTGTGCTTCCTTTACACCACCTGAAATCTTTCAGGGAGTCAGCTGCGGGGGGTTTAAGGGGAAATGAAAACATTTCATTTGTCACTCAGTTTCTTTTTGACGTTTTTTCTCTTTATTTCATGATTCTCTGCTAGTTTTATTTTTGAATGTTTGATCTAAAGGTTTTCTTGGAGTCTTTTGTGTTCTGGTTTCATACTTTCTTGTAAGCATTCATTGGTTTAAGTCTGGTTTATGAATCTCTAATTTTTCCAGTATCATCTCTGTGTTTGTTTATCTTTCTGCCTCCCCCGCAATTTCCTCTTTAGTCATGTCGTGTTCATATGTATCAGTCCTGATATCAGTGTTTGTTACTTCCTTTTTTATTTTGATAGTTCCTTCTCCTGTGCGAGTTCTGTTCAGTTTTGCATCCACTGGCTCTTTAGTCTGATAAGTTTCACCTGTTGCCTGTTCTCTCGTCAACCTGTGTGTATATATCATCTTAGTCTCTCTTTATCTTTCGTCATGTTCCTCATCAAGCTGTGTATCTCATGTTTGTTCCACGGTCTCTTGTTAGAGCCTCGTTGTAAGTTCCTAGTTTCTGCCTGGCCTGAGTTGTTCTGTATTATGTATTTTCTTTGCCTTAGTTCAGCAATAAAGCTGCTTTTGAGTTTTATCTTGCGAGTTTGAGTCCTGTATCTGGATCCTATCTTCCTGCCACAGAGTGTGCACAGATTCAGGTCGAAATCTGGCTAACATGTAATAATCTTTTTTTGACACAAAAAACATTTGTTCTTTAAACTAATTTTATTTATTAAAATCAATAATATATTGAATAGAGTTTTATATAATGTAGCACTTGCTTCATATTGCACAAACATACAACATTATAGACGATCGCTGAGCATGACCTGCTACAGCTCCCCAAAAGCTTTCCTCCCTTTTAAAGATGGCACTTATTTCTGCCACTCTGTGCTTGCAAGACAGTAATCGAATATATGATAATCTAATGAAGTAAATACATCATGCACCTGCTCCAAGTAGACACGGGGCCGGGTAGAGTTGGATCACTTTTTTCCCTTAATAAATAAAATCGTGAAAGTAGGGCCGCAAGGTCTCCTAATCAAATCTCCATTATTATATGGTCCAAAATGAAACAAATTTTGCTAAAACTCTGCAGACTTGGTTTAGAGATGTTTTTAAAGTCAATTTGTTTTTTTAATATGGTAAATATACTGGTACTTTAATGGTACTTTTCTACACTGTTTAAACACTCAAAGCACTGACACAATATATTACAAATATTTCTAATATATAAATATAGCAATATATTACACAAATTTGAATATAGATACAGCTGAAATTGAGATGCCCTTCTTATCATCCTGACTTTTATCCATTTTTTTATTCATCCATATCCATCTGTGACTGTGATGATTTCACACTTGACTTGGCAAACAAATAGATTATGATGTCCTATCATTTTCTTGCAGCACATCTTATAAAGTTGTCCTCAAATTGAACCTGGACTTAGTTTTGCATGGAAATAAGTAATTCCTGGTACATTCTGTAACTTATTCTTTCCTTTTTCACAGGGTGTCAGTCTATGTGTGTTCTTTTCTTTTTATACTCACAACTGCAGTTAGTTTTAATTTTGGAAAATAAACCTTTGTTCAGCAGATCACAGCTTCACGGCTCATTTCCTTTGTTGCTTTCTGACTGGATGTGAATGATGATGGCAAACTTTTCTTTCGGAACCTTCTAATTAACAAATATTAATAGTTATTCAATTTGTGCACTGGAGTTCTACCTGTGAAAATCCAGACTTTAAAACACCAAAGCTATATCTGCTGCTAATGAGCCATGAGTGACTGTGCACATGAAAAACCTTAATGATTAATATTCAGATCATGATTGAAAGGTCAATTCAGTCAGGGGATTCAGGTGCTTTGTCTAATGAGTCTACTGAAGAGCAATTATATCTCTGTCTTTGCCTCTGTCTCTTTTTCCTTCTTTAATTCTTTAAGTTTGGCTCTGACCTTTATAAATAAACACTACAGACGAATCTTTAACTGAATGAATCGGTGGGGTGAGTGGGTCAGATTGTGTGTATATGCAATAAAAATATTTTTGTCCATCACAGAGATATAACTCCTCTGAACATACATCAAAGAAGTTGCAGGTCGCACAGTTGTTGCTGTGCAGAAATGTCATGTCAAGATTTCAAATACACAACATGTATAATCTTTAAAAAAAAAAAAGAAGAAGAAGAGAAAGAAGAAGAATTTGCACCATGTAGTTGATATTCTTTTTGAGCTCTTAGGTTAGTCTGAAAACCTGCAGAAAATCAAGTAATAGTAATTGCTGTGACTTTAAAAAAGCCAGGTTACCAGAGTAATTTGCTTTAGCTGCCATGAGTGCTGCCAACGAGTTACCTGCAACTAAAACTTGTCAAATAATTTATTATATAGAATTTACTTTGAACTAGTTTTCATATACAGTAATGTGACAACCTAATATTTAAAAAATAATCACAGTTTCTTACTAAACACTACAACTATGTTGCACTTTTAGAGACAATACTGTGCAGAAGTCTTGAGCCATTTTTCAGTTCTTTATATTTCTTGTATGTTTAATAAAGTGGTCTTGAGCTATAGTTCTCCAGGCTTTCTGAGGTCTTTAAGAGTTTTTTCTTTGGACATTGGCTGCTTTTTCACTCATTTTCTCCACTGTACTTGTACCGGATCATTGTCAGAGGATTTTCTTTTTGTTTAAGCCATTTAACACTGACCTAACTAAAGGGATAAACCAGTGAGTTGCCCATACATAACAGACAATTTGTATGGAGGAGGTCAGGAGAGGGATCCAACAGCGACTCTCTAGAGTCATCTGTAAAACACAGTGAAAGCTCTGTCATGGTTTGTATCCGCATTTCAGTCAGTGGTGTTGGAGATCTTGTCAAAAAATTATAAGTTTTGAGCTTTGAATGTCCTTCAAAACACCTGGATAACTTTTCCTACAACTACAGCTGCTGTATAGAATAATCAAAGAATAATTGAAGGAACTGTGACATGAACTCCTGAACTAAGCTGAAATAAATTAATTAAATAAAGATGTCACACCATCTGTGCCTGGTTCAGGATTGCCTGAAGTAGAAACTGTATTCAGAGATCACTGAATCATGCTTAATGCTCTTATACTACTTTTTGTGAGAGGTGAATTTCCAGGACAATGAGCTGATGAGATAGAAATGAAAGAAACACTGAAATATGATCTTTGTTTTGTGTGTTATTTCTAAAGAGCCCTTTTGTAAGTGGTTACATTTTATTACAGTGTAAATACACGGGACAAAAGGGCTGTATGTCCTCGATATGTTTACAACCCCACACAGGTTTTAAAAGACAAATGAGGGCTTGTAAATTCCAGTTCTGTCTGATATCTGACCACTCAGACTTGGTGCTAGAACTGTGGCTTAAAAATGCATTTTAATGTCACATTGGCATCTGGCTTGGGTAGATCGAAGTGTGCAGTCTTTGCAGGCTGAGCTCTGGCACATAAAATTTACATGGTGCCTGGTCTCTGCTCTGCTGTGTGTGGCCCCCCACTGGTATGTTATTGTGTGAGCGTGCTGAAATTGTGTGTTTTAAGCCTCAAGTCTAAACAGACGATATATAGTAGTGGTATTTCTGGCATTTTAAAAAGGTCTGGCAGCTTAGGGACACAATGGGGGAGAGAAACAGGAAACATATGATATACAATATAGAATAGGAATTATTGTGAAATAAAGATTCTTGATTATAAATGGAAAAAGTCTGTAAAGTATATTTTAAAGAAATCTTATTCTTGTTTTTTTGGAGGATAAGGCAGTTGTATAGTTTAGAATAAAAGTACATACAGTGATTAAAGATTGGGGTTAAATGATACAGATTTATTTTCGTTTGCAGGAGAAATGAAGACAAATGGAAGATAAGATCTAACAAAACAGTGTTTCTCAACTTATGCTCTCTGAATTCTTTTCACGATATGTCTGAATAAATGCGATAAATCAGCCGTTTGTGGCTACAATGTTGCCCAAGGTAAACCATCTGTTGCTTTGTGTGTGTTGCTGACTGGGAGCTTTATTTGGATATCTGCTGCCATCTCATGGTGGACAACTGCAAGAAGAAATCTGGTTAATTACTCGGGCAGGGCAAAATTAACCAGCTGGGGGGAAAAAAGTTTGAGAACTCTTTGGATTTAATGGAAATTTTTGATTTGAAAAAGAAATTAAACCTAATTGAAGTAATAAGGGGAAAAATTATACTTTTCATGTCTTTTTTGAACACATAATCACTCTAAAACAGGATATTTAAGAGTTTTAATTAGGAGATAATCCTGGGTATGCAGGGTGTAGAGATATACCTATAGAGAAAAGCATACAAACATTGGTTAGTGATGTGAGCAAGACCTTCTACTCAGTTGCTCGCTACTGCAGATCCCATTCATGTAATCTTACATATTCATTCAGCACTTTTATCTATACCTAAGTGCTTTCCAACATTTGCACCCGCACTTACATGGATGCCTTGGGAGCAACCTGAGTTCAGTATCTTGCTGAAAGATATTCAGCGTGCCGACCGGAGGAGTCAGTTGATCCACAAATCATTCAATCAGTAGGCAACCTACTGTACCACCTGAGCCGCAGCTGCCCCAGTTTTGTTGGTTTGATCATGACAGCATTCAAAGGCCTTAGGTGAAGCATTTTAAAGATGCCAAAATAGAGGACTGGACATGACAACAGCAAGAGTGAAAGTGAAGTTTTACAAGATGGGAGTGAGTGCTGTGTGGTCTAGAGACTGCGGCATTGATGAAGAGACAGGAGGCTGTGCTGAGATGTTAAGAAGAGCTTTTCACTGGGACTGACCAGGATGGAAAAGAGTAAATCAGACGGAAACTTTAGCTGAGATGGTTTGGACATGTGCAGAGAAGGGATAATGGATATATTGGATAAAAGATGTTGAGCATGGAGCTGCCAGCCAGGAGGAAAATAGAAAGATCGCAGAGAAGATTTATGGATGTAAGGGAAGGAGAACACGCAGAGGGTTGAGATGACAGGGGTCGAGTGAGATTAAGGAAGGCGATCTGACGTTGCTACCTCTAAAGGGACAGCAAAAAGAAGAATTTTCTCTCTTTCTTTTTAACTTTCCTCTTGATGGGCAGGGGGAGAATTAGAAACCTCTAATATGTAGGTAGCCCGAAATCAACCAGCACTGAAATAGGTGATCAATGCAAACATGTACGTCATTCAATTTGTCTTTTTTCTTTCTTGACCAGTAGGTGGCACTAAAGCTCTTTCATGGAAATAGGATAGTATTATTGTGTGCCTCGGCAATCCTTTGTTGCCATGTCCTTCTATAAACGTGAATTCGCTTTTACATCGTGCCATTTGTATTTGCTACAGGCAGCTTCACTGGCCAACTTCAGAATATGTATGTCCTTGAAAGTCCTTATTGCATAATTTAAACTTTAGTTTGTCCGTTTCATGGACATTGTTTTGTAGTATAATATAGTCATATACAAAAAACACAGTTAATTTTATGGTATATTTGTGATTTGCAAATTACGAAAAGATACGATGATTGTGAGTGATCACGTGGATGTGGTTACGCTTATGTTCAGAAAGTCATTTTAATGTTGACGGTTCTTGGTTTTCTCGCGATATCTGGCAACCCAAAAGCAGGCTTTCTCCCCTGAGCTCGTCCGAAAACAGACTGGAGGACTGTCATTCCCTGCGGAAATGTTCAAAACAGAGAAACTAAGAGCTGTGGTCAATGAACGACTGCAGGCGGCTGCCGAGGAAATATTCAACCTCTTTGAAGAAGCTGTAAGAGACTATGAGAAGGAAGTGTTCTGTTCAAAGCAGGAGGTCGAGCAACAACGGCGAAGCCTGGCCGAGTGGAAAGGTAACGGCAGGACAACCCTGAAGCTGCATGGACACTTTGTAGCATCTGTTAAGCTCAGCTAGTGTTCAGTCTTAGGAAACATCTAGTAAACAGTTTACAGAAGCCAGCAAATATCGCCATTTTGCATCCCTGAAAGAGGGAGGGGGATGCAAAATGGATTTCCTGCGTATTTTAACCAAGATTTAGGTTGAAATTTCAGCGCTTTTCATCTCTCGGCTTTCTTGTTTAAAATAATTTGTCTGGTAGCTAGCTTAAATAATAGAAAAATGAAAAAATAAGATTTTTCTCTCTTTTTTTCATTTTTAAAGATATTATTATGAAATAAACCTGTTCCAAGTCCAGAAATTGCTTCACGATAGTGTTCGGTGCTTGGAGACAGCTGATTAGTAGCCACTCTTTTTCCTATAGTGCTCCTTGGTTCATTAATTAAACAAATAGTGACTGTACAGAGTAATATCTGGTCATATCATAGTTTCAAACCTATCAAAAAGGAATTTGACTGTTTGAAGCCTGGTTTATGTATCTGCGTCTTTACAGCTGGGCTCACCTGTCAATTAAAGTGCCACATCAATAACAGGGTATCTTAATAATCTAAAGACAAAATCCACCTTACCAACAGTAGGCATCTTTACATCCTAGCACAGGTAAAGGATTTGGTCTCTATAGCCAATTTACCCCTTCAGAACATTCAGTACTGTCATGGATTTTTGATAACTCATCTATTTAGATATTATGGAGGCTCAAATGGAGGACTGACAGGTGTGCAAACAGACCTGAACCAAACCTGTGATTGTGTTTATGCTGATCGTGCCTTTTGCAGCATTTCTTTTGGAATTATATATCCTGCTGTGAGGTAAAGGCTGTCAACAATGTTTAATGGTCTTTAATTTAGTGCTGAAAAGCAGACTTTAGTGTCTTTGTATTGCATCCATACATTTTATGGATTCAGCTTGCTAACCAACCTTGATTTGCGTTAGTTGTTAACTTAGGACTCTGCCCTCTACTCTAAATAGACTCATGCCTGGCTCAAAAAAAATCAACATGGTGGGGACACAAAAGTTCCCAGCTTCAGTTGTCTCCAACTTAAGATGTCAGCTGAGGATGGAGACAGTTTCTGAAACCCTCAGAAATTGGGACAGAGCTCCATAGCTGTTTCGGAAAGAGTCATCTTCAAGTCTCAGCTCCTCCTCTGTGGTTCTGACTGCGTGAAAGACCTGCGTCTCCCCGCTCAGAGCCTCCAGCTTTGTTTTCATCATTCTCCTCTTATGCCCCACTGCTTCCCTGAGTGCAGCCAGCTTGGCCTCATCTTCCTCTGTTTGGAACCGGTGAAGCTTTTTAAACTGCTTCTCGGTGTGGTGTGGTGTATTATTCTGAGGATTTGTTGAAGAGACACGGTGGCTGCTGATGGTTCAGACAGAAGAGTCTGGAGTTTTTCAGACTGTAGAGGGCCTCTTAAGACCTCTGATACTTTAAAGTCACATTTAAAGCCAACTGGACAAACTGGATACTTGCATGTTGGTCTCTGTTTACTAACTCTTCAGACGGTCTTCACTGTGCTAGCAGTCTAAGCCCAGGCGCCCAAACCCTAATCTCTCCAGCCACAGCCTCTGACTGTTATGTAGGGATACAGAGGCATTCCCATGAAAGCCAATAAACCTCATCTTTCCAGTGTGTTGTGGGTCCACCCCTTTGGTGCAGAGGAGCAGTATATCGCAGGGATTATACTTTCCACCCCTGCGAGTAAACTCCAGCCCCGCTGACGTAAGCTTTGTCATCATGTAGTTAGCCCCAGAGTCCAAGGGACCAACCAGTGACTTATCTCACTCTACACCACAACAGCCAGATACATCATCACATTCATCATCATCATCAGTGCAGAAACCGTTCCAACCACCAGAGTTATTACAGTCCTGTATTTTCTAATTAGTTGTAATTTTTATTCTAATTTTGAGGGGGTTTTTAAAGTCAGTTTCCAGAAGTTTGGTTTTTAATAGTTTAAAAATGTTCAGTTTTAGTTTAGGTTTTTTAGTTTCAGTGTTAGTTTTGTTCTTTTTTATTATTATTGTATGGAGGGCATATGTCACAGGCAGGATTTAGGAAAATCAGGACATGTATTATAATAAAAACACAGAACTTTTTGGAAGTAGTTGACTCTTAGGTCAGGTGCCACAGTCTCAAATCTAAACCACAGCTTTGGGCGCTCTCTGAAGTGATTGTTCAGTTTTTCACCTCTCTGCTGATCAAGCACCACATTCTCAGTTTCTCAGCTTTGCTAGTCGGCCAGACTCTGAGTCCTGGTGGTTCAAAGCTTTTTCATTCACATTTAACATATTTTTGTGCTCTTTTACTTGAGCTGCTTAGCTGGTATGTATGTTGTATACTTATATTGACAATAAATAAATAGTGAAATATGCAAGAATTGAAATGATTTCCCAATAAACATTTTGCAAAGAACAATGTAATCTGTTTGGTTCAGGAAGCCTCAGATAGAGAAAACTTCCAGTGAAACACAAGGACCTGTTTCCACCTTTCATCTTTGCGACTGCATCCAAAACAATGAAACATGGCCCAGAAACCTGTAGTTCTAACACTGTAACAAAAACCTAAATGCAGTTTTGATATCACTGCATTTTACAGTTTATTTACTGTATTTTTGTTTTATCTGAGCTTCATAATAAAGCAGAGTCTTTGTTTTCGTATCAAAAACAAGAAATCATCAAGAGAATAAGTTCCAGTGCATCTGTTGTTGTTTCATGCAAAATAAGTAGTAAGCTGTCTTTTTCAACAGCAGACTACACGTCATAATTTAAAAATTAAAAATTCTGAGATTTGTAGTGTATAGCTTTTTGCTTGATAAGGTGAAAACCTAAATCCATTTTCTGATATATGATGTTGTCTAGTCCCTCTGCAGTTCTCCATCCAGGAAGATTGTGCTTGCTCTGAGCAGGATCACCCTGAGAAGAAGACAGACCTGTGTGAGGATGACCGAGAGCCCCGGATTAAAGAAGAACAGGAGGTAGAACTGTGGTCGGCTCCAGTGTGTGAAAAGCAGGAGGAGGCTGACACCAAAGACGCCATGTTTAATATAATTTATGTGGAGAGAGGTGAGAATGGGAAGCATTCAGAAAATCTGGGCCAGACTGTCAGGAATGGTGAGGAAGATCACTCGCCCAGCTGCTCAGCTCGAACTGTTAAACAAAGCTGTGGCGCATCAGAGCCGACCAGCGAGTGTCCATCGAGTGAAATAAGTGATGATGAACAGCAAGACAGTGTGAAACGTCACTCGGGTGTAAACAGTAAGAGAGTAGAGAAATCTGGCGAAACAGTAGAAAAACCTTACACCTGCAGCGTTTGCAGCAAGAATTTCAGGAATAAATCCATTCTGACTCGTCACATGAAAACGCACACGAGAGAGAAACCCCACAGTTGCAGCGTGTGTGGCAAAAGCTTCATCCAGCGCTCATATTTACAGACTCACATGAACTCACACTCTGGACAGAAGCCGCACACGTGTAGCGTCTGCGGCAAGGGATTCACTCAGGTGGGAAACATGAACGCCCACATGCGTATCCACACAGGAGAGAAGCCTCACAGCTGTAACGACTGTGGTAAAAGATTTAGAGAGAAAGCCGACCTTATCAAGCACATGGTAATTCACACAGGTGAGAAACCCTACGGTTGCACCCTGTGCCATATTAAATTCAGTGCCCAGTCGAATCTGACTCGCCACATGAAGACTCACTCAGGCGAGAGGCCGTACAGTTGCACGGCTTGTGGGAAAAGATTCATCCGACGCTCCCATCTAGTTATTCATACGAACACTCACACAGGAGAGAATATCTAGACTTCAGAAATTACTTGCTCTTTTATATTTTTCTTAAATGTTCCTGAGTGGGTCAGAGAATATGTTAGATGAAACACAAATGTCATACTGAAAAGTTTCTTTGTGCTATTGTGGAAGAAGACATGAAGAAAGTTGTAATACTGTAGGTGATTTGGTAATGCTTCAGTTGCACGAGTCCAGAGACTGGCAGTGACCTCTACCAACCACCGCTGGTCAGTAAGCGAAAATGCATATCCCCGAAAGGTTTGCAAGTGGTTGCTGGCTGTTGCCAAATAGAATTGGTGGCAAAGAGATGCATGGTGCTGCACTAAAAATAACTTACACTAACTTTGGTCGCTAGAGGACCAAACCAGAAATGGAAAACATTCACTTTTAAATCAAAAGCTGTGCCGTGCAGCTGCAGCCAACATGTTTCAGTGTTCCAGTTTGCACTTTTAGAATACTTGGTGACTGCTGTTGACTTTACAAACAAAACAATTGCAATAATATTTTATGCTTTTATTATGTAATAATTATATTATGTTTTATTCCAGGCTTTCAAGGAACAAATAAAATAATCATTCTAACACACTTTATATAGATAGATAGATAGATATAGATATATAAAAATAACTCTTTGGAGAAAGGTTTGACTTTTCTCCAAAAGACAGGATTAGGGTTATTACATATGATAACTTAGATCCCAGAGGATACAAAAGTTTATTCCTACTGAATATGTAATTCTTTGAGTGTCTCCTACAAAGACAACAGCTCAATGATTTCCCAATAAACCTCTTCATGTATCAGGTAGGAGCAAACGGTGCTTTTGTTGGGAATATTTTCAGACATATCTAACACACTAGTTATTTCAGCAGCAGGAAGGTGCTTTTTGTGATTGACTCAAATTAACTGTGATGACTGTGTTCATTTAAGTGTAAATGCATATTGTCCTGTGGGTTCAAGGTTTCATTCATGAGACTATATTAAGAAAAATTGGTGATGTGGGTGATTGTGATGATTCAGTTTTCCTTTAATCAAGAAACCATCAGGCCTTATCAAGATGATGGGATGTTGAATATGTAAAGATGTCTGATGGGATTGAGAAACAGATCACAGACAGAAACAGGTAGTAAAGGGAAATACCCAGTTTGATGCTTTCACAGTCAAAGTGGAAGCCTGGAAATTAAATGAAAGGTCACTCTATTAAACTTACTCTGCTTGGAGTTTTAATTTTACATAACTTTTGTTTTAGTGTATTGAATTATTTTTCTCTTTCCTGTGTTTTTATTCAAATATACCTCTGCATTTGAGAATTGCACAAAACATCTACTCTTCTTTCATCGTGTAAGCCATCGTGTGTGTGTGTGTGTGTGTGCGTATGTGAGAGAGAGAGACCTAGTTAACTTCTCTTGCTAGTAAAAAACATTGTGTTTTTGATGTAAGGGATAACTTTGTGTATGCGACATTTATCACAAGCACGTGAAATTAAGTTAATTGTGTGAGGTATTCACACTGTAGTTCTCAATTAGTTATTCATTACCAGAATTATTATGGACATGATGAGTCACAAAAGTTATATGAGCAATCGACAAAGGTCAAAGTAGCACAAAATGTGCCCGGATTTGCTTTTATTGGGTTCTTTTAAAGTATTTCAGATCCCACATTTGAGCAGGAGCTGTCAAACATGAGCAGGAAATGACACCAGCTCAGAGCACCTGAGATAGTTCTGTCTTTGACATTTCTATTTTTTTTTTTAAACACATGAAAAACAACACATGCTTTAATATACCTCTGCATATGGAGTCTGCAGTCTGCATATGGAAATAAGGTGAGTGAAGTGTATTAAATCCAAACAGCATAGCTGTGTGGATTTCCTAAAGCTTCTGTCAACCTGAAACAAAGCTCATTTTCTGCTAAAATACCTTCATTAATTTATATGATTTATCTTAATTCATTTATTTTATTGCAGAAAGCATCCAGTTCTGAACTTTCTGCCATCTTTTCCTATGACTGCTGAACTTTACATTTTGAGTAGTTGCTATTTACACCTTGAAGAAAATGATTCATTGTCCTATTCATGATCCTCCCATCAGCCTTTTTATATTATATATTTTGGGCAACATAACGTTGCAGTTGTAGAAGCTGAAATGTAGCGCAAATATTTAAAAATATTTAGATGTCAAAGGTGAGATTTTACACAAAGACTTCAGACACTTCAGTAAAACAAAGTCAGCAGGTGTACTAAATGGTGATGACTGATTCAAAAGAGTACAAGATTTAAATGTATGTCTGCATCATTAAATTAGAACTTTGTTTCTTCTCTGATAAAATAACATGTTGTAGTAGCTGCTCTTTACAATTACTCAGTTATTCAAACATTCAAATGTGCAATAAATTTAAAAGAAAAATCCAGTCCAATCCACTGGACAGCTATGGAAAATGTGAAGGAGGGCAATTTTGGACTTTTACCTGTATTTATAGTCCTGCTGATAAAGACCTCTCTCAAGACCATTCACACTACACTAATAAAATAATAGATAAACAATTAAATGACAATGGCCACAGTAAAATAAAAATTAGAAACTTTATGTGAATGAAAAAAAGACTTTCTGCTTTATATTTAGAGGACAGTCTGGGCAATGAGCTACCAGAATTTTCAGTAATTTTGCACATTTATTTCCTACAATTTAAGCCCAAACGTTTGTGCTGACAGGTTTCTTTCATTTGCTACAGCAGCATTTCTTTATCATACAGAAACACTAAGACATACTGTTACTCTTCTTATATTGAGTTTTATGTTATGTTAAATGTTAGTTTAATGTCTTTACACCGTCAGAAATGGCATTTTCACTGGTTCTGCTCGCTTAAGATCTAAGTGGGCTGTATGCAGCTCACAATATAAAACGAGTTTGCCATCCCTTCCCTAAAAGGAGCAACCAAAAGAAGATTTGTTTAAAAAAAACACAGAACGTAAATAAAAATATAAAGTGTATATAAAGTCGATCAAAAGCTGACAGATACTGTATGTTGTAGTTTAAAGCAAATTCACCCTGATACTAATTCCTGGGAAAATAAATACATATCTCTTGCAGTGTAATTTTTATTTCATATCTAATAAAATTAAATAAAAAATTAATTCACGTAAAACAAACATTCGATTTTTTTATTTATTTTTTTGCCATTCATGTATGGCTGTTAACCGTTGGGTGGCAGCATGATTCATCACTTTACTTCCTGTTCCGCCAAAAGTTGTTTTCTTTTCTTTAGCGGAACTGCGTAGATGTCATTTCCGTTCCGCGAAACTGAAAATTGGCGCGCAGGACTTTTAAACAACCTCAATAGCAGACAGAGAAAATGAATGACAGCGCTGAACCAGCATCGTGGTTTCTTTAAAAAATGGAGCAATACGGTTAACTGTGGCCGGGACATTAGTGATTCATGTCGGTGTGGTGGAGATGCAGAGTCGGTCGAAATTAAATGAAACGAGCGGTCTTCTGGGAACTTTGACGGTGGCTGCTGGGGTTAGGCTGCTCCTGACAACAGGATAACTACCAGCTCATTAAAGAAGCGCCCTGAAGCAGCTGCGTTCACACACCTGGCTGCTGTTTAAACTGTCGCCATGAACAGGATGAAAATGAAGAAAGCCGAGGTGGGTTGTTGTCATGGTAATAATGGGTCACTGTTAATTGTGGTTTAGTGCTGCTGCATCACCAGTCATCCACAGCTCTACAGTGTCGTGTTTATGTTGTTGCGCGTTTGTTTTTTTTTAGTTCACCAATGTGAAGGGTGTCATTGTGGTTTCTTTCAGGTTCTCCGAGGCTTACCTGGGGGGCAGAAGAACATCTCTGCCTTCTTTTCCTCCCAGAACCTAAAGGTACCACTGTCCTGTTTCTTTTAGGTCTTACGAGAGATAATATATTAATATCACCAATTATTGTCCTTATTGGTCATTAAGAACGATGATACTTACTAGTAATCTGTTCATAATGGTCACGTAATTCCATCCATATACTGTTCAGTCAAACATTTTAAGAACTAATATAGCATGTGCAGTATAAGATGTGTATTAAATTACTCATTGAGTGTTTTGCTTGTAGGTCTTCCCGACTTCTACAAAAGTATCCACCACGGGTGCTGTCCAGCCCAAGACTGAGCCTCCAGTCAAAGATGGTGAAAGCTCTCTGTTCAGACTCCATTCCCCATTAAAGAGGAGTGTCCTTGGGGACCTTAAAAACCTCCTTCCCTCCTCACCAGATCTTCTACTCTCTGTGCCTGAGACGCCAAACAGTCAAATCAGGCATACCTGCTCGCCATCCTTTAAGAAGGACTTCAGCAGGAAGGAGGTGTGCCTGGCAAACCTCGGCCAGCTGTCTCCTGTCTGTCGCAGTCCCCGCTCCAAAGGGCCAAATTTACGGAGAGTAATGGCTAAGGATGGAGGAAAAGCCAAGAGGGAAGATAGATGGTCTGGCTCCATGAAAAGGCTGTTCAGCCCTCCTGAAGAGTCACATGATGCCAAGAGACCAAGAACTACCAGCCCATTGACCACAGGAGCAGTGATTATGAGTAGAAGCCTGAAAGAAAGAAATTCTATAACTGAGCCAGAGAAAACACCCTCCTTACCCACTGAACGTTCAGCAGGTTGTTATGACAGGTCTGTGGGTCACAGTCAAGGCACTGAATTTATCTTAAATGATGGTAGACGCGCAATAATATCAGTGCAGTCTGTGTCTTCCCTCTCTTTGGTCCAAGAGAAGAAACCTCAGCAAGAACATGATGAGCAAGATTCTGGTTTTACTTTGATAACGGAGCAGACAGCAGCTGAGGCCAAAACCAGCAGAAAGCTACACACTAGTGTGGAAAAGGACACTCCTAATGCACATGTGCATGAAACCAGTGCTCAAGCTATCACACCTGCACTGCACGGAGGTTCAATGGAGAGAGAGGTTCACCCAAACGTAAAAGAGACCACAAGAACATCGAAGAAGGTTGGAGGTGGAGACCAAAAAACACAGGATCAGGAGCAAAATGGCGGTATGACCTGCTCTCTCGTTTTCACATAGTTTCCTGTGCCAAATGCAACCATTTTGCAGTGTCGCAGCACTTCCCAGCATGCTTTAATGAATTAAATTTTCTCCTGTCCAGGCTGTACCAGAGTTATAAATTTTGGAACTTCTTGTAGTCTTAAAGAGCAGAAAAAAATAGTACAATGCACCTTACCATGTTTTTGCTTGTAGTTTGATTTGAATTTCTGTTTACTTACTTTTTATGCTAAAACATTAAAAACAAACAATTTATAACACAGGAACAGCTCCTGCGTGTCCCACAGAAGAGCGACTGGATGAGAGCTGGTTTGCAGAGCAGATGGAGCATAACGAAGGTCTGAAGACAGAGGATAAATCCAAAAAATCCCGGTGAGAAAGACACCAAAATGCTGACTTGGAAAGGGAAAAAAGATGAAGAAGCCCTGATGGACAAAGTATCTGATTTTGGGCTGAAGGATTTGATGTTAATGTGATATAATTAGCATTGCCTATGAAAAAGAACCATCACCATTTATGCAGACCTACTAAAAAAGGCAGAAATTTGACAGTTTGATGCAACAGTCATCTTTACTTAAAACTGATGAAACTGATGCTGCTGTCTGCAGTTTGTTTCTGCTCATTAAAACATGTTTGAATCAAGTGCATTCTGTTTTTTCTCTGAGTAAAATGGGAACACTTATGATAAAAAGTCCCTTCTGCCCTCACAGGAAAGTACCAGACCATGTAATCCTTTGTGGAGGACCGAAAAACCGTTACTGGGTCATCAACGTTGAAGAGAGACCTGGCCTCAAAACGCTGACCATCTCGTGCTCCAAGCTTCTACATCCAGCTGAGACGTGTCTGCTCAGAGATGGATGGTAATAATGTGTTTGGACATTATCA
This sequence comes from Pelmatolapia mariae, assembly GCF_036321145.2. NCBI lineage: Eukaryota > Metazoa > Chordata > Actinopteri > Cichliformes > Cichlidae > Pelmatolapia > Pelmatolapia mariae. Next base: position 26,142,764 of record NC_086227.1, read on the forward strand.
GCATTTTATCACTTTTAAATCAGTATGTCTGGAAATTCATGTGACTACTTGCTGTCTATTCTGTGTGGTTTTATTTGTGTTGTTTGTTTGTTTTCCTGTGGATTTTAACTTGTTACATTTATACAGTCCATGATCATTGAAGAATAGTGTAATTGTACACTCTTGCATCATTATTCACTTCACTCTCTTTCTAATTCATTTTCCTTGGGTGTTCCCAGGGAGATGACACCTGTTCGTCCTGGTGATGTGGTGCATCTGGAGGGCCGCTCTGATGGTGGATCCTGGTTAGTGGACAGGGAGCAAGGCTTTCTGGTTTTACTACCTGATAGCCTCATCTCAGGTACCAGCATCTCCAGCTCCATCCGCTGCATGAGGCGTGCGGTGCTGGGAGATATGTTCAAGGTAAAAGGCTCTACTTTTTTCCAACATTCTTTATGTGTTAGTGATTATGGTGTGATGGACACTCATCTTAATCACTAACAAAATAGCCACTTTTTTCTTTTAAAATAAAAAATGCATTATCACTAAAAGAAATTATTATTAAGTGAGGTTTTTTGTTGTTTCAAAGACCACAGTTAGGAAATAGATTTTAGTGCATAATGTTCATCCTGCTTTGAACACATGTACTTCACTATGTTTCTGTTTTATGTTTATGCAGAGTTTTGATGGTGGCAGCAAGCAAATGCTTAACGGCACCATGGTCCATGAAGTCTTCCAGAGAGCAGCTACAGCTAAAGATTTTTCTTTGGAGACGCTGTCTAAGCTCGCTGATGAGGCTTTGCACAGTCCTCGATATCTGGGAGATATGTAAGTGGTTAGACTGCTAGCACTGTACCCCAATATTTGATTGTTTGAATAGTTGTTGGGTAGTTATTCAGCTTTCATTTTCAGGATGCATTTTTCCCCTATATGGAAATGGAAATGCTGTATAACCATGTCAGTTTGAGCACATGAAATTTCTTTTTCACTGCAGGGATGGGTTAAAAATTCACTAATCGTGTGACATTTTGCATGTTTGGTTTATGTTCCTTCTTTGTTTTTGTCATGCATGTGTTCGTAGGTACAGTTTGGGTGTAACTCAGGAAGAGATGAAGCAGGAGCTCCATGATTATCTCCCCTCACTGGAACACTGGGCAAAGGAATACCTCAACTCTCAAACACCTAAAGCCATAAGCCTCAAAAAGTATGTATGCATACACACACACACACAAATGTTATCAGCAATGCAGGAATAAACCTAATGCTCAGTGTAAAGCTAACCACAGTTTAAAGACATTAAAAAAAGAAGGTACAGGGGTTACTATCAAGCCCTGTGCCTAAGTAGAATAGAAACTTCATTAACACTTTTGTTTAGCTATTTATTTCAGAATGGCTGCTTTGAATTAAATACTTGCCTAACACCAGTCAACACTTTTTTTATGCTGATTATTTGTCCATCTCTGCCTTCTAGCAGTGGTGGAGCTCCAAGTAGGTGTCAGGACTCGGGAGCTGTCGCTACCGTTACAGAGCTGGCAGACATAGAGGAGAACGTTTGGTCTCCGAGGTTTGGGCTGAAAGGAAAAATCGATGTGACGGCCCGGGTTCGAATCCAAAGACCGCGAAATGGCTTTCACAGAATTCCAGAAGAAAAGACCATCCCTCTGGAGCTGAAAACTGGCAGGGAGTCAAACTCGATAGAGCATCGCAGTCAGGTTATTTGACATAAACACTGATATGCAGACCAGTAGATTCAGATGAAAAAAGCAGTTTTAATCAGGCTAAGGTGTGTTTCTGTGTGCAGGTGATTCTCTACACTCTGATGACCTCGGAGAGATACAATCCTGAGGCCGGCTTTCTACTTTACCTCAAGACTGGTAACATGCACCCTGTCGCACCCAGCCACATGGACCGCAGAGGTACCGTATGCCGACGTTTCATGTACCAACCAATCTGAACATGAAATTCACATGAAAAGATTCAAAAGTAGAGAAACTTGGAAAAAAATTATGCATTTTGCAAAATAAGATCAAATTATCACATTTATTGCTAAAACTCTGTGTTCATGGCAGAGCTGCTGAAGCTAAGGAATACTTTGGTGCATCACATTCACAACTGTGTGGAGAAAGAGGCTGAGCGAAGCTTCCTCTCCAGGCTGCCGGACATACTGACCAACAGACAAACCTGCCAGTACTGTCCTCAAAAGAGAAACTGTGCCTTATATGAGAGGTAAGCCTTTTTTTCCTTGTGTTGAAGGAAAGCAAGCGTCAAAATTTTTATAAAAATCGTCAACTTCTGTCCTTCTTGCTTCATCTCCTTCACTTTTCAGGGCTGTGGATCGCAGCTCTGCAGTCACTGAGGATGTTATACATGAATTTATACAGCAAGAGACTGGCCACCTGACATTGCCTCATCTTAACTATTTTTCCCACTGGCTGCTTCTCTGCTGCTTGGAGTCTGTCACCATGGAGACTAGAAACAGCCGAAAGCGTGTGTGGCTTCAGACGGTTGAGGAAAGGTACGAAGCCAGACCTTCAAACAACAGATATGCTGATAGTCTTTGGTTTTATCAAGATGTTGAGTTAAAATTTACCATATTTTATTTTAAATGTGACGACATGAGAACACTGTAAATAAAAATACAACTATTATACATGGGAGAAGTAGAACCAGGCTCTGGGAGGGTGGCCATCTGTTGACCATGTGGGGTGATCATGATAAGGGTGAAGATAGGAAGGAAAAGCAAACAGAGACAGCAAACTTGCTCTTTCCTCTTAAAGTTCAGCATAATCAAAAATCTCAGTCAGAGGTTGTGAATGAAGACAACTGCTTCACTGTGTAAAAATAAATTATTTGCTTAAATTCCCTTGTTATAGTTCTGAATACTTTGTTTACCTTGGCTTGTGTTTCCAGTGAGAAGAGCGGGAGCTGCGCAGGGAACCTGCAGCTCAGCGGACCAGTGGTAGCTCAGTCTGAAGGCGTTTTCCTTCATCGTTTCCACCGCAGTAATGTTGCTTCACAGCAAGGTTTGACCAACAGCAGTCTCTCCAGCAGGGATCGCATTGTCGTTAGCGACCTGGAGGGTCGCCTTGTTGGCTTGGCAACAGGTTACCTGTGTGAGGTCAGCCAGACTGCAATCAGCTGCACACTGGACAGGTTAGGAATAAAGGGGCAGTGAGTTGCTGGTCTTTAGATGACACAGATAAGCTCAGCTACCTGATTTTTCACCTGTTTTGCTGTTGAATGTGCTTTAAAGGGACCTGTCGAAGTTCAGGGATGTGACATTTCGACTGGATGGGGATGAAGGTGTGGTGGGCTTCAGCACCCACCTCACCAATCTCTCCAAACTGATGGAAAACTCTCAGGACAGGTGGGGACAGTAAGATGAAATATGAAGTTATGATTGTACAACATTTAGGTGACTTAATACAAATGATGACTTCACACATTTTACGCTTGGTATTTCTTGTATGGATAAGAATTTTTTACTGTGTGCAGTGATCGTCTGAGGCAGTTGGTCATCGACCTTCAAGCTCCAGAGTTCATCTCCAACCTCAGCTCTGTTTTGCCCAGGGAGGCTAAGGACACCGTGGCTGACATCCTCAAAGGTAACTCATCTCTCATGTTGCTTTTTATTTGTTTTATCCTTTTTAAAGGTTCAGTTTTGTTTTACATTTTGCTACTATGACCTAGATCAAAACATATACATAGATTTTTATTAATAAGCGGATCCAAAAAATGTGTTTTTATAAGCACATTGTTAGCAACACTGCACAGGTGTTCAAATTTCAGTTTCATACATAAGTAGTTGAAGCTTTGAAAAACTGATGAATTTGTGTTACTGTGTAGGTCTCAACAAACCCCAGAAACAGGCCATGAAGAAGGTGTTGTTATCTAAAGACTACACACTGGTAGTCGGCATGCCTGGCACAGGCAAAACCACAACCATCTGCACCCTGGTAACCACCATACTATTAACTTTTTTTAACCATAAATCAACGTTTTGTGCGTGCTTGTAAGACCAACTGTGACTGTGACCTTGGTCCTTGTGTCCTCCTCACTTTTCTTCTTAGGTTCGTATCCTGCATGCGTGTGGTTTTAGTGTGTTGCTGACCAGCTACACCCACTCTGCTGTTGATAACATCCTTCTGAAGCTTAAACGTTTCAGAGTTGGTTTTCTGCGTCTGGGTCAGGGACAGAAGGTGCGATATCTTTGACGCTGTTAGATATCCACATTTTTTTATAGTGCAATAAACTTTCTTTTTGTGCTGTTAAGTAAAGTTGATTCAGTTTCTCATATTTGCACTAAAACTTAATGTCGATAACATTTAATAACTTTATGTGGTAATAAAACTGGTAGTCTTTCATTTTTATTTTTTGGTTCTCTGCAGGTTCATCCAGACATCCTGCCATACACAGAAGAAAGTGTGAGGAAGAAGGGGGTTCACACTCTATCAGACCTGGAGCAGCTTTATAACAAAGAAGTGAGGAGTTAGTTTTTGGAAACAAATGCAACATTCACTGATTTTAAATAAACTGCCATCATCATTGCGTTATCCTTTCAGACTCGTTTTTTTGTTTTGTGTTTTTTGCCGTATAGTTAGCCAAGCCTTGCTGTTCTTCTATCTTTCCAGCTGATAGTGGCCACTACTTGTATGGGCATCAAGCATCCTATTTTTACTCGACGCCGCTTTGATTTCTGCATTGTGGATGAGGCGTCACAGATCAGCCAGCCTATCTGCCTGGGACCTTTGTTCTACGCCAAGAGATTTGTCCTTGTTGGAGACCATCAACAGCTCCCACCAATAGTGCAAAACCATGAAGCCAGGTCATATATCGGTTTCCATAATAACATACAGCTCATTTACAGGGTCACTGCTCAGAGAAGATTCAGCATTTAGGAAATCTGTTGGGTTGAGTGAGAATGTTTTATTTATTTGGGTTTTTTTTGGTCCTTTAGGTCGCTTGGGATGGATGAAAGTTTATTTAAGCGACTAGAGCTGCATAGTGAAGCAGTGGTACAACTCAACGTACAGTATCGAATGAACAGGTAATCTACATCCAAGATAACACTGCATGCTTTGTTAATCTGGTCTTCTGAAATCTAAGCAGAGCCTTTAAAATCATGCTGCTCTTTTTTTGTTTGTTTGTTTCCATGTCACTAAGTGATAATCGGTCACGTACAATAAATAATCCAGCTGGATTTTATTAATGAGTTAGCATGATTAATTAGCTAATTATTGCCACCCGTCAGCCGTAAAATACTGATGGGGTGTTGTGTGGACACCCAGGTTTGTGGATGTGTTAACTTAAGAATAAGGTGACAAGATTTTGAAATTGATACCTTAGGTGTGTCTACTAGGAGCCTGAGGGGTTGCACTGGTGGTCGCCAGTGTTTTTATTATTTATAAATGTTTAGTTGAGTTTTTATTAGTTTAGGTGTTAGTGGCTTTAATTATTATTGTATAAAGGAGATATGTGAGATGCAAAATTTAGGAAAAATCAACACAGATATTTCAATAAATGCATTGTATGACTGAATTATTAGAAAGCAGTGACTCAGTCTCAATAAACACATCCATTAATGCCACATGAGGCAAGATGTAAGACATTATTTTTACCATAACACATACCACACCTAAGGATTTTTCCTCCATTTTATTTTATTTCATTTTCCAAGTTCACAAAATCATTTGCCTTCATGTTTTTGTTTGGCTGGTTTTTGTTTGTTTTGACAAGTTCAGTTTTTTGTTGATTATAATCTTCGTGACAGCCACAGGTATATCCAGACCATGACATCCGTGTGTGTCTCTTATCTTTTTAGGCAGATCATGTCTCTCAGTAACTCTCTGATGTATGAAGGCCGGCTGGAGTGTGGCTCAGAGAGGACAGCCGCAGCGCTGCTCACCCTGCCCTTCCTGCTGTCTGTCCAGTCTGAGCTGAGTTCGTACTCTGAGGCTCATCCCCAGCATGACCTGTCGTGGATACAGTCTACACTGTTGCCGAGCAATCCTGTTTGCTTCCTGGACTGCTCGATGGTTAGTACAGTAAAGCGTACACTTCAAACATTATATAATTTGAAATGTGTTGAGGTTGTAAACATAAAATAAAGCAGGCACACTAACTGGAAAAAAAGTAATTAAAATAAGATTGGGTTATTGTGTGAGACACTTTTTTTATTTTTTTATTTTAATTAAGTTGGTTTAGTTTAATCACGTCTGACAGACGTGGTGTGTGTGGAAAGATGTTTGATTTTCTTCATCTCTACTGGTTCATTTCAGGTGCCTGCACTAGAATCAGTGGAACAAGGAGGAATAAGCAATCACACCGAAGCGGCCCTCATACACACTCTGCTTTCACTTCTCATAAAAGTACACCAGTTTCCAAGTTTATGAGCTACTTAAGACATAATGAATTACCTATTTTAATACAATCCCCCATAATTAATATAGAAAGTTTAAAAGTTATATACATTTTTGGTAGTTGGTACTCATTTTAATCTGTGTTTATTCTTTTTGTTTTTAGGCAGGGTGTAAGCCCAGCGATATTGGTGTTATCGCCCCCTACAGGCAGCAGTTAAAGACAATTCTGGCTCTGCTGCAGTCGCCTGCATTCACTGGTGTGGAGGTGAACACAGTGGATAGATATCAAGGACGGGACAAAAGTCTGATCATTCTTTCTTTTGTCAGAAGCACGGCAGAGGAAGGAAACGTAAGTACTTCTCTTCTCATCGTCTTTTGTTTTCTCATGTAAGCGAGTGAATGGAAACCTGACCAGAGTCTTTCTTCCGTGTCTATTTAAAGTTAGGAGAGTTGTTAAAGGACTGGCGTCGCCTGAATGTAGCCATTACCCGCGCCAAACACAAGCTGCTGATGGTGGGCTCAGGCACAACGCTAAGACGCTACACACCAGTGGAGAAACTTCTCAACCATCTTCAACAAGAGAACATGATATCCTTTAAAATTGGTTTTGGTTCTACCACTAACCCATTCTTCATTTTCAGTAGAAATTGGACTTTAATCTGAACACTGTTATAAATAATTCTAGTGATTTGTGTTTAACAGCAGGTCACCAATGTTCCCACAGTTTGTCTTTGACTTCTGTCCCTTTTCCTAAACTCTTACTTCACATTATCCAGCTCCAATCAGCTGCCCACAAGGCCTTACCCAGCATGGACCTGTGAGAGAAGCCTAAGAGGCCATTAAGGTGTATCAGCTCATGTGTATGTCTCAGTGGAGTAGCACATGGTTATCATTCACCTCAACTGTGCAGAGACCTATATGACCTAGAAGAGGCAGAATGTCTCTTTTTAAAACAGAATACTTGAAGTCTGCTGAAGATCAAACTGTCTGCAGTATTAGAAATAACACCTCAACTAAACAATGTTATGAGTTCTACTGACAATGTTGATTTTCCTGTTTGTGTGAAATTCTGAATCTTTTCTTGTATATTTTTGTAGATCAATAGATGGCTACCTGCCCGGGCTCGTGCGTTGGCCAGTTTTTAATTCGACACTCTTAAAGCACCGCAGTTTTAAAGGTTTCCGTTATTGTGAGTGCTATGAAACAAGGTACTGAGACAGGGACCAGCTGAAAGGGTTGCATACATAATTGTACTGAATCTTTAAGTTGGTCTTACAGTTAAAATGTTGGCGTGACACTATGATAGTTTAAAATGTGATGTATAAACCTCAGTTTTGTCAGAATGTTCAAATACTTTTCATCAGATACCTCAATCTCAACACTGAGAACATTTTAGGTTTGACTTTTGGTACTTAAAGCATAGAAAACTTCCTGCTGTGAAAGGGTGGGGACAGCTTTCATGGCCAGATAAGCTCATACATGTCTGTCAGTGTGAAACTAGCCCAGTCTTTAGCATAAAACAAACTAAAAAGCCATATGACAACATCCATCGTTGTCTGTATGTGACAAAAGGTAACATCCTCCAGCTCTACCTTTTAGAGGTATAGTATCATTCCCTGTTTCCTATGATAGAGCTATAGTATTTAACCAGAAATGTTAACTTTAAAAGAACTTAACTATATCAGTGGGAGTCACTACACTTGTCTGCAGCTAGAAAAACTACTTTTATTCCATTGTTTTCTCAGTAAAAACCTGTATGAGTCAGATCGGCAGAACTACATCTATGCAGGAACAGATGATACAAAAAAACATGTCATCATGATGACTTTTAGTTTCAGGAATATGTACTAAAACGTTATTTAGGATCAAAACGAATCTGCACAGTATCATTTTTACCAGTTTAATCCATATCAGCTGTACTTAATTTTATTGAACCCCATTCATTATTAAGCAGCAAATGTGAAAAATTCTCCCAACCACAAGGCTAACTGTGACTCTTCTGATTTTACCTGCTTTGTTCTTGTTTCTGTTTTTACCATTTTAAAATCTTTTGGTTGTAATTTTTTTTTTTTTTGCTGTAATGTTATGAATAAATGATAGAAATTCTAACAAAGCCTACAGTATGTTTGTCAGCTAAATCATTTCAGGATTGATCAGTCAGGACTTAAATGTTTTTTTTTCTTTTTTATTTGAACCATCTCATTTTTATTCAAGAGCTATATAGCCATCTATCTGCAGGAACACAACAGCTGTGATAGCACATCGGTCACTGTCTTCTCAGTCTCAGCCTACAGTTTGATTGTTCCCTGCAGAATAGTGATGGTCTGTCCAGCTATGTTGATTCTTCCATCATCTCTCACTTCAAGTTCCAGCTCGCCGCCACGACTAGAGCACTGGTAAGCTGCACAGGCACAATAAGCTGATTGATAATGGATAAAAGTGGAACACAACATCAGATAAATTACACATTAGTAATACGTACCCAGCAATTTCTTCTTTCCTAGTTTGTCAGACCAGTAGCTGCCTAGGACTGTGTGGGCAGATCCTGCCAGAGCACATAAGCAGGAATAGGTCAACACTTTCTCTCAATATACTAAGACACCTGTAAATGCATCCACTTTAATCACTTTAGTCCAGCTGCTTATATGTAAATGTTTTTAGACACACAAAAATGGTCAGAATTATGTTATTTGATGAATAATAACTATAGATTACATATTAGTGAAGGGCAATCATCTTACCAGTGACAGGATCCTCAGGGATGCCAACCCATGGAGCAAAGTTTCTGGAGTAAAAGTCATATCCTGGCTGGCAGTCCGGTGATCCTGTTTCCACATTTTTAGCAGCGTTTGATATTTAATGTTTGTTGGCAGAAACATTCAGTGAATGTTGTTATATAAATTAAAATGAGCAACAAACGAGTCCACAGGACGGTGATGGCAAAGGACTGTGCTCTTCATTACCATCATCATTAAAACACCAAATGAGAGAATGTTTTTAGCAGAGTGCTGTTCATCCCTCCAACAGAGGTGCATTGAAGCTTTTCTGATGGTACATGATGGGACAACACCTCACTTAAACACTTCATGTTGGGTTTCCTTTGGTTTATTCTTAAAGGGAAGCATTGACTGTTACGTCTTCAATTTAATGGAATTGTTACATGTGGTCCGATCCAGCAAGTATACAAACTCTACGAAATGCACAGCTCCGATTACCTTTCATAGTGACGAGGACGGCTCTGACTCTTCCACTTCTCTCACTATTCAGAAGAGCCACACTGTCAACTTTCAGATGGGTAAGCACGGAGCTGGAGATAACACACAAAAAGCACATATACATTTACAAAAATGTGATGAGTGGGTGTAGAAGGCTAGTTGCTTGATTATTTGTTTGGCCTTCAAACATATGAATAAGCCCCACTACCTGGAAGCCTGAGAAATACAACTGATTGTTGTTGCTGAACAAATGTTTAAGACTTCATGAACAACAGGACCATGATTCAGATTCCTTTCAATTTGGCAACAAGCAAAGTTTTTTTTTATACTAACGTGTCACAGCTGTCAGCCAGTCGAATCAGCAGCTTCTTGGTGTTGTTGCACAAATAAACTTCCTGAACCGGGAGGTTTCCCACTGCCGCCTGTGTCACACATGTAAAGGCAGAGACTTAGCTAAACACACACACACACACACACACACACACACTGTTCACAAAAATGTGATTTCTGACCTTGATGGTATCTCTGAAGTCGTTGGGATCCTGAAATAAAAGGAGTTCAGAAAGAAAACCATTTTACATACACTGTTAATAAAACACAAGAATCATTTTATTTATTTATTTTTGACATTACAGGATTTGATGAAAGTGTTTATGTAACTAAAGAGAAAAGTTTATTTTACCTGTCGTGTGGGGGGGTTCAGAGGAAAGTCCATGATGTACCCTTCCTCCTTCTGGGTGACGCACAGATCTCCACTCTTGGTCTCAAACACCAGGGTGGGGTTTACATTTTCTGAAGGAAAACATCCATTACATGGTTATATGCTGGCACCTCTTTGCTCCTTTTTGCAGTCAGCTGCATTGTGCGGTACAGGCATCTCTAAAAAAAAAAAACAAATCGCTCCAGCAGCCTTTTCTAATGCACCGTAGTGTCACTTTTTCTTTTTTTTCGGAAAAACATTTTTATGTGTAAATGTTGCATCTTACTGTTGTATTGGAACAGCACTGCTGCAGAGGCCAGAGTGGCATGACCACACAGATTGACTTCAGTGGTTGGTGTAAACCATCGAAGGCGGAACCTTGATCCTGTTAATCACACATTTAAGACACTTTTTCAATTTTGTTTTGGTTTTAGTTTCAAATACACAAAGTTAGGGAGTGTAGATAATGATGTTGGTAATTGGCTTACATCCACAAAGGTCTTCAAGGTCAACTTAATGATTTATTGGTTAAAGATTGACTAAAAGACTTAGAATTTAGAAACCACCATTCTTAAAAGTGTGGTGTGTTGTCAACGTATATAAAAGTACTGTAAAGATTTAAAACATGTCACATTTGACCTATGACCTCCCGTTCAAGGTCAAGACATCTAAACATTATAATAATGCTATATAGAGCTACTTAAAAACTATGTTTCTTACTGCCATTGAACTCTCAACATGCAGGCATATAGGGAAAGATACATGAGGTTTATAAATGCCACATTTCTTAGGACCTCTGACCTCAATGTCAATAGTATAATATATAAAAAGCTTATTAATGTCCATTTATTTCCAAATCAATACCAATTATAAAGGGATATATACAAAATACAATGCTATTAAAGTAAATACTGCCCAGAGAGTGAGCAGTCTAAGCCGAGGTTTGTGCTCTGAGTATTTCTTGTTTGTAGTTTTCACACTGAGGTCAAAGGACCTCTGACCTCAATGTCAATAGTATAATATATAAAAAGCTTATTAATGTCCATTTATTTCCAAATCAATACCAATTATAAAGGGATATATACAAAATACAATGCTATTAAAGTAAATACTGCCCAGAGAGTGAGCAGTCTAAGCCGAGGTTTGTGCTCTGAGTATTTCTTGTTTGTAGTTTTCACACTGAAAAAGTAGCAAAGTAAACTAAAAGCAAACATACAGCATGCTGTGATTATTCATTTTTGAGCATGCTTGTGGTGTTGGACTCTGTCAATCAAGTCAAAGGGGACATAGAGAATCTGCTCATAGCTGGAAGTAATTAAATTGTGGGAGATGAGAAAAAAATGTGGGAGATGGCTCTAGAAAACATCTGTGTGTCAGCAGAGAACTGCAAATGTCAGATGATATTTTTGGCAAATTACAAGAAGAATACTGAACCCTTACTGCCATGGTTTGGGTTCACTTTTTACTTATTTAATTTAAATAACAGGCGCACTTTAAAAAGTCATACATGCTTTCATCTTATTACATTTGGACTATTGTAATTCCCTCTAACCAGTTTTTTTTCTCTCCTTTCTCAGCAAATATAATTTAGAGTATTTTTCAAAAGTCACATTTTTAAGTCTGAAGTTAAACTTATTGTATCTGTTCCTGCTTCCTCTTTGTCTCTGTGTAAATAATACCTGCATTCCTCTTGGACCTACTGCACACTGCATTTTTCACTGCGACAGCTTGTTGCACAATTCTTTGGACTCCATACAATGTAACATTGTTACCTGACAGACTGCTGAGGACAGGTGTTTTTCAGTTTGTGCACACAGTGAGTAAAATGCAGCTCTGTGTGTGTTTAACTGCAAAGGATCTCTAAACATAAGCTAATGAACAGATAAACTTAGCTTGGAAAAATAATGAGCTCCTACTAATGGTTGTGGATCCTTAATTCTGCCTAATGGCACTAGTTTAATTTTGCTGAAGGCTAACCTTTTGTGATGCTCTTATGCAATCCAAAATTTGTAATTGACATTTCCCAATAGGTACAAAGTGCCATGAAATAGACTTTGTGGTGATTTTAATATATTTTTCTCTAATTTAACTGTATTTTGATCCTTAAATGTCTGTTCTCTGTGGCAAAACTTCAAAGTTTTAGTTGTGTGACAGTGTCACATCTTCCTATGGTCACTAGCAGATATTTATGTCCTCAATAGTAACCTGAAAGCTGAACTTCTTGTTAAATTTTTATCCTAATACCAGCTATCTCAGGGGGGCAGTTTGCTTTCATTGAGTAGATTTGTCCTTTTTACGGATAAACTTTTTTCACTTTTTGTAATCTCAGGCAGACTGATCCAGGCTTTTTTCCTCATCACATTTGGACTATTTTAATTCCCTCTATGGAAGGCTCAGCCAAAGGTCCCTGCCCTTATCTGCCTTGTTCAAACTTTAGCTGCCTGAGACGAGAAGAGCCAAGATCACATTACCCCCACTACATTAGACTTATTCAATATAGAATTGATTTTAAACTTTGTTTTATTGTTTGAACAGCCTTACATGACTTCACTCACCTGGTTAACAGAGCCACTGCCTTGATTCAGACCTTCTTAACTGTTCCTGCTGCTCACATCTTTACAAAAAGAGATCTGGCATTTTCTCTTAGAGCCTCACAGCTGTGCAAATTCTTCACCACTCCTCACAACTTTTTTTTTTTTTTTTTTTTTAAATAGTGACTCCTTTTTTTCCTATCATACAATTTCCTTGACTCATTTATTTCACTTGTCATATTATTCAAGTTTTGTGTCGTGTTTTTATTTTTTGTTGTTTTATTTCAGTCTGGTTTTTTTTCTGTAAACCATTTTGCAACTATTATATACATAAGCTTTATTATTATCATTCTTATGACTATAAATTCATACAAACTTGTTAATCTATATTGAAAATTTCTATCCTGCACCTATAGGGGCTACTTTAAAGTTTAAGCAGCATGTGAGCCATACACCATACTGTACACTTTTGAAAGAGAGCTTTCCATTACAGCAATATAATCTAAGAGGCTTTGGAATTGGCAAGGCAAAAGTGATCTGTATTAAAACAGACATACCTGTAGTAAAGCTATCAGAGGGATTCATCCTGGTGATGAAAGCAGTTTCTGAGAGGTTCATCTCTGCAGCTATCTTGTGATACAAGTCATCACTCAGCTCCTGTTAGAAACACACGATTTGACAAGCAAATGATAGTGTCCTGAGCTGCTTTGACCAGCTAATGATTGTAAGCTTCTGGCAGACAAACAGAGGAAGTTTGCTCACTGAAAATGAATAAACAACTAAATAAGTTAATTAGAAGCAGCAGGCTGATGTGTCTTATTCAGTTCTTGTGTGATAGCAAAGTTTTCAGGGGAACGCAACAAACCACTTTCATTTTCATGGTTGAATTTACAAAAGATTGTTTGAGTTAAAATACCTTTAAAAACAAATCTTGTCGAGTTTGTTTTGCAGAAAGAATTCCTGTCTCTGGTCTGCACTTGTGCGAAGCACCGATGCAGGCCGCCATAGCGCCAGACTAAACATTAAGCTTTGACCTAAATATTCTTACTCACACGCTGAAGTGGACAAACTGCCGCTGGGTTTCCCTTGAACGGTAAATTGGTGAAGGCATCCAGCGTGAACACTGGTATCTCCATTGTAGGTGAGCGAAAGAAGACGAAAATGGCTTGGAAGTTAAGAGCCTCCTTCCTTCAGCACGGATATTGATGGAAAGGGTCCACACGCAGTGCTGTGGATGGACTTTTGACCCTCCCTCTGCATGTGTTTTTTCTCTCTCCCTGCAGCCTATCCTATTTTCCACTCGTTTTAGTCACATTTAGACATAACCGGTTTGCGACTGTAGTAGAATGAGTATGTGTTTAAGACTACAAACTTTACCCCTTAAGATAGTCACTTAACTGTGGTTATTTGACAATCTAAAAATAATATTTTTTAATGTGATAAATACTGTTTTGTATTGTATAGATAGCCAGAATATGCATGACTAGTCTTACAATATTTAGAGAGAGTGATTAATTTATGATTATAGACACACAAAAAATCCGACTACCCTGACGATAGTTTAGTCTTAAACGCATAATCTAGATTTTGAGTTTACAATAACGGGCACGCTGAATATTTGGTAAATTAATTATTATAATTAATTATTTTTATTACATGTCCCAGATACCAGCTCTCTTCGGAGTCGTAAACACAAGCGTCATATCAATAAGCAATTTGGAAAACACGGACTAGTAAAAGAAAAAAAGACGCTAGAATGAATCAACGTTTATAAACCGAAATCTCGCGAGAACATACCTGTGCAAGTTTGCTGGCAGTGTCACCTGAGGCACGGGGCAGGAGCAGGAGACCGGGGATAAGAGGAAGCGGTGAGATAATTTTACCGGTTCACTCACTGCTAACTGTGGATGTGTTTCTTTATGGGGTCGTGTTTTGACATCCAGTGAAGACGCAGGACCGTTAAAACGAGAATTCGTTTGTCCTGTACGTTTGACCGCTGTCTGTGTCCTACAGTTAGCCTTAGCGGCTAGTCTGCTAAATGCTAATGTTGCCGAGCTAACGTTTTCGCGTAAGTCTGGCTTACGAGAAACATATAACTAGTATGAATATTAGACTGATGGATACTCAGATTTGGAGAACTTTTTATTAAGATGCCGTCTTGCGTTTAAAGGATCAAGTTGGGTATAAGTTGAACTCCGACTAGGTTAGCTAGCGCGGCTCTCGAATTTTTAGCACAACACATAAACAGCTGGAAGGAGGAAGTATCAGACCATAGCTTTTTTTAAGCTGTTCTGGCCGCTGCAAAGATACAGAAAGTCGTTATTAGATATGTTCTTTGAAAGCTTTTTGTGTCATATGCTACTAATAGTTATTTACTTTGTTTTATTGTACAGTTCCGGCGAGGTTTGTTGTCAGTTTAATCTGAATTTAAAAGTAAAAAACAGTCTAGTCTGTCACTGCGTCGACATACCCGTAAATGTTAAAATATGAGCTGAATGCAAACTATCCGGATAGATGCACCAGTAAACATTTAATCTCAGTGTTAACTTTTGCCAAACCTGTTGCTCTTGCAAATCGGTTGACAAAAATAGGATTGAAGGGGAAGATTCGGCAACAACTCGAGTGATCTTATTTATGTTTAATAAGCCAAATTCCTTTAAATTAATTATTCCTTCAGCTTTTATTCACCAGATTAAAGTTAAGGCCATCATGCCCACACTTAACAATGAGGGATTGTTAGTGCAGCCTAACTTTGTATTTAAATTCTTTTTAAAATTCATTTTGTGTGTAAAGCACACACGGGGATGTTGGCTATCTCAGGATCTTGCTCACAAGTGAGGGCAGAAAGGGATTGGCTGTCGGACTGAGGCTTTTTTTTTTTTTTGCAGTGATGCAGATGCTGAACCGGATTTTTGTGATAAAGAGAGACCTGAACGTGAAAGCAAAGCTGTCAATTTACCGATTGATATACGTCCTTACCCTCACCTATGGTTACGAGCTCTGGGTTGTGGCTGAAAGAATGAGATCACAGATACAAATGGCGGAAATTAGTTTTCTCCTAAGGGTCGCTAGCCTCTCTCTTTAAAATGGGGTGAGGAGTTCAGCCAAGCCACAGGCATTCAGAGTAGAGCCACTACTCCTGCACATTGAAAGGAGCCAGTTTGAATAGCTCAGGCATCTGATTTGGATGCCTCCTGGGCGAGGTGTTCTGGGCATGTCCTACTGGAAGAAAGCCCTAGGTATTCCCAGGACACTTTGGAGTGCCTTGGTGTTCTCCCGAATGAGCTATAGGAGGTGCCTGGGGAGAGGGAGGTCTGGGTTTCTCTGCTTAGGCTGCTGACCTCACGATCTGGCCCCAGAGAAGCAGGAGAAGATGAATGGTCAAGTAATGCCAAGTACTGTTTGCAAGCCAGAAGCATTAAAAACTTTCCACTTCATTATCATTAACAGTGAATGCACACATTATTAAAATGCAGACCAGAATGCAAAGAAAAATAGTAATAGCAAATAGTAATTCATAACAATAAATGCATTTTTTATTTATTTTAAGTTTGTTCAGTGTCCAGTACCCCCAGAGCAAATGACCAGAATACTTTTGGTCCTTTATATAGATCTGGCACAGGACTCCACATAGTGACCCACGCTTGTTGGTCAGCAAGACTAGAAGCATAATGTTTAGAGATACACTAAATATGATTTTTCTCGGCCGATTCAGATTTGTTTTTGAAGTCTGACCTGCCGATTCCTATTTTCTAAGAACAACAAATGACAACACATGGAAATGAATATCTACTCGTCTTCAATGCAAAAATAAAGCTAATATGAGCTGCTTTCTTGCCACAAGGAGTTGCCACAGCAGGTAGTGCCACCCGTTTGAATTTTTTATTTATTTATTTATTTATTTATTTTGGGGGGGGGGGGGCTGTTTCACACTGGAAAACTATATACCCTTACTGACGCATCCGACTGGAATAGAGCCAGTAACTTTTTGTTTGGCAAATGAATGTTAATCATAACACTGTGGAGTCAGCTTCAATGCAAAATATCAATTTTGTAATAAATGGATTATTAAACTTAAGAATTCATAACTAAGCAAGTGTTACTGACACGAATGTCTTTCTGCTGTGTTGTGCCATCTGTGACAGTGAGGATGTCTTTGAATGATGAGGGGTACGTGGTTCGGATCAGAGGACTTCCCTGGTCCTGCACACAGGAGGAGGTGGCCAGTTTCTTTTCTGGTGAGGAAGCAGACGTCTTTACATCCTCAGACAAGACCTTAGATGTTAGTGTTGAAATTGTCACTAGACTAGTTAAATCGATTAGCATGGCATTCAAGTTTGCATGCACAAGTCTTTTGTAGCACATCTCTGTGTTTGTTATATGCCACACTATTCAAATTTCAGTAGCAATATCAAAGAGCCAAGGGTATCAAGAAAAATGGAAATTATGACCAAAGAATTGGATAAAACATCCAAGCTTGCAAGATGATTTTTAGGACAATAATGTAAAGGTTGTTTATTACTTATCCAAACTTACCTTGAGTGCATGAACTTGGATGTTTATTTATTTTTTTATCTTTTTGCAATGGTTCCCTACCATTACCTCTTCTCTAGCAGAAGACATCAGTTTAAAAACTTGATGCAATCTCTCTTATATTTAGACTGTGACATCGTGGGAAAAGTAAATGGAGTGTGTTTCACATACTCAAAAGAAGGCCGTCCGAGTGGAGAGGCATTTATTGAGCTGAAAACAGCAGAAGATTTCAAGAATGCTCTTGCTAAGGACCGTAAATACATGGGGCACCGATATATAGAAGGTAAGCAAACTGGTTAAAACTGAGCAACAGATTTGAATGTTAAGGACGCTACACACTGAACACGTTGAATTTTGTAATGTGATCCAGGAGTTAAAGCTGTATCACAGCCGCTTTCCTACACGTTTCACAATGTCAGTGGGGCAATTTGAACTATTATCAGCAGAGTTGGCAGCACATATAAGGAGGTATCAATCATTCCAGAGAGGCGTCACTGTTTAGCTGTGCGTCTGAGATAAAATGGTATTATTTTACCATTTCTATCTCATTGTGTATTCAGTCCCAGTGTGCAACCTGAGTTACAGGCACAGTTGCTGCCAGATGCAGTGATCTGATTGGTTACATCTGTTTATTCAGATCCATAAAATCGAGCTTGGTTCAAAATAAAAGCAAATGCCCCAAATTCGTCAAATGAAATTATGCGGTCAGTGTGAACTGCTGTGTTAAGAAAAGGTGAGTCAGAAAAATACTTTTAATGCAAGAAATAGTTACAGTTTACGCGTCTGGTGCGTAAAGGTTTTTTTTTTTGTTTTTTGTTTTTTTTCCTTTATCTATTTCTTTGTGTTTTTTTCTTTGGGTTCCTTCATTTGCATGTGAAGCCTTTAAGAAAACTGTAATGAACATGTTTAAGTTTAATTTATGACCAGCATGTGATGTTTGTGAGTCTCTCTGTCTGCCCAAATCAGTGTTCAAGTCGAACCGTAGTGAGATGGACTGGGTGCTGAAGCGTAGCGGTCCTGCTGACTATGACAGCTGCAGTGGCTGCATGCTGAGACTTAGAGGCCTGCCCTTTGGCTGCAGTAAGGAGGAGATTGTTCAGTTTTTCTCAGGTACATGAACACTGAGACTTTTGGGTAAATACTACATAAAGTTGTATTGATGTTACAGTAGATATTTTAGTCTCAAGGATAGTTTTTCAGTGCTGTAGTTTGTGTTTTGTTTTTTATTGTTATTCAGAACACCGTAGCAGTCAAATGAGACACAACCATAAATTAAATTGAAGACAAACACTTAAAGCCTTTTGTCGCTTCATTGCAATATAGACCTTGTACAGAATATTTAAAAAGGCTATAAAAAGACAAGTCTTTTTTAAAAAAAAAAAAAATTAAAAATAGAGCTGTCAACTTCACACGATCTTCACTATAAACAGGGTTTATATTAGGAAATGTGATATGGATCATTAAAAAAAAAAGAAATCAAATACTGCCAACTTCACTTTGAACAGTGCTTTTCACTTTTGCCACTAAACCCCATTGCAATACATAGGCATACGCTAACCTTCAGAGTAGATTGACAGGTTATTAAACTTAACATGATTAACTGTGACTAAGTTATTAAACATGTCTGCATGTTCTAATGTGCGTTTGTTCTTGTAGATTAGTCATGCTGTGCTTACTAATTTGTCCTTGTCCGAATTGTTAGTAGTACAGCAATGATGTTGGTGTTCTGTTAATCCATTATTTAGCACATTTGTATGACTTAAGATGCCATAGCTCCTAAAGTACTTAATAATAGAATGAGCTGGGCTGTTTTGGCTGAGGGAAGACAATCCCATAAAACTGATCTGGGGTCAGTATTAATGACACTGGCATGAGCTATCTAGGATAATATACACTAATTGATTATTATAGATGGATACTAATATTATATTTTTTCAGATAAAGCATAATTTGGCCATTGTGCTACATACACTCTGTAGTGTATTTAAAAAAAAAAAAAAAAAAAAAAAGGTGAACATACAGTGGCTTATATGCTGACTCCAGGGCAGTTTTTTTTTTGTTTGTTTTTTTTGTTCCACTGCTGAGCAGCAAGTGTAAAGTCAGTCCCCTGAGATGCTCCTATTTTAAGTAGTATGAGATAATACAGCTGTTGTTTATTTGCTTTAATGACCCATTAATCCTTAAAGCTCCACTGATGTAGTGGGTGTTGTACAATCAATTCTATCAGTCTACCTACCGACCTATGTATTTGTGTGCTTGGGTTAAAGGGTTGAGAATCGTGCCAAATGGGATAACTCTGCCAGTGGACTACCAGGGGAGGAGCACAGGGGAAGCCTTCGTGCAGTTTGCCTCAAAGGAGATAGCAGAAAAGGCTCTGGGGAAACACAAGGAAAGAATAGGGCACAGGTGGGACAGATGGGAAAGGGACGGGCTGGACTGGGTTGGGCTTCTGTTAACAGCATTTAATGGGTGGTGATATTAGAATAATTGTGGTATTATTGGGTTGGGGTCTGAATATAAGCATGGGTGGATGTGCTAGTGTGATTTTTGGTAAAATTGATAAAATGGTAATAATTAATGGGAGGATCATGTTATATTTATTTTTATGCTAATAAGCTTAATTGGTTTATATATTGTAATTAAATGTGAAATATTGGGATGGTCTGTCTGTTTTTTCAATTAAAGGTTGGTGTGTTATTTTTGTCATAGACAATTTTCCCGTGTTCATTTAAGATGTGGGAGCTCTATTTAATTGCCTTACAGAAACATTTGGGTTTAATAAATGATTCATTGGTCCTTATTTTATGACCTTCGTTGATTTATGTAGATAATTTATTATGGGTGGGGGGGTATAAGTATAGAATTAAAACAAACAGCCAGCACAGGTTCAACCATTAAAGCAGAGAAACAATAAAGCACCTAAAAGCCCTGTAATGATTTCCTTGGCTGTAAGTAACAGTGGTGAGGTTGGTGTAGAAATCCTTTATTTCAGCCTTAAGCCCAGCTAGTGAGATTTTGAGGTCAATCATTCAGACCACTGATTAGAAAATTTCTACTTTTGTGTCTTTATCTTCTCTCTGTAAATCATATCTATGTTTGTAACCTTAATTGAGCCATTTCAACACCTTAACCCTCTCCTCTGCCTCTTGTTTTTTATCCTGCGTATCTCTATGTACCTCATATTTCAGGTACATAGAGATTTTTAAGAGCAGTCGTAATGAAATCAGAGCCTACTATGAGGTGCCCCGGCGGGGAATGGGAGCCCAGAGACCAGGGCCCTATGATAGACCAATGATGAGCGGCCCCAGAGGAGGGTTTTTTGGTCCTTCTCCTGGCCGTGGTGCCACCATGATGGATAATATGAGGAGTGGAGGTGGTTACGGAGGAGGTAAGCAGTTTTTGTCTGAACCTGTAGAAAAGGACCTTCAGTTATATTCAGAATAAATTATATTCTCATTCTGCTGGTGTAAAGAGCCTTGTTTCACCTGTAGTGTATCTGTGAGCGGTGAACTGCAGATTGTCTTTGCTGTGTTACTGTGTCCAGGTTATAGTAGCTTTGACAACTACAACGGGTTCAACAACTACTGTTTTGGCAACGGCATGTTTGACGAGCGAGTGAGAGGAGAGAGGGGAGGAAGAGGTAAAGTTCAGATTTTATTTGCCTTTCAGAGTTGTGTATTTGAAGTTTAGTGCCCCTGCTGAAAGGCTGAAATATTTTCTGATATTTGGTGATTACATTTGGTTAATTGCATTTTATTTTTCTCAAACATGTACTTTATCTGCACAAAACATTTGTTAATGAAAACAGGAATGTACTTGGATGTTTAGTAAGTTGCCCAAGGACATTTTAACATACGGATGAAGGAACTGGGGATTCCTGCACTGCCAAGCTTCTGAATCCCTCTCTGAATCTAAAAACTGAAAACAAGATTTTTGGGGCCCACAGTTGCAAACTGAGTAACCAGTGAGGACTGTAACTTGTCTATCCAGGAGATGTGTTTAAAAACCATTTGTACTACTACACCACACACCCCTGTTTCAAATGATTAAAATAGAAAATAACTTCTGAGCAATTTCAGACTTCTACATGTTCCAGCTTGTATGATTTGAAACTAAAATCATTCAAAAGGCTTTTCTACTTTCTTTCTTTTTTTTTTTTTTTTTTTTGGTCAGGACAAAAATGATTCTTGCCTTTTTCAACGGCCGTCTTAAAAATGGTCACCATCTTGAGTTTTCAAATAGCTAATCATGAAACTGTAACTGGTACTTCTACCTGCCTGTGAATGATTTCCCTGCAATTTTATCTACTGCACTAACTGCTGATGTCAATAAGTGAAATTAGGATTTGCTTTGTGAAGCAGATGTCTATAGCAGTAAATCTAAGACCTCTCAGTGAAGATTTAACACCTTCATATAAGAAATATATATTATACACATATGAAATACTGAATTACTGTTTTGTTTTTCTCTCCGCCCCACCACCACCACTTAGGAGTGGGAAGCCATGGTTACAGTGGTCAGGGTGATGTCGGCTCAGGCTTTCATAGCGGTCATTTTGTCCATATGAGGGGTCTACCTTTCCGTGCCACAGAGGGAGACATCGCTAAAGTAAGAAAACACTAATCTGATGATTTGTCTTAATGTCTGGATCAAGCATATCAAACTCTGTGGATTTTAACTGAAAATATTTTTATTAGGTGACAGAAAACTGCATTATTCAGTTGAGTGTGTCACATGTGAGAGAGGGTTTTCATACTTTCTCATTTTTGAAGTTAGATAATACATTTCCAACTTCTATGTGGGAACCCAACCTGTCCAGTCCTTTAGATCTGAGATGTCTGGTTTCTGCTCATGTCTTAAAATATCCAGAATTATATTAACCTTTATTTATTTTTCACAGTTCTTCTCTCCTTTGAACCCGTTAAGGATCCACATCGATATGGCTCCCAACGGCAAGTCAACTGGAGAGGCAGACGTGGAGTTTCGCTCCCATGAAGATGCCGTGGCCGCCATGTCCAAAGACAAAAACCACATGCGTATGATTTAGCTTTTTTTTTTTTTCTCCTCTCTCTCTCCCCTCAAGCCAGTGTTTCCATTACTCTCACTCAGAGATACTTGTCAACTTACAGCAGAGATGCAGAATAAGACAGAAGAGTGGAAAAATTAAAATAAAAATGTCAGTGAGGCAGAATTAACATAGGAATACATTTTAAGGAGGTTAGTCTTCCTATTGAGCTTAGACCAAGTGTCTCATTTTCCATGGCGTGCAGATATTTCAGCTTGATTATCTTTACTAATCAGTTTCAGATAATGTAAATGACATGTATGCATTTAACTTCTAACAATATTTATTTTTAAATGAAACGTCCATAAACTTCTTTGACTGATTGGGTTGATGTTGGTTTTCCACAGAACATCGCTACATCGAGCTGTTTCTTAACTCGACAGCCAGCGGTGCCGCTGAAATGAGTGAGTTTTAACAGTGTTTTGTTCAGGCAGTGTTCAACTTGATACAGTTTCATTATACATTTATAGTTTTGAGAATGAATTTGATCGTTTTCAAACCAAATTATCTTTTTTGAAAAACTTTCAGGCCGTGGCAGCGGTGGTTACTATAGTAACTCAGGAGGAGGAAGCTCCCGGAGCAGCGGGCTGCGAGGTGCATACTGACGATGTCATCCCACAGCTCCAGTCCATCCTGGCGTTCATGTCACGTCTCTGAAGGCCACATTTAATCAATGAGCGTTTCTAAGCAGGAAAGCTGACGGGAAGTTCCACATTTTCTTTTTTTTTTTTTTTTTAAAAGGCAGAATGAAAAAAGTAAGACACAGACATGACCACAACGAGCACTATTTTCACACTATTCCTAGAAGCATATGAAGAACAACACGGCTTACACGGAGATAAAAAAATCCCGGAGCTGTCACAGGTGCTGAATGTGGTCGACTGGTCATGTCAAAGGGTTCATGTTTCTTAAAATTGAAGATTGTAGTAGTTTATCTGAATACACACAAATACAGAAAAGATACAAATTGCAGAAAGACATGTCGTCTTTTGTAATTATATTTTTTTGGAATGGTATTAAGAGCGTTACATCTGAATGCATTAGTTTTTGACGACTTTAGTGGGATGCACTTTTTTTTTTTTTTTTCAGTGCAGCAGGAGGAGCTTCATCCCACAGAGCAACAGCTGTGGTGTTTGATATGTAAGGGGTGGGTGGATTGCTTTGGTTTGGGTATCTCGTTGCAAGTCTTCATAGGTTGCGGTCTTAATCATCTTGATTGAAGTGTGTTCAGATAACATCCATTTGACCTTGACTTCAGATCAGCTTTTCTGGTTGAGAATGTTTTGTAAATGTGAGCCTGTGTGTTTTTTATGAATGTTTTCACAGTTCATTACAGAATTTAAAATAAGTTGAAATATTATATTCCACTCTCAAAGAGTGGAATTAAAATAAAGTCTATATTTGAGCTGTAAGATAGCTTGTGCAGCTGTTGTACATTTTGCCTAATAAATTTTATATTTAATTGTCTTTCTGACTCTGTTATTTGAGGACAAATCTCCATATTGAGGTTATTAAAAATAAGAGTCCGCATTTTATGTTAAAAAAAGAAAAGCTGATTCAAGTTGAGGACTTGAATCTGCTAGGAAAAAATGACAGGAAGCAGGAACCCATTCTGTGAGTGTTTAATCAGAAACTGCGAAACAGTCAAGACAACAGACTGCTGGCAACAGAGTTAAATTTAAACTGCAAAGTAAGCTAAAGGGCAACAGTGGTAATCAATATTTATATACAACATTAATATGTATCAACTGTACAAGTCCCACATTAATCTGGGACATTTAAGACAAAAAACAAGACTAGTCTGGGTTCAGCTCGGAAATATCTGCCAATACATCTTCATGACATGTTTAGACGATATCTGAAACAATTTTATCACTTATTGAAATCATCCCCGGCCTATTGTCTCTTCACTGGAATTACAACATCCAGTTCTTTAATGAAAAAAAATATATCAATTTGTAAACTTTGCAAGCACAAAACCAGAATATGCACTGGAACTCATATTTCAAACTTCCATTCAAAACTCTTAGTTTGGCAACACAAATGCACAATTTTAAAATGGTTAAACTTCCCCTCACGAATGGAGCAGCAGTTTAAAAAAAAAAAAAAAAAAAAAAGTGATTCTTTAACATCTGATTGCAACAAACTTCAAGTAAACAGGGGAAAGTTCAAAATTTTCAGGCTTATAAAAGTACAAATTAATGTGTATAAAACAAACTCAAATCTAGATTTTACCCAGTACGATTGGCAAGTGTTCAAACATATTTTGTAAGTAGGTAACACTCACGTTTACAACCACTAACTTTAGTCGTGATGTTCTCTAATTTCCAAAAAACAAATTAACCAGCCACACTGAGACGACTGAGCTCACAAGCTAGAGCTGGCTGCATCGACCCCTCCTCTTGCTCCTTAAAGCAGCACCCACTGCATTAGTGTCACAAAAACAGTGAAACGTACCTTTAATGTTTTTTTCCCCCTTGGCTAGTGTTGCTACTCTGAAATATTCTGGGCTCTCCTTTTAGAAATATAGGACTCATTTTGGCAACGTGAAAAGAAGGTAATCACTGCATTTACACAGGCACATATGGCACAAATACCACAAAAAAAAAAAACAAAGAAAAAATTCAAGTGCTTTTCATATCCCCACGGGAAACTAGTGTCAGCAGAGCTCAAGCTGCCTGGAGCAGTAAATAGTCTGCAGATTTAGCCTGAAGTGTGACTGCGTACAAATCCCATTTATAAAAATGTTCCTGGATTTATAAAAATGTAGTCCTAAGATTTTTCCCAATGGTTATGCAAAGGAGTCTCAACATTAAATGCATACAGGATGACAAGTTCATAACTAATTTTGCTTGTGCATCTTCCAAGAAACCAAAACATCTGAAATACGAGACTGAAGCTGAGCAACATAGACTGTATATTAAAGATGGAGATAATTTCTGGGTCTCGTGTTGTAATGGTCAGCAGCGAACTTTCAGAAAGAAGTCAGACTATACAAATCTATTGGAATTTCTTCCTTTGAGCACCCTCATCTATGAAGTTAAACACGTTCCTCATGAGATTGTGGTCTTAATCTCTAGTGTTACATTTTACTAAATACAACATGATCTTTTATTTGTATATTATGGTCCCCATTAGAGTAAAAAACAACAAAAAAAAGCAGTTTATGCCTTTTAGGTAGACCTACTTTGTGACTTAAAAACCTGGTTAATCCCTTCCCTTCTGCGCATAATATGACATCACAACTGCTGGGGTGTGCCACACATTAGTGTCGTTTCGGCTGGTTGTGCACCTCCGTTTTTGTGCTCAAGCTCAATGAGATGAGACTTCTTCTACTCCTATACCTGCGCTGATGTGGAGGTTTCTCCTGAGTGATGACATCTATTGTTCAGGAAAAGACTGCAGCAAGTCCTGTTCAGTCCAACCTGTAGAATCAGTGTGCCATTGTGATGGCAGTGGTGACATCACAATTGGTGCGTGCAGCAAACAACACAGTGACCACGAACATCCCCCAAACATCGAGATGAGAAACGAGAAACACTCAGCTCACATAAGGGCTTCGCTAACCAGTGAGTCCATCTTTTATATACAGTCTAAGGTCCCAAAGTGCAATATGTTATGTCAGGACATAACATTACTTCCATGTCAAAGTCAGGTTTAATAAATAACTCCAGTACTTAACTTCAGATAAAAAGAGGCCTTTAGCCTATTTTATGAGGCCATGACCATCTTCGTTCTGTGGTGATTTGTCTGTCAAACACCTGCTGCTACAACGGTGACAGAAAGTGATTTTTTGTTGTTGTTTTGTGGCACAATTCTTTTCCTCCTTAAACGCTGTCTGAGGCATTTAACTCTTGAGTTCTTTTAAATCCATCTTAAAAGAAGGTGCAAAGGAGTCCGAGCCGACAGCCGTAGCAAGGCCACCATACTGCATGTGCAAACTTTATAGTCAAACAGGTGAGATTTTAAAGTTATTGTGGAGACTTTGAGGACTAACAGATGCATTAGAGGTTTGGTTCATAGAACTGTCTGCTTTTAGCTACAAGGAGTGTTCATCATAGTGCAGTTTCACTTCCACCTCTGCAGAGCCGTTTCTGCTTTCATAACCAAACACTCACACCCCCTGAACTTTACCCAAACCAGCCTGCTGATCACTGGCTGGGCTTCATGAAGTCTTAGAGTTTGAGCTTTTACTTTAGTGACCATTTTTTGGAGTAGCAGTTACGACAAATGGTTACCTGGTCATTGGATTGTGCACCATAAACTAAATATGGTTTCTTCGTTATTTTCATTGAGACTTAATATATATACTTGGGGCTGACAGTCATAACTATTAATATTACAGCAGACTCTTCTCTGACTACAAGGGAAGATATTTTAGACTCTCTGCAGATGTTCTGCATTCAGAGTCAAGCAGCTACATCGACAAGTTAGACAGATGCACATGTCGCTCTTTTTTTTTTTTCCTTCCTTTAAACAAATGACAAATCAAGTGTAAGGATCATAAAATGCATGTGCTCCACCCCTTAGCAGCAAACACTGTAGATATAAGTTGGGATATGGATCTTATACAACACTGGAGAGGTGGTACTCATGAGTGTGACTGTTCCGAGGCCGTCACGGCACCAGCGCAGCACTCTTTCATGTTGGATTGGAGGAGCATCGCTGCAGGAGGAGGGCGTGGCAGGTGTCACAGACTCGCACTGGTTTGGGAGATGCTGGCAGAGGAAGCTCGTTGTCAGAGCAGCTGTTACAGAAAATCTCCCCACAGTTCCTACAGTGGTGCTGTAGAAAGAGACAGAGAGTAAAACCAACTTAAATGTTTCTGGATTCATTTTACATCCATTAAGATCAATGATTCTTTTAAGTATTTCTTGGGGTCTCTGAGGTTAAAACCATGACTGATCCTGAAGATCTTTTAGATAAAATGGGTGTAAAATCACAAACCATCCAAAATCATTCAGTGCTGATTACGACCCCGGTTCAAATGTAACTATCTGAAGTCAACTTAAGACAGACCTTTCTTCTTGAGATGGAGAACTCCTTCTCACAGAGCTTGCAGTGAGTGGCTTCTTTGTCCTTCAACCAAACCTGACCCCCCTGAAACAAACAACAAACCTGTGTTCTTAAATAGCACACAAACCAAAGTCAGCTTTGCTAACTACACTTATTCTGGGATTTTGCAGCTTCTTCTGATCCTTTTTTTTCTTATTAAACTGTCTGAATTACCTGAAGAGCTTTGTTGGCTTCTTTGATGTCCTCAATCTTCAGTTTGGATCTGATTTAGACAAAATGGACAAAGTTACCAGTCGAAGGGCATGAATTTCATTTTGTAGCACACGCAGAGATAAAGAAGATTTTAGCTGTAATGATAATGATATTGCTGTTGTTACAGTTTTTCTGAATCATTAAAACCGCTTACTCTCGTGCCAAAAACCTTAAATAAAAGTATCAAACTACGTTAAAATTAACTTATTCTCACTAAACACAGTTTTCCCAGTGATCTACATGTGATGCCCAGCGAATATCTTCTTCTTTTTTTCATTAAACAGATGACAGCTTATAATTTAGATTTAAGCCTTAGTCACAGATGTCTAAATGCCTTTGTTGTGTGGCAGTGAAAAGCAAACTGGAAACTAAGGATGCCTGTTTTTGCCACTGAAAAAAGAAAAATGTTTTCATCCATAACTTAAAATTTTCAGTAGGGTATCTCAAAAAATTTGACGGAATAACTCAAAAAATGTTTGAGTCAAAAGCTCAAAATTTTCAAGAAAAGAACTAAAAGATTTAAACTTAATAAGTCAAAAATTTGTGCTAGCTCTGCCAATCAGGAAGCTCTATAAAAGACGTCATTTCAGTGTTACCCAGAAGGAGAAAGGGGGAGGAATCAGCTGTCCAACAGTTCATCATGACAACATCATGACAACAGTTAAGGAGCCATTCAAAGCTGAAGAACCTCGCACCAATTTAATTTGTTTACACTTGCTACACATTGGTAGCTCACTCATGCTGTTAACACCTGATTTTGGCACATGTGTCTGTGTCACGTACTTCCTAGCAGCCACTGGTTGGTCAGTATGACAGTCTTTATAGTTCTCATGCTAGGATTTACTTGTAAAAAGGCTCATCTAGAATTGTTCCTATACCACATAATGTATATCTGATTCATAATCAAGTTTTATTACGCTGCATGAGAAAAATGTGGAAAGGCCAAGACTTCTGAGACATTGCCTCACCTCCCTCTAAACTGCTAAGCAACTTTGTTATGGTGAAAAGAGAGCTTTTCAAAATAAAGTTTGCATACTCGCTGAGTTTGGAGCCAAGCTCCTCCAGAGCTTTTTCCTGGTCCTCACAAATGGTCTTCAGCTGAACATTTTCATCCTGGAGACGATGAAACTCCTGGAAAAATCAATCAAAGGGAAGCAAGAAAAGAAAAGGATCAACATATATCAAGTAAACGGAAATGTGTACTGTCATAAGCACAAACACGCACTTAAAAAAAAAACAACATAGCATCCTGTCCAGTATTTATTTTCCCCCATCTTACCTTTTTTAGACCGTTTATCTGCAGCGCCTCTGTGCTGAGCTGAGCTACTGAGTCCCTCTCCCTGTGCAGGTCATTTTGTAAAGTCTGCCTCCACTCCCTCTCTATCTTTAGGTCCGTCTCCAGCTGCTGGCTACAGGTACAGCACATCCACATGTTTATATCAATAAGAAGGTGAAGGTGACAAAGTGATAGATTATATTATAGCATGCACTGATTTAAACGTACATGGAAAAAAAATCAATGTCTCAAGTATTTATGTAAAATTTAGTTAAAGCAGATGTGCTTTGTTATGTGTGGGTGGGTGTGTCTTAACCAATCAGTTTTGTAGAGGTTTGCTTACAGCTGCTTTTCTCTGTGTTCGATCTGCCGCTGGAGGCTGTCGGCCTTGTTTGCAAAATCCAGCTTGAAGCGTCTGGTGCCCTCCTCGGCCGAGGTGCGGTGCCGCTCTGCCTCCTGTAATCTGCACCATTATAACCAGGAACAAACTCAGGACCATGGAGAGAAAAAACTGGGAGGGCAGGGAAGAGGAAGTTGGGGTGTAGAGGGAGAAAACAACATAGGGAGATGGGCGGGAGGATGGACAGTAAAGTAAAGGAGGCACGGCTGAGGCTGGGATGAAGGAAGGTGTTGCAGTTTGAACTGCCAGGAAGTAAAACTGTGAGCAACAAAAGGACGCGTGACTGAGAATTTACCTGCGGGTGTTTAAAAAGAACAATAAGGAACACAAAAAGTGTAAAGACGCCAAAACAAAGATGCATAATCAAACAAAGCGTGGAAATCACCTAGGAGAAACTAATTGGACAAGGAGAGTAAAGGACAGCTGCTCTCACACAGAGTCTCTTTACCATTGCTTGTTTCAGACAGATTATTTTAAATCACAACTCATGCAAAGCTACTGTAGTCCTCTTCTTTTATTTGCTCCGCCACACCCTGGCATACACTAACTGTTCACATAAAAAAATGTTTCTAAACACGGCATGCTAAAGGTTGCACAGAAAACTCAAAACATACCCAGCATTTTCAAAACATCTACCTTTATTGATCACGGTGATAAAAGACAGTAGTTGTGAATTTTAAACAGCTGTACTGACTGTTTCTTTTTCTTCAGATTAGAAGTATTAGGAACATGGAGTTAAGAGTAGAATTACTTCCTGATATATCACAAAAGTCAATAAATATGCCAAGACAAACACAATAACGCAGTTCCCTTGACAGGAACTCCAGAGGTTTACAGCTGTGTAACTACAGGTCTTTTCATTTGGATCAGCTGTCTGTTCTGCAGAGACAAAACATACTGACTGATCTAAAGCTGCTGGTCCCACAGAGTAGTTTATATCTAAAAATCTCAACCTGACAATGAGATGAGCTGTGTGCAAATTCATGTTTTTTTTTTTAAAGACATAGTGCACATATTTACTTTCCACTATATTACTTGAGTGTCCAAATTCTGAGCATGTGATCTAGGCTCTATATAGTGCCCCAACAATGAATGTAAACTACTTTCTGCTGACAATCTCACCAATCCTTACAATTTGCACCATTACAGTGTCGTGTGTCAGAGAAATGGAGCAAAGTTTTGTGTCTGAAATCTCAATTTAATGCTTACTAACGAGGGGTAAGGTTCGCCATGCAGACAAAACCGGCAGCAAACTAAAAGCAGCAGAAATTTCTGACTAAACATCTGCAGGGGGACCTCAGTGCCTGATTATGGTGAAATGTAGACAGCAGCAGAAACATTTTGTTTAGATTTGTGATGGTTTTCCTGTTCCAGCGCTTACTTGTGGGCATTAACAGTTTCGGCTGCCTGGGAAGAAAATAAAAACACTCTTCCTGGTGGAGGAACAGACAGCAAAGAACAGAAACGGTTACTCAAACAACTCAGCCAAGACAGTGTGGATGCCTTTAACTATTTTGTTAACAGGTGTGTCTGCATTTTTTTCCTATAGTGGTGGGAAGGTCTTTAATGATTAACTACTAGCACCTTCCACCTTTATTTTTCATCTTGACTAAACGTTAATGGGACTCGACTCAGCGTTAGCAGGTAAAACCTCTCAGTAGCTGTGACATGAAAGCCGAGCGCATGCCCTCTAACTCAATGTGATCGATAAATACCTCTATGATTACATCCAAACAGCCTGCTATCTCACTATCTGTGTTACTGCACATAAACTGACTACTGGAGACAGGAAGAATATGTAGCACTTGTATGTATGAGTGTGCACGCCTGCGCATGTTCATGAATAGTAGTGTATGATTAATTTAAAACATTTTTTCAGTTTCTATTATAGTATTAACTGTCTCAATATTGGATCAGTTAAACTGTCATGACAGAGTACACTTTCCCTCACTTAGCACTAACCATAGACTGTATATAAAAGATGGACCTGGTTTCTGGATCTGAAAACTGAAGTCAGAGCAAACCTGCATACTTTCTAATGTCCAGCAGGGGGCAACCTGTCTGGTTTTGTAACCATGCTTCATTTACTTCATCGTAACAAGCTGCTTCAAACAGCGCTCATCTTTTACCGCTAATGTCTATTATCTCAGGCATATCTTAAAAAACTGGAAACATTTCAGCACTGCCAAATATAACAAATGCAATGTGGAAAGAACAGAAAATGCACTGTATACGTAAGTTACAGGTAGCTCGAACACACTATAAAAGAACAGTGAGCAGCACAGCCGCCATCTAGCCAAGGAAGTGCATTATGATACTACACAGATGTTTTAGATGTCGTAGTTCTTCAAAAGTACAGCAACTCATTTGTAAATCTTATCAAACCTTTCATTAATTTACAGTGCTCATATATTCAATAAGGTGGCCACAAGGATATTAATAAACACTAGTTGTACTTAGCGCTGTGTTCAGTAACCAGCCTCCCCAGCACACTCTACACACTATAGCTGTGCAGAACTAGTTGATTAGACATTTAATGGTTGTGGCATCAGAAATACTAACTGATTAAACATATTATCCGTATTTTATTAATACACGAGGACATTACTAGTTCAAAGAGGTTACAACACCACCGTCCACCACCTGGGGCTGCAACCCAACAATCGGAGGCACCTCCTCCTTTCTCTTTTAATAGAAGAAGTTTTAAAAAAGTGAGGCGGGAAAGTATTCTGTAGTACTCTGTTTAAAAAATAACAATCATAGACGAACGTCTGTCAAAATAAACTGAAAGCAACTCAAGTAACGTGTAACCACATTCTGCACCGGGTTGTGGAAGAAACCAAGGCCGCTACTTCAGTTATCCAAAGTCTGCAGACTGTACATGTTTGTAATGTTATACACGGCGGCATTTAAAACATGATTTGATTAGGGGTGTCTGTAGCTCAGGAGGTATGGCAGGTTCAGTCTGTAAGCCAAATATCGTTGGGTAAGATAATAACCTGAAGTTGCTCTTCAATGCATCGGTATTCATCGGAGTATGAATAGATATGATAGAAAGCGTTTAACCATAGAAATAAGTGCTTAAATGAATGGGTGTGAATGATGCTTGTAAAGCGCTTTTAGTGCTCAGGTAGAGTAGAAAAGCACTATATAAGAAGCAGTCTATTTACCATTAACACAATTAATGTGATTAATGGTTTCATATAGCTAAAATAACAAAAATTCTAATGTATGATAAAGTTTAAGTTTATCATTTATACACGTGGTATATTTTTGGATGTTTTCTGTCTTTTAGAGTAGTCAACTAGTCTAATTTTTCCTCTCATTTAACAACTAGTAAGTTAACCACTAGGAGCATCCCTAGTTTCAGCACAGCTACCTCTGAAAGAGGGTGGCATTGAGCCCATAAATGCCTACAGAAACATGGATAAGAAATTATGTAAATTACGGCTAATGGAGTCAAATACTCAGACAGAGTTGCAAAAACGAGTCAGAGAGCTGAACAAACCTCTCAGTCATTAGTTTAAAGTCGTCCTAAATGCAACACGATGTTCAGTTTGTACATTATGATCCATACTAGGAGTCTTTAGGGTGGGCCTACATAACTTGCGTCCCTCCATTTCTTACTCAGATCCTCCCCTCGTTTGTCATGTTTCAAAACACCAAGGTGGAAACAATCAAAGCTCTCAGCTCACAGTAACTACATCCATTTTTTGTATCCAGTCACTGTTGACCAACAAACCTCTTAAAGTTGTTTGGATGCATTTTAACCAAAGGTCACGAGACACGGCAATAATCTCTTTGAATCCCAGCACTTTGCTGATGAAGTAAATAAATCAAACATGCAGTCCCAGTTTCACCTGAATCTGTGGCAGCTCTCAGGCCCTAAAACCATCTGAATATTATGTGCAAAAAAACAGGAATGTTCTTCTAAGTAAAGTCCTTTTAGTCATGCGCTCATATCCTCAGAAGGAGATGTCCTTGACTAGCTTATACTGGTGCTCTGTGTCTGTGCTGGCACACTTGACAAATGACATAGCAAGCGTTCTGGTCTGACTGAGCAGATCCTTATCACTGCACAGAGGAGCAGGGATAAAAATCGGGCAACGAAAAAAAAAACCAAAAACATTAAACATGGAGGTTTCGAGGGAGCAAAATGAATGGATGGAAGTTATAAAAGAGAAACAGAAGGGAGGGAAAAAAGAGGAAAGAAAGGAGGGAAGGAAGAAAGGATGTCAATACATCAGTGGCCCGGGTTATACTTAACACTTTTTGCGACTTAACATCACAAGCACAACAGGAAGTGTAAACGTAAGGCATTGTAACATTCATCTGAGTAAGCTTGAGTAATGAAAAGAAGTTGGAAAAAGAGGGCAAGGAAATGCAGAATATAGATGATTATGACTGCGGCAGATACATCTGGAATTTCCCGGCTACATCTGCACAACACTGCACTATCAACATGGAA
Source organism: Pelmatolapia mariae (assembly GCF_036321145.2). Taxonomy (NCBI): domain Eukaryota; kingdom Metazoa; phylum Chordata; class Actinopteri; order Cichliformes; family Cichlidae; genus Pelmatolapia; species Pelmatolapia mariae. Next base: position 26,176,558 of record NC_086227.1, read on the forward strand.
GATTTGAGCCTGGACACCAAGCTTTACACTCACAACAACTACATGTCCAATTCTCAGGGGGCGATTTTCCATTAGATGTAAATAAAGTGATTCTTTATATGATTAGATTTATTTTATTAAAAAGTTTTAGCTACACCACAAAACTCCCACTAATGTGTCCTATAGCACCAGCCTACAAACATCTTTAGGATAGCAAAAAATAAAACATTCACAACCAATCGCAAATAGGATGGAACAGAATTAAACCAATGGGAGAGGAGATGGGAGGGGTGGAGTGTGTTGACTGGGAGACAATGGGCTCGGGTAGGGGAGGGGGGGGTCATAAAGCATCAATGAACTCGCAGATAAAACCACAAACATGGAGCACGTACACACTGAAGGACTGAAAGACATGGGCCAATAGCAACAGAGCTGAACATGCATGAGATTTACTGCAGTGTGTCAGATATGATAAATATGGGATAGCAGGGTTTCCACAAGGAAACGAGTAATAACATATTGAAAGTTTTGTCTTTTTTTTGTAACCACTGCACAAATCAAAAACAATTAAATGTTTAGGGAGAAGAGAAAGGTGCATTTCTACTTGTTTGTTATGTTTTATGTGACTTTTATTACTTTTATGGGCTACCATCAACCAATTTGCCCTATAGAACATATTGATTGATTAATAATCATAGTCCCAATTCTTTTCTGTATATAGTTATTTACACCAAAACATAACAACATCATCAAAAAATTCCCAGAAATATCAAACTTACTTTTCTAAAGAGACATAAAGTATTATCAAGTAACTTAAAGGCTGAGGAGTCTGAACAGAGCAGCAGAGAACATGGTGTAAACACCTGGACGTGAAACAAAGTGGACAAAGTGCTTTGACGGTGTGTGCTGTGCATCCAGAGGCTGTGTGTCTCACCTTTGCTCCAGCTGCTTCATGGTGGCAGTGATCTGATTGGTCTTCTCCTCCAGACGACTGATCACATCATTCTTCTTCTTCATTTCCTCGTCAGACGACTTAAAAAAAGAAAAAGGGAAGTAGTAAGGATTTCTATAGTTCTCTGTTATTTCTGGATCTTAAACATTATATGACAATGAGTGTGTGTTTGTACCTGCATCTTCTGGTACATTTCTACATTGATGGCTTTGACCTCATCCAGCTGCTGTCTCAGTCCAATCAGTGTGTCCTATTAATAAAATCAGAGACTTAGCTGTGTTCTGGTCCAGTATTGGCTGTCTTCTTTATGCACACATGCATGTTTTTTGTTTTTTTGACTTACTATAGCAGTTACAGAAAACTGGATGCTCATATTAAACATTCCCTGTGAGACTTCAGACTGCTCTAAATGCTCTGTTACCAATAAGTTCTTCTACTCTTCATATCAAAGAAAGCAGATAATTATTACTGGCTGCAATCTAAGATAGTGAAGTTAAGTTTGGGTCGACTGCAGGACAAGATTCTCTGTAGGGAAGCAACTGAATGATATAAAGAATCTGCATAACAGCAGACTGACCAGTGAGTCACCTGGTAGGGAACACATTAGACTGGAAGCAGCGAGCTGGTTAGCAGTGACTGAACATTAAAAATCAGGAGTGTGAGGGTTATAAATTGATCCTAATCACAAATTGGGTTATTTGTTTTACAAATAAAAAAAATACTGGCATTCGCCAGTGCTACCCCTCAGCCTCCTAGTCGATATACCTATGGTATTAATTTGAAAATCCTAGGTCACCTCCTTATCACGTTCACAAGATTTTCAGAAAACTTCTGGATTCTAACTTGTCCAAGGTCTTCAAGTCATCCCATTCATAAACTTGCGAATCCATGCTGCCCGCCCACCTGACAGATGATGACAATACCCCAACAGCCTTTTTTGAACAGGTAATGATGGCTGACATTCTCTATCCATTGCAGTTGGAATTTTAATTATGTTTGCATCTCCTCACAAAGATGAAATAATGCCGCTGCTTCAGTATCAGTAACTAAGAATCTGTTCTGCAAACAAAATATTTGTTCTTACCTGTTTTTCGTGAATATCTTTCTCCAGAAGTTTCATGGCGAGCTCCATTTCCTGCTTCATCGACACCTGGACCACCAGCTCATTCTCCACATCCTGAAAATGGCAAAATGCATAAATGTAATCTATTTGTTCATAATGACATCATGAACACATTCCACACGCACACACACACACACGCACGCACGCACGCACGCACGGCCACTGTCTGACCTGTCTGAGCTGACACTCCTCTTTTAGCTGTCTTCGCACCTCGTTGTACATCTCATCCAAACCCTGACGAGACTGTTTGTACGTGTCTCTCTCCACTGACACGTCACCTTGAGTTAACTAAATAAAAAAATAAAAAAAATAAAAATTAATTAAAAAAAAAAAAAAAAAACACCAACAGGGAAACTTTATATGGATGGATTGTAAAACCTAATTTCCGTTTTAGTTGAAAAAATAACATTCAGAAACTTTCACTTTGTGCTTGTACATGCGACACTGTGTACCTCTAAATGTTGCTGCGTCTTCAGCAGAATGAGGCTGTTTTCACTCCTCAGCTGCTGGTTTTCTTCCTGCAGTTTGATGATGTTGTTCTTGGCTATGGCTAACTGCACACACAAACATATCCACATGTTTAAAACCAGAGTTAAAATCTAGTATGGTATAAACAGATATCACAAGTAAAAGACTGTCTTTACTTGTTTTGCAAATTTAGGTTTCTTCTACCCACACACATTGGACATTTTGCTTAGCAAATGGTCACAAAAAAGGCAAATTCATAGATTTCTCTTAAATAAGTTTAAACACAGATTTGTTGGCTTTACTGTACAAGACTTAAAGGAGTAGTCACCCTTCAAAAGCCCAGTTTTAAAAAGAAAAACCCTGATAAGAAACTCCAAATTTGGCTGGAGGATTACAGCTTAAAGGTTAGACATACCTCAAACCTCTAAACAAGCGGTGTCACTAGAGAGCTGCATGTGCAACCGTGTAACTTGGTGAAAAGCATTGTGCCAAATAGGCTGTAAGGGCTTTCACAGACGCTATTATACTCCAAATATACTCTATGACTTTAATGTGTAACAGACAAATACTTCTCCACACAGAGGACTCTTTGGTAATTATTGGTTCTCACCTCCTCAATGAGTTTAGAGTTGGACTTCTCTAGAGAGTCGACTCTGCCCTGAAGCCCGTGAACTGTGGAGCTGCATGAAGAAAAAACATTATGGTGGGCCTCTGACCTCTATATGAGTTTCATTAAATTAATGTGCAAACATTTAATATTTGGTATATGAAACCAGGACTGCAATAGCTGTAATATAATCACAGCCGCCACACAAGTACGGTTTGTTTAAAATTGTTAGCATTAACGAAAGACTCAGATTAGTCTACGTTCATTACTATCAAGTCTGTGAGAAGACAAAAGTTGGATTTCTAAACCACCCAGACAGGTTTAATCTCGAACTCTGGAATACTTTTATTCTGGGAAGTGTTGTGGTAAAAATACAAAAACTTCCTGCAAGTTCCTGTCAGTTATTAACAGCACAATCTGCAGGTCCTCCAGCACACAGGTCTGTTTCCAGTACAAACAAATGTCTTACTTGAGCTGTCGGTTCAGTTCCTCTACATAATTCTTCTGATCCAAGATGGATGCTATCTGGCTATTCCTGTTGTCATAGAAACAGACACAAGAGAAAGAGAGCAGCATCACATTTGGGGAAAGAAACCAGCTGCATCAAACTGAGGAGAGAGAAGAAAAACAAAACGTACCTCTCTTCACTCCTGTAATCATCTATGTCATTCTTCAAATACATGGAGAAGTCGATCACCCCGACCTTAAATGAATAAAACGAAGGCGCTAGTATCACTCAGAGGCAGGCGCGTTGCTTTTCACAACGACTGCACAAACATTAATTTGAAGGAATTTGAAGAAATCCAGACCATTTACAGAAATTAGATGTCTACAAGTATATGTTGACTTATTTAAAAGTCACAAAACAAACACAATATATGCAGTTTGTAACTACAAAAATGTATCAATTAACCGCATGCATGCACAAAAGCCAGCGGCTCGCTATAGCACTATTAAAATGATGAGTTGGACAAGAGCTGATAAGAACTTAAAGGAAAGTTAAAGTAAACCAAGTCACCACCCGTTTGTTTCATCCTGTCAAAGGAGAGGATGTTATCTGTTAAATGACCTCAAAAATTGAAACATAGTACTGCTTGTCTTCTAATTCACACGCTCTCATTTCATTTCTGCCAAGTCAAGCTCTCTACTGGTGCTTGGCTTCTACGGTGAAACACAGAGCAAATGAGAGTCTTACAGACACTTTTAGACACACTAGATGCAGCTGTAGAAGTATTCAGGTTTGTGTAATCTGCTGTCCTGGGCTAATGGTTGAGGCAGGATTGGTTTTCGTCACCTCTAGTCAACACAAGATTTCTGCTACCTAATGAAACATGCAGGGCTTTGGGTGTTGTGTCTATATCTTTATATTTAGGCCTCTGATGCTCCAACATGAACTCCAGTGGCTCTGAATTTTGTTTATTGCGCCTTTAATCAAAATCACGATTAAAAGAAAGAAGAAGGAGAATTTAAAAAAGATAGTTTCCAATTGATTAATACTGAAAATAAATATTAAGAGAGAACACAGATTGTTTTTACAAAGGGAGTCAGAGATGCAGAGATAAAATAACTTAACCGGCAATCACACTTCCTGAAACCACACAACAAAAGATAAACTGCTTATGCTCAAAGGTCACGTAGTACAGGACAAATGAGTAACATTCTTTGCTCCACTGACACAAAACACCACCCTCTGGTGCTTAGTATGGTGCAAGCAGGAAATTAAATAAAACCAGCTGCACAGCAATGTCAGATTTTTTTTAAAATCTCAAAATATTTCTCCACGTCACTGGCGTACCTGAGAGTCCAGGTCCTCGCCTTTCACACACAGGTTAGCATCAATGACGTTGAGGCCCACCAGCAGGCCCACGATCACTGCTCCCTCCTCCTCCAACATAAGAGCCGAATTCTCATAGAAATCACTGAGGAAGCGAGAGATGACATCATCTGTTACCCTTAATGGACTGAACAGTCAGTCGGCAATGTTTCATTATAAATATATAATAATATTCACATATACACATTCTCTCTGGTGTACCTGAGCAAGTCTTTTCTGGTGATGAGAAGTCGCAGGTAGTCGGCCAGCCGTTTCTGCATGAGAGCCAGGCGCAGCCATGCTCTGGCTCTGCCTAATGGAGTCCTGGAAACAAACACCAGTGATAAGGTTGGATTTCAAGGTGTTTCTGAGTGTCTACTGAATACAAGCTTTTTCTATTTTCAGTGTATTGGTGTTCTCCCTCAATCCGAACATCCAAAACTTTGCTTTCTTTGTGGGCACAGACACTGTTTGCACTTCCTTGTATCAAACCTTTGCGTCGGCACTCAGTGTTACTAAAATCCTGCTTTTTTGCACGTCTGTTGCTCTTACTCAGCCCCAGCAAAGGAAACAGACTCTGTTCTCTGTGTGAAACAACACAACTGTTCCTCATTTAGGACCAGATCAAACTCGAGAACTTAAAGCATGGCGTGGAAACTGTCCATGAACGAGGTTTAGTGTAATCCTCCTCGCTAGATCCACTGAAGGACACAACTTCAGTATGAATGCAGGACATGACACTTTTTGTTGTTGCTAAACACATCACTTCACTACATAAAGGTTGGTCCTGCTCTATCGCTAACATTATTTTTCTGAATTTTCTGAAGTTTCCGCCAAAGACAGTTCCACGTGTCACATGTTCAGAAACTGTGTCGATATGAAAGAAGAATAGGGAAATAGGAAGAAATGAAGCGGCAGAACGATTAAAGGTGAAGTGAAAGTAAACACCCAGGTACTTCCCTGAGCTGGCTCACGTCACATTCTCATTTCAGCGTTGATTTGCAAACTCACACTGAATCCCTGTAGTGGTTGTTTGCATTTACACCTGTGCACTGCTCTCTGTGTTTGTGTGTGGGTGTGTTTGTGTCACAAGTGGAGCTGATCATGAAATTTGAGCTAAGAGAGCTACTACCCTGTTTTGCTGAAATATAGAAAATAATGAAGCCTGTAAAATGAGATAACAACCTGTGTCTTCACTGGAAAAACACTAGCTCCTGCATTAGCATTAACAGCAAGCTACTTGCAGTTAAAACCGTATTACATTGATTTAACAGAGGCACTACCTTTGCTCTAATCAGTAAAATGTCTACATAGAAAAGCAGATAATTCGCGGCTGCGTCATGAGATGTATAGCGCTTTTTCTGGAGAGGTGTATGTAGTACTATGACTCAAGCTTTACTTCTGATTATGATTGTATGGTGGACGAGAAGTCAAGCCATATGAGAGCAAACATGCGTGTAAATACATGTACTTCTTACTTAAGTCCCGGCAGGTCTCGTACGGACACTGAGATCTCTGCCGCTTCGGGACACAGTTTCTCCACCAACTCCAGAGGACCCCACAGGGACTTATTAAAACCCAGAAAGGACTTCTTCACTGGAAAAAGAAGAAAGCAGGAAAAAATCAGACATCACAGATTCCCAGCTTACACATAAAATTAGCGCCAGCAGGAGCAACAAACTAAATCACAAAGTTGGAACAAAAACTGGCCAGAATATGGAGATGTATGAGTCACTGAGAGACGTGAGACCACTGAACAAACTGCTCTCCATCATGAACAAGACATCACACCTGCTCATATACTACAGAGGCACCAGAGCTTATTATCACTCAGATTTATTCAATCCCACTGCCATAAAGAACACCTCGGGAAATCGCCCCAGCAGTTCTCTATAAAACTTATAAATTTCTGAATCAAACTCTCTTCTTTTTCAGAACTGTGGATATTATTTATTAATGCCATGTGCATTTTTTTATTTTATCACTATTGTATATAATGTTTTGCACTACCTCATATTTAAGGCCTATGGTAATTCTTTTTTTTATTATTAGAGATTACTATACTGTATGTATTTTTCTTTGTGCTGCTGTTTAAACACAGTAATTTCCACTGCACGTTCAATAAACAACAATAACAAACAATCTATCGTGCAGTTACACTAGCACAATGCTGACATCTTTACCTCTGAGCCCGTGTTTGAGGCAGTGCTCCATGACCACAAAGAACTGCTGGAGAGGGGGGTAGTCTGAGTCCAGGGTCCGCCCGAAGCTCAGAGCTGACTCGATCAAACCTTTGATACTCAGCTTGGCCATGTTCAGTAAGTTAGCTCGTTCCATGGCCATGGGGTCTCGCAGGGCTGCAGGAAAACAAACGGCAAACACTTTTAAAAAATATCCATGGCTTTACATTTTCCTCGTACAGAAATACAGATTTAGAAAGAAATTATATGGAGTCTATTACATTCTCTTAAGAACTCCATGCAGAGTTTAATCTAGGTTGCACAGACACTGCACGGCAACAAGAAATAACTTCTCAGCAGGAGCGCCACCAGAATTTTTTCATAGGAGTGGCCATATTGATAGCACAGAAAATAGGAACACATAAAAACCAAATAAGATTTTGAAATCTATAATAATCTGTTTTAATTGACTGATTGATTGACTTAAAGTCCCAACCATCAGTTAATGATTGAAAAGGAAGCAGCTTAAGAGTCACTCTCCCAGGATAGAGTTAGCTTAAAGAGCAAACTTGTTCAGGAAAAACAAATAAGTATTAGATCATGTAAGACTGTAAACTGTTGCCTGTCTCTATGTTGGCCCTGTGATCTGTCCAGGGATTGGCACCAGTTTTTTCTGCAACCTTATTACATTATTACCAACACAGGGGGGTGGGGTGCAAATTTGGCCCCCACTTGGAGGCGCCCCTGTTTCTCAGAGATTTGAGGGGCTTCATTTAATGATCATTTTCAAGATGTCTCACTTTAGAAGCTCGACAGATTGGTGATGTTTTTGTCAGAGGGCTAAAAAACTGAGTCAGAAGTGGTTAATGTCATACAGCTGGTAATTATCAGAGACAAGCTTGCTATACTGTGTAAATACCTTGACGTCAGGTTGCATATTTATAAAATTTTCTGATAGTCTACCTGAACAGATCAGAAATGTGTTAACAAATCTTTGTCCCAGTTCTGCATTCATTATGGAAATTATCCTAGGCATGAAAAGCCAACATCCCAGAGAGGTAAGGCTTTTAACTAGACAACCCAGTTAATGTAAAGCCAAACAGCAGAACAGGACACAGCAGGGTCAGGTGAAAGCGTGCAGATATGTTGCCTAGCAACTTTAATTGCAGTGACAGGTTGGCCCTAGAGGGAAAGACTTATCAAACCAGGTCATGTAAAGCTGTTGATACTAAAATGCTTAACACATGTACCATTATGAACGTTAAGGAAGCCTATTATACTCGACTTTATTTGCTGGTCATATTACACATGAAATAAAAACCCTCTCAAAAAAACAAACAAACAAACAAACAAAAAAAAACAGGTCAGTTAGGCGGTCAAATGCTTCATTACAGATATTTTTTTAAACACTTGTCTCTGCATGATGTCAGTGAGTGCAAATATCCACAGCAGTTTCTGAAGCTAGCCACAAGCCAAATGTGAAAACAACAAAACACATGTCAAACATTTGAAAAAGGTTTAAAGTGTTTACTATCCCTGCAAACATAACATTTATTCAACTTAGCTGTTTTTGTGCCCTACCAATAATGTCCACCCCTCAGTTTAAAAAGCACTTGGTTAAAGAGGTGTAAGTGGGTTAAAATGGCTCCTATCAGACAGATGACCTGAGGGACAACACCAGTAGATTGGAGAAGACAAATAAGGACTACTTTGATCTGTTAACCATGCAAAGTTACTCTAGTAGAGCCCACGAGTACAAATAAGAAATGTGCATAAACTGTGCCTTTGAACAGCTAAATTGTCTTGAGTGTTGCCATAAATCATGACGATCTTTCCACAGATACATCTTCATCAGACTAAAAGACAGAGGTGATGCAAAAAAAATTAAAAGCAACAACCTCACTCGTCGCACAAGGCTGGAAGTTGCAGGGGTTTAAAATTCGTGCTAACAATCCAAACATTTATCAGAAATAACTGTTAACTGCCTGTTTCATCCTTAATTCAAACACAAGTCCGTGATGTACATCTGAAACCAGCCAGATTATTTATAGCTCTGAGTGTGGGAGGTGATGTGGTGACAGAGACAGACACTCGGGCTGCTGGGCAGAGGCAGTAAAGCTCTACAGTTACTGATTTTGTGAGATCACCAATAGGGTGACAACACATGCAGCTAACAGCTCTGCAGCATGATACAAACCCCGGGGGATGCAGAGGGGCATTTTCCATTTGCACCAATGCAGCATGTGATGTTGCAGGCAGTAAAGCTCCAGAACAACTAATAGCAATAAGACATGGGGATCTATTGTGCAAATATCACACCGTTAGAAGTATAAATTAACTTAATTAGCGACTGTTTTAACGTAACCAACATCCAAATTAGTTACTGGATGTCATCAGTCCCGTCATCAGTAACCAGGCAGTCCTTCACACCCTCACGGCCCGAGAAGCTCATCAAACTCTACCTTGGACGGCCCAGTCTCCTGGCAGGGACGTCCTGTGTTCCGACACTTTGGGCAGGACGTGAATGCTTCCTGAAATGGTCTCGGACGCCTTTCTGGCCAAAGCGAAGATAGGAGCCTGCCATCGCCCGTCTCCTCCACCTCCTCCTCCTCTCACCGTGCTGCTGCTGTTAGCTTTATCCCCTGCAGCAGCTTTCTCCTCCTGAAGCCTCAAAATCCCAAACACCTGGGATTTATCCTTGCTGCTGTCCGCTTCAGACAGAGACAGGTCGTGCTCTGCTGACGATGCCATGTTCAGGCGCTGAAATGACTGTAGCTAGGTGTGCTCTCCGCTGCGAAAACAGCCAGATTCAAACGGTTTTGCTAACCGTCAGCGAGCTAGCTTTGATGCTCAATTCCTCTGGCGAGCATAATGACAATCGCTGCGTATATGTCTATTAAAAAATACCTGTGATGGCACTGGGCAAAGCAATGACAGCTCTAACCAGAATCAAAACCCAACTGTCGTTACGTCCCCGAGCTCCAAAACGTCAATTTGGCGCCGCTCTCGCTACATGATGAAGGTGAGCGCAGGTGCCGACCGCACAGAGAACCGCTGCTCAGTAAACGTGTATTTTCTATACATCGTGGTGGCGTAAAGATTTGTTTACAGCCAGCAGACCTAACCGATAGTTGGCGTCTCCGCCGTGCCACTGCACCCGCCCGAGGGGAGGTGTCACACACGGCTCACAAGACACACAAAAGGGAGCACTACGTAATGATTTTAGAGCCTACTCTGCCGCCCCCTGCTGCTGGAAACGGGAACTGCAGCTCTGCCCGCAGGTGGAGCGTGTACAGAAAAATAACAGGCTCCTTCCGAATAAAATCTGTCTTCTTTCTTGCTACCTTTAGGGGTCGCCACAACGGACCACCTGCCTCCATCTCACCCTAGCATCCTCCTGTGTCACACCAACAACCAACATACATGTCCTTCACTAAATCCATGAATCTTCTCTATGGTCTTCCACTTTTCCTCCTGCCTGGCAGCTCCACATTCAGCATCCTTTGCGCAATGTATCCACTATCCCTCCTGTGCAAATGTTCAAACCATCTCAACCTCCTCTCTCTTTGCCTCCAAACTGCTCAACTTGAGCTGTTCCTCTGATGTACTCATTTCTAGTTTTGTCCAGCCTAGTTACTCCCCATGAAAATAAGCTCTGCAACCTCTCTTGTGCAGTCAGAGCAGATCCCCGATGTCTTCCCACCCCAACCTTGAACTCATCTACCATGGCATCCTATGCCCTCTATACTAAACCTACAGTAGAAAATTCTTAAATAACAATGCAGAAGAATATAAAAAAAGAACAGTGGAAATCATAAACACCCCCACACAGTCACCAGTATAGAGAAAGAAGACAAATATTGGCAGAGAGCGCAGCTAAATGGAAAACTTGATTAGGTTTCGAGATGACACTAAAGGCTGCAGCTAATAATCATTTTATTTTCAAATAATCTGAAAAAATAAAATGCCATTCAGCAGATTCAGTGAACACAACAGCATAAAAATGAAGCATCATCAAACTTATTTGCCATTGTCAGTGGCTGGTTTTCTAAATCCCTGAACATCCTATTAAACTCTTGTACCTCACCTGTTTTAAAGCAGTGATTTGTGGGTAAGCCACTGTTTTTCAATATGAGAGACCAAACAGAAATTTCCGTCATACCTTGGCTGTAGGCTAACCGCTCCATACTCTCACTATGAGTGATGCCCCAGCGGTGGAGACTCTGAGGGGAGTACATGATGAGTAGGGCTCTTTTCTGCCCACTGGAAACTGAAGAGTAGATCCTCCCTCCTGAAGTTGTCCACTCTGATCGGTCAGCTCCACAGTCAGCTTATCTTCGGTTTTCTAATATCCCACTTCTGAGGAACAGACAGTAAAGAGGGTAACAGACTTTTAAGCTCTTTAAGATTAAACTACATAAGTGATTGGCATTATTTTGACTTCTTTCATACATAAGAGCACCTAAAGTCATACATTGCTAGCATTTGTTCACCGGCACACCAGGATGTGAAGATGTGGATGGTTTTGAGGTAAACACACTCTGATTATCTGCTGCACTTCCTCTTTTTAAATCCTCATTTTGATCACTGACCCCCAAAACACATCACTCACATATACAAATCCTTTAATGATAATAATAATATATGCTAAAAGTACCTTTGCTCAAGTATTTCATTTATCCTAAAAACTAAATTTCCCAAAATATAAGTGTATTTAACCTCCTAGGACCTGGCGTCCACATATGTGGACATCACATTTTGGGTTATTTAGACCAAAATACTCAATTTTGCTCTACAAGGGCTTGATATCCACTTACCAGGACATTATACTGCTACTGTTCTATCAAAATTTTAAACGAATATCCTCATATATGGCTCTGATTTTTCATAAAAACAAAAATAAGGTAAAAAAAAAAATCTGGTAATTCTTCGTTTTTACATTCATTGGGCCCCAGTATGCCCAAATATCAAAGAGAAATTAAAAATGCATGCCGTGGAAGAGTTTGGGTCTTAGGAGGTTAAGTAAAAATACACTCACCACCACATTTAACGGAAGGCTTTTTACCTTTTCTTTCAGCTATAAGGAATGCATCCGCTGGGCCACCGCCTTTCCATCATACAGATCTAAAAGCCTCCAACCACACCAGCAGCACAATCCATTACAGTTGTGGCAGCATAGAGGGTTATAGCACACTACACAACAAAGAGTACTGTTTCTCCTCTCTCTCTCTCTCCATGTCCTGCTCTCTCTAATACCTCAGGGCTGACCAGGAATCATATGACCAGGTTTGTGCAGATCTGTGCATTCCCTGAATGCTACCACCATTAATTCTCTGAATCTTCATTTGTCAGTTCAGTCAGCAGAGAATAAAAAATTCAGGCTTCTGCTATCTCAGTTTTTTTTTCCATACCTCACTGAATTTGTCTGTATCCATCTTTATGTCATTTTTGTTAGAGTCACCGAGTATAACCATGACTGTATAACTATGCATCACCGTTCTAGTTAAAATGCACTGGATTTTAAATGTAGTTATTCTTTTATTTCATATTTTAGAGCAGTAGCTTTAATACTTTTCAGTTAAAACTTCTTCAGAACCAGAGCTTTCGTCTTATCAGTGGATCATGTTCCCGTCTATCTCCTCCCTCCATCCATGAACCACACCTAAACATTCTCCCTACTCACTACAAACCACTTCCAGCATGGTGTGTTTTTGTGCCATTTGACAATCCCTGGGACATGCCCTTCTGCCCGAGAGACAGCTCAATGAGCCAATTGATATGCCCCACTGGAAGCTCTTTCCACCAATAGGGGTGTGGTACTGTTTCATCGTAGTAGGCAGCCATTCATTGTGCAGCAATGCTGCTGCAGTTGGAGTGGTGCTGTGATCACACTCTGACAGTCACAGATTTATTAATTTTAGTTTCAATGACAAGGAGCAAGAAGGATATCAGGAGTGACACATCTTACAAATAGAAAACAGTATAATTACAACATGCACACTACAGATTACAGTATGTGTGACAGCTAAGTATCACTCCACCACTCCTAATGCTATGTCGTTACTTAAACATGTGGATGCTGCATCTCACCTCAACAGGAAAAAGCGGTGCGTTGATCCTTGGTTATGTCAGCGTCTCAGCAATCTGTAATCCGGTCACTTTCAGGTGATGACTCTATGAAAGATGGGTTTGATGTACATCAAAGCTTCGCCTTATCCATCCAGTTACCAGCTCCCAGACCTTCAGTCATCTGGTGACAATAATCTATCTATCTGTCTATCTCACAGGTGGTGTATGGATGCAGTATCACAACATGAATGTCTGTAGTTCAGGAGGAGTAAGCCGGTACACGCTTGGGGGATATCACCGACAGAAACCACAATCATCACCCCACATAGCACCCAATGACAAGAGAGCAGGGAAGCTGTATGGGGGAGGGGTTTAGGAGTAACACAAGCAAGAACTGAGAGGAGGCTGAAAAGGGGATAAATACAGCAGAGACGAAGGGGAGCCGACAGAAGACACAAAGCAGGAAGAGACTGAGACCAGTGGGTCTCTTATTTGTGCTTATATGTACACATTAGTGTGACACTCTGAATGTATGAATGAAATGTATAAAGATATGAATGAAAACATGGAATTGTCTGTGAATAGTGACTTCTGAACACAAGAGGGGAGGGGCGAGTCTGTTACCATCCAATCAGAAGCAGGAAGCAGAGAGAGGGTCTCAGTGAAGCAGAGCGGTGATTGGTTCAGCTTGGGAGTGAATGACTCTGCAGCTCAGAGAATGAAACAGTTACCAGTGCAGCTGTCAAAGATGAGGCTCACTACATTTCTACTAATTCACAGAACGAGCGCAAAGACCAAGCTGATTTCATGTAGGCAAGCATGAGCAGTAAGAATGCAAATATTTAAAGGCACAATCAGCATTTTTTAAAACAAAAAAACATGCATCTCTATCAGTACTGAAGCACTTTTATAAGCATATTTTTACATAGTTTCCTGTTAACTTATGCCTTTAAAATCAGCCAAAGTCAGAGGGAGAGGTGCTGAATTAGAGCCAAATGGGACACAATGGGACAATTAAAAAAGAAAAAAAAGAAAAAGAAAACAAGAAGCAAAAGCTGTTTTGAAGGATCCATAAAATATTTATTTATAAAATATATACAGTAAATATATACAGTCTGATACAAACATACATCCTTAAGATCAAACACTGCCAACTACCAGTGTTTACTGGGATCTGAACTATTTAGTCCTCGAACTCAGCAGCATAAAGCACTTGCTGAAATTTCATTCGCACCTCCATCCTTTTTTTAATGGTTAGCCTCTTCAGTGACGGCAAGAGGCTGAGCAAAAACAGTTCATCCTCATCTCTGAGGTTGCTGAGGGCATCTGCAGAACTTATCTCCGTTTCTGCGGATGTTTGTCTTTTGCGCTTAAGAGAGCCTCCCACGTCCTGATCGCTGGTCGGACAGGACTCCGGAAGAGAAAAGCTGGTGCTGACGACAGGCAGAGAGCCCAGCTGTGCCTTCTCCTCTTTGTCTTGCTCCTTCTCAGCGTTGCCTGCTCTACTAGCTACCTGTGTGGTGTGAAAACAGAAAACAAACACTGGTTAACACGGATTGCAACACACTAGTGACTACGCTCAGTGATTTTCTTCTTCTTTTTTTTCAGATTGCAGTCAAACACCAGACTTTTGCAATATTTCACTGTCTACCCCAAGATGGAGTGGTGAGCCAGTTTCCCAATATCCAATGGGAAAGAAGGCTTTTCCACTAGCACCTACTTCGCTTGACTCTGCTTTGGTTGTTTTCTATTACAATTGAGTACCAGCTCAATGCAGATAGGGTCATCATAGGAAGGCAGCTGGAAAGTCTTGTGATGTCTTTTGTATGCGACACAAACACAAGACAACAATAGAGGACATCAAGGTGATGCTATACATGTGGCTTGGTCTATGGCTTTTTGCCAGAGTCAGGGTAAAAGAAGAGAGAGAGAGAGAGAGAGAGGTGGCTGCAGGCAGCGAAATGATTGTCAGAATTTCAAAATTGGAGGGTTTGATTCTTGTGAAGGAGTTGACCTCATGAATCATCTAGTGATGTCACCTCCTGGCCAATCAGTGGCATGTAGTCTGTTTAATGTGACTCAGCTCGCTTAAAATCCCGGCCGTGTAGGTACTAAAAATGTACCTGGTATCAGGTACTAGTACCTAATGGAAAACACTAAAAAGTCGAGTCAAGCAGGTTAGGTGCTAGTGAAAAAGAGACAGAAATGCTCATGGAGAAGCAGTTGATTAAGACCAGCTTTAATGAACCAGACGGTAAACATTTGCTGCAAAATCACAGCAGGATGCAAAGAAAAGGAAAACAAGTAAACACTGGAGTAGCTTTCACTGGTGCAAACTACTGGTTTACAGTCTAAAACTACAAACTGCTAGTTTTAGATTGTAAAGATCAACGTTTTACAATAAAGGTTATAGCTTTTGTCTGAAAAAAAAAATCCTGGTTCTGAGCAGGGATCCTGTCATCTCTTTACTTCACAATTTATCCTGTTCAGGGTTCCAGAGGGGCTAGAACCCAACCTACACAGAGTGCAAGGCAGGGCTAAAACAGAGAGGCAGACACTCTCAAACCTACACCCCCTCAGCCAAATTAGATTCACCAATTAGCCTAACATGTATGTCTTTGAACTGGACCAGGAAATTTGACCCCAGAGCCTTCTCCCTGTCAGACAACAGTACTAACCACTGCATCAACCTCATCTCACAACAAGGGCAAGTACACTGACTCTAAAAATTTCACCTCTACCTGTCGCCTGTTCTACTTCTTTCAACTGCTCCCCATAGGGGTCATCTGCCTTCATCTCACCCTATCCCTAGAATCTTCCTCTGTCACACAAACCCTCTGCTAGTCCTTCATTGCTGAGCTGTACCTCTGATACAGTTATTTCTAATCTTGTTCATCCTCATCACTCCTAATAAAATAATCTGAGCATCTTCAACATTGCCACCTCCGGCTCTGCCTCATGTCTTTTCATTAACGACCTACAGGAGAAATTTTTAGTTCAATTATGCAAATTCTGATTACATTTAGCTTTAATAAATTTCTGTGATACTGTTCTGTTGAAGGCTGATTAGACAGCAACGTTATGTTACTGGCCAATATTAGTTCATCCCAGAAAACTGACTGAAGTTCTTAAGCAAAAGAGTTTGTGCAAGACAGAAATATTAAAATATCCAATCGAGTCCATTTTTATCTAAAAAAAAAAAAAAACTTTTTAAAAAGCACAAATATGACAAAGTACTGTCATACAAACAAATGTAAACATAAAATTTAGATAAAAAATAGATAAATAAAGTTTATATTGTAAGTATTGACCTAATTACAATGTTACAGAGATAAGTTCCCTTATTAATAAAAGAAATAACTCACAACAGCTTCAGAAATTGAGTATGTGTTAGTTTATCTACAGTAATATGGTTGCTACTTTCGGACTTCCAGGTGCTTTTATTTGGAAAAACTAAAGGCGGATATTGTTATAGACATCTGTTTGTAATGACATGGCTGGATGTTTTCATGAATTTAGCGAACACAACATATACTATGATGTTTACGATATTTAGCCATTTATATATTCTTGTTTATACGTGCAGAGTTTCAACACTATGCAACAGTTCGGTATGATGGCGGTCACTATGGCCTTTACTAAGTTAGTTAGCTGTAGCTAAGCTACGAAGCTTAGCAAAAGCTAATCTACTAAACATAAAAATGCATTTTACCGAATGGCGGACACACACTTCTGGCTCCCCCATGCCTCTTTCTCCTCTGGGTTTGACATAGGCGGTGAGCCAGGATAGCTGGCTGTACAGCACGGGGGTATGCCTGTCTGCCGGGTCCTCGTTGTCGTCCAGCAGGGGGAAGTGTCTCTTGGCCAGTCGCTTCTTCGCTTTACAGAACTTGTCGCGCAGATTTTTCCATTTCAGCTTCACCTCTTCCTCCGACTTTCCCATGGCGTCCGCGATCTCTTTCCACGACAGATGCCCCTTCATGTTGTCTTTGTAGTCCCGCCGTCTCGGATCGTACAGATTCGGGTGTTCACGTATCAAATCCGCCAGCTTCTTTTCCATCGAGTTCATTTTGTTTTCCGTTGGTTCACTTCTTCACCGCGAAGTCCTTTCGTCGACAGACCGCGATTTCGGTTCGTTTTTCTCGGTAGAGTCTAACCGGCAGGAGGAAGTACTAACGTCGCAGATTTCAAAATAAAAGTTATTCTCTGGAGTTTAGTGACACATGACATCCTACAGTAAAAATTCCTTACCATGAAAAAATAGGAAAATTGGAAAATTATGAGCTACAGATACTACTTTATGTTACAGCAGAACATGAATTAAATATAATTCATGTACTGGATTTTAGCAGTTTAGCATTTTGTACATTATTTTTCTATTTTAATTGTTTTCTAAACATTTTTTCTGCTCTGCTGTAACAAGTAAATTCCTGTGTGGCAATAAAAATCTACATCTGTCTATCCTATGTGTGTAATTGCAGTGCTCAAGCATGAAAATAATAGATGCACACTAACGTGACTAAAAAGAACAGTTTATTCACACGAGGAAGGCTAAAATATGCAGGAAAAAATACGCCACATATCAAACAAACAAACACTGAAAGCATATCCAAGCACAAAGCTGTGGAAATTAATGCAGTTTATAATTGTTTGTGTGCTGTATCAGCATGTAACTGTCACCCCAAGGTTTAATGTGTTTTCTGTGGTTCTCCAATAGATGGCGTATTTGCTCTATTCTTCTCACCCATGCTGTGTGGGTTTATCACGTACTCCGTTAAAACACAGTAAAAGCTGTAATAATCGTGCATGTGACTTTAACTTTGCACAGAAACAGCTCTTACCGAAGTCATCAATGACCTGAAGATCAACAGTGACTCACAATGAGTTTCAGTCAGTTCTACCTGACCTCACTGCTGCCTTCAACACATTGACACTTCAAAGTTTTAGATTTGCAGAAATAAAAAGACAGTCAGGGGTTCCTAACGGAACAGAACTTGCTCCGTTACTCCTTTACATGTTCCTGCTTGGTACTGTCATAAAGAATCACAATATATCCTGACATTCTTATGCAGATGATCCACGGTTATACTTATCATTTTCCTCTGATGATCTAACCCTTGTTCACAAGTTAATACCTGCACTTATCTGATGCTTGCCTCAAAACTTTTTAGAACTGAACAGAGACAAGACAGAAAATGTGTTCATATTTATCCATTTCTATGAAACACTGTGAGAAATTTGGGAATCTTGGCATTATTTTGGATTGTGATCTAAGTTTTTATTCATCATATTAATAAGGTCACCAGAACTGCTTTCTATCACTTAGAAAACATATAAAAAGACGTTAGAAAAGTCTTACCATTGTTGGAACTTGATAGTTCTGAAAGCATGACAGAAAAGCTGGTTATGACACAAAAGCCCTTATTAACATAGCTATCCGTTGGCAGACAGTTGTTTTTTTTTTTTTTTTTTAGATGTATATGTTATAAATAAAGAAAATATATTTGAAAAATTCATCAGTTCAACATAATAAATCATTTGAGCAGAGTGTTACACTTGATCTATACAGTATTTGTGTTACAGTGCTAACATGTAAATATTTTCTATATTAGTCCTGTTCAGATATTTATGCAGCCTTTATCACAGGACATCAGATTTAATTTGAAGGAGGCAATGCTGATCTGTGACAGATCACACATGGCCTCCGTTTCTCCTCACTTGGTGGGCTCCTCGTGCAGGACACTGCAGATTACAGGGATGACACAAAGGATAACACCAATTACCAGGACATCAGCTCTGATCATAGGGATGTCACATGTGATTCGCACCCTGTTACAGTCACTATTATAATATAACTGTCTAGACTACCTATAGGTCCCCAAAAGGGGAGGCAACATATTATTAGTATCCAGAAAGTCAAGACACCTTCATTTAAAAGGACAACACTGATTATACACACAGCATGAGACATATTTACCCGTTTAATCTACTGAACTGGTAAACATGCAGAGTTGCTGTTCTTGTTGGCACAGAAACAAATCATCCACTACTTTAAAGTGTTGTGAAGGGCTGAAAGCTTTATAAAACATTTTAATTTATTAATAAAATTCAGCTTTTGGATATTACATTGTGCAGATGTGGAAAAATAATATTAACTCTGATTTTTTTTTATTGTAGACCAATCACAAACTATTTCAGGCTATCAGCTTCCAGAGCAACAAGCAGCAGCATTAGTGTTTCTGAAAACCTGACGTGTAGGATTTTACTCTAATAACTCGATAGCTCATAAAAACTATAAGTGTAAATAAAATAACATTAGGCAGTTGTAGAAAATACTTTTGTCAGATGATTAGAAACAACTTTAAATATTAAAAAAAATCTGAAAATAATTGGAAAAAATTGGGAAAATATGCGGTAAATAGACTGCTGTATTTAAAACAGATTTTCAAACCCTATACAGCAGGGGTGTCAAACATGTGGCCCAGAGGCCCCACCTGGCCCAAGAAATTGCCCATTTGAGCCACTGGATGTAAATGGTAAGAAATGGTAAGAATTGAAATAAGTACTCCAGTTTCTGGTGTGGCAATGCCAGAATTACCCTGGAGTGGACATGTAAGAACATTATTTTCCCCACACAGTGTATGTGTATAAACGGCTACCTAGGGGGAGCCAAAGACCAAAATGAGCAGAAATCATTTGAAGGAAGTAGAAGCAGTCAGTGCAACTGGCAATAACCATAAAACCTTTACCTTCAGTTTGATTTTGAAGATATCCACAGTTTTTATCAAATCATCGGCATTTATATTATCCTTGGCAGACAGTTGTGATGAGTGCTGTACCGGGAGAAAATGTATCTTTGGTCTGTGGCACCTCAGCGTCTGGAAGCCAACTTATAATGGGTATGGGTATCTTCCTCTACAGTATCATGATGGGTGTTGTTGTGCTTCAGCAGCTTTGCCTGCCAGGCTGTTCAGGAATGTGAACCACTGACCCGTTGTTCACAAGGTTACTGCTGCCAACATTTGGCTACTGTCCTCTACAAATGTTTATTTTCTGTACTGTGCTACTGTCCTTGCATGCCCCGCTGAAGTATCCTGTTTCACGATGAACTCGTCTGCGTTTAAAATAACAAAGTATTACTGTAACAACTGTGTATTTACTAAATCTGGAACAATCTTGATTTAAAAAATCAATGGGTTCGTAAAGCTGTTTGCCTGCTATCTTATCTTCTTTACTGTGGGTGACTCAACATCCCAAATCATCTGGACACACACTTTCCCTCAGCCACAAGCACATCCTCTGTAGTGAGAGTGACATATTTATCATCAGGGGAAAAGGAGGAGCAAGATACACCACCTAAAAACAGACACTGATCAGGTAGTCATAGATAAGTCTGTGAGCGAGTGTCTGACCCAACAAGCTTTGCCAGCACAAGGCAGATCAGTGAAAAACAGTATGTCTGAATGGGCAGTTTAATGGGAACAGTGAGTTAATCATCTTCAAGTGCTAAAACAGTCGTTTTATCATTCATGTCTAGACCTGATAATCTTAATATCTGGTGAGAAGGAGATACATTTTCCAACCCGATTCATCCTCTGCTCTGTGTGTGTGTGTGTTGTTTCAGAGCAGCGCTTTCCCAGAGCAGTGATAAATGTCACCTCAGCGGGGCCTTTAACACCTATGCTGGTGTAAAGGCTGACAGGGTTGGGGTGGGGCGTGAGAAGTCTGGGGTTCACACCTCACTGAGGATAGGAGATGATCCTGTAACTGAGCTTTTAATACACACACACACACACACACACACACACACACACACACACACACACACACACACACACACACACACACACACACACACACACACACACACACAGATCTAAAGCTCTAAAGGGGACAGTAAAGAAAGAGGTACAATGTACATGTAATCCTACCTAGGACACAAAACTCATTCCACTTTACTCAAGCTAAATAGAAATCCTGTGTTAACATACAATAGAATCCATGGAAGCATCAATATCCAAATTAAAACATTATTTGAGTAGCATTTTGCAGTTTCTTTGCCATCATATTGCATCTATAATGTTATGTTGTGGTTTTTCTATTTCGCCTGCTTTGACAGCACACTTTCACACAGTTTTGAATATTGCAGCATCATTAAATGAACCAGTAAGTTAAAACGGTTCAGGCTACAACTGTGTCACCAACATTAAAATACATGTAAATATGTTTCATTCAAATTGTGACCTTTTCTGCATGTGAAAGAAGCAGTCACCTGTCTGCATGGTCCGCACAAGTGTCTGGATCTGTTGTTGAGGAATTGCTCGGTAAGAGCAACCTGCAGCTGTGCAGTGGTCATTAGCTGTTGCTGCCTCTGTACACATCAACCCAGCCTGTCCCAGGCATATGCAATAAGAGACACCCGCATAAATACATGCTAAGAAGTGTCTGGATGGCACAAGCACAGGTTGCAGCACCTCATCTTAGTACTTCTGTCCAGTCAGATTTCAAACAAGAACATTCAGATGAGAGATAGTGCTGCAGCAACAGTTTGGACACACATGAGGTTTGAGAATGCAGTAAACTGAAGCAATTCTGAGTGATTTCATTTGTGTGTGGTAAACAACTTCCCAGTCCCGTCACTGTCTAAAACCAATTAACCAAAAACTGCTCACAGAATATGCTTGGGTTAAAGAGATTAAATTAATGTACTGAGAAACGGACTTAACAAAGACTCAAATATATTTCATGACATAAAACTTTTATAAATAAAAACTGTTGACTGCCTAAAAGGAATTTTGGCTAACTTACCATTTTACTTTTGTGTTTTCATGGAAACAGTATATCATGATATAGTTCACGTCTCTTATTCAGCCTACTGAGAAACCATTCCGTGCACGCTTTACTGAACTAGTGGGCTCGCTCACAATTGTCGTCATATTAGGATTTTTCGTTGTGTTTTGTGGCTTTGTGAAGCCAGATGTTTTTTACAGCCACAAACAAAGTCCTGAAACTATTCAAAATGACAAATTTGTTTTCTTGCACAACACTTCAAGTACAACATAAATTTTTCATAAAGATTGGGAAATCTCTGAACCAGCCTGAATCTTAGGAGTTGAATTAAAGTGCCCACAATCACACTGTGGGGGGCGTGACAAAGCTCCACACTGTCAGTGTATGCCCATCCTTTAAACTCTCATACTGCCTCTGTAACACAGACTCACATACATCCTGTTCCTTTTGGCAGATACATGTTAAAGAGAGACACGGACTCATTTGTACTATTTAAGGCTTCGGTGAGACGTCTTCCTCCTTCCTTTCTTCTGCCCTGCATCTTACTCATCTTCTGGGTGTGAGAATTGTCAGCAAGCCGAAGTCTCTCATTAACTCTGGAGCTCTTTAGCGTTTTCTCCCTTATTACATATACACACACGCACACACACGCACACATTAATTTAGCAGGAGTTGCAAATGATTTGGCATATTTTATTTTTTCTCCTGCCAAGTGAGTCGTTTAAAAAAATATTAACCGTTCACTGAGCCATGCTTTCATTACTAAGATCATAAACTAAACAGCTTCTTTTCAGTATATGATCTCATATGTTTGACTTTATTGACAGTAAAACTAAGTTTTAACAAACACAATTTCAGTCCACTGAAACCTGGAAAGCAATTTTTGAAACGCTTCATCTGTGGGTGCGAAGACGAGCAGCTCAACGTGAGCTGAAGACCAAAATTATGCATGGTTTTGGCCACGTAGGTTAACCACATAACAGTACAAAGGACAGTAACTGGGGATGTGTGTGCATTTGTCAGACCTATGCTAAGGGAAGTGTCTGTGCTTATCAAAGAGCAGGTTGAGCTGACATCTAAATGCTGAAGTGCTACCAGCTTTTTAAGTTGGCTGATACCTCCTACTGCCTTCCACCACAGACACAGTGTAGAGTGTTTGTGTGTTTGGAGACGTATTTGAATATTAATCATCTGAAACACACTTTAAGGTGAAGACTCTGCAAACAGAGAGCGGTCGTCAGTGTCATGGCTGTAGTCAACCTCCTGTTTTTCCCCCGTTTTAGCTGAAATCTGGGAACAACATGGACACATTAAAGTTTTAATGTGTCCATGTTTTTTTCAATTACTTAGAGCATTTAAACATGGTGATAGATGTTTAAAGTATATGATAAATACACTGATTTACCCACTTTATTATCAGGGTTACTGCTAATAGTAACTAACAGTTGCATTCTAATGCCAAATTACAAGTTAAACATTTGCAGTTAATTTCTTCCATTATTTCTTTCAACCAGACATTTACCAGCCAAGTCATGTACAAAAATGATCAGAGCAGTTCTTCCCATTTCAGGGTGCATTCACACGAATATTCCCTTTTGAGAAGTAACTGTTGCAGTTATTCAAACCCAGAAGAATATGCTTTGAATTTTGTAGTGAACACCAAAGTGGTCCTTCTCTGTCTCTTGTCCAGCAGCGTGGACAGGAAGCACAGTGCATGTGCAGATCCAGTTCAGCATCTGTGCCTCTTGAGAACAACCTCACATTTTGCCAGGTTTTAAAAAATGGTCATTCAGCAAGCAGCATCACTGGCAGCACGTTGGTTCATTTCAGTGGGAACAAAATAATGAAAGACAGAATCTTTCGGCCGAACCTGCCAGTCTCGGGTGAATTTCTTGTAATAGCAACATTTTCTCTCTCCCCCCCATTTTTTTGGAGGGAGGTTTCATGGAAACGACTCTAGATTGGATACCAGCATCACTGTCAATACATTTTCTTATCCACTTCCAGGTTGGAGTGGGTCTGGAGCCTATCCCAGCTGTCATAGGTCAAGAGGCAAGGTATACTCTGGATAGGCCAATCTATCAATGGGCTAACGCAGAGTGACAGATTCACACTCACATTTAGAATCACTAAATAACCTAACATTCATGTCTTTGGACTGTAGGAGGAAGCCAGAAATCCTATACAGGCACAGGGGGATCAGGCAGACTCCGCACAGCCTCACAGAACCTGCTTGCTGTGTAGTGACAGTCCTAACTCCTGCATTACTGTGCTGCTCTGAGGGGGACCAGCATCACTCATGTGGTTCTCACTGTGGAGCATTCAGCGTGACTCTTTTACTCATAAAGTTGTTTCCTCTAAGCTCCTCACATGTCCAGCTGGAAAAAGATGACCTGGAACCCTCACCTCAGTTAAATGTGCACATACTCTCTGACACACATACACACTGTATGAGTGTCACAGAGTCACTCTGATCAAAGCCTTTTCTTTCAGACATTTGCAATGATGATTTTGATTTACACAGAGGAGGATGCCACTGCGGTGCAGCAGACTTGAGGATGTCAGTCTGATCAATGACTAATTAAGAAAAGTGGCCTGGTTTATTAGGGCCTCTGTTCTCACACAGTGTGTCTTCACAAACCAAACTAGCTTGAACTGCTAACACCTGTTGTTCACAGTTTTCCTTAAACAAGGAAATAGATCATGTGCTGAATGTGTTGAAGTTGCTTAAACCGTGTGACTAAATCAAAAAGAAATGATTTCGAGCACAACTAAAAGCAAAATAGCAAAGAGCACAAACCAGAATATACTGAGGAGAGCAGAACATCTTGTCACTTTTTGAAGAAGTGATTTGGAAGAGCTGCAGATTAAAGCAGATTTTTGGAGTAATTATCCCACAGGAGGATGAGCAGCCCTGCATTGAGCTGTGGGATTTCCCTGTTATCCTGACCTTTGACCATGACCTGCTATCCCCACCTCCCCAACCTGCTTGCTTGTTAACCTGAGCGTCATGCGTGTGACCCATCAGCACTTCAGAGGAAGTGCCAACAGAAAGTCATCTGTGGAGGGTTAAAGCGTTACTGACAGACAGGGAGTGAGACAGACAGAGGGGTATGAATGAGAGTGAGGGAAAGGAAGAAAGAGAAGCACAGAGTCTGCATGTCATGATTCATGCATTAACACATGAATGCCATTGAGCAGTGGAACAGGCAGGCAGCAGGGGGGACAGCATATGCATGCAACCAAAGATCGAGTTAAAGGGAGAATCCACAGCAAAACAAATCCATGTGTGCTGGTTTTCCCTTAATCTGCAGGGCTTAGAAAAACAAACATACCCACATAAATATATCTGCAACAGTACCATAAAACATAGAAAGATATATATATATTAAAATTGTGTATATGTGCTTACTTTGATATGAAGGAAATCAAAGATGTACCTAAATCTGAATCTTGGGTCTTTTAATATTAGTATATAAAGGTTGCTGGTCTGGAGTATTCAGGTGTGTGTTAACACAATGCCACAATCGTCCAAGAACTTGATGCCCCAGCAAGTTCATCCCAAGTTCAGGTGCAATACTCAAAGAAAGTGAAAAACAAACAAACAAAAAACAAAAATAAGAAGTACATCTCAGGCTTTATAGGCCTCAGTTAGCATGTTAACTATTAAATAGTAAATTCACGACAGTACAATAAAAAAAAAAAAAAAACAAGTATGGGTTACTAGGAGAAAGCTTCCTCTCTAAAAGCAAAACAAAACAAAAACAGAGATGGCAGCATGATTTAGGTTTACAAAGTTGCATCTGAATAAACCACAAGACTTTTGGAATCACTTTTAGGCAGAAGGGTAGTGGAGATGTTTGGCCAAGTGTGGATGGGGGTTACAGCAGAGGAGATAGGCTGATTGACTTGACAATGAACTTCACTGTACACCAAAGTATTGTAAAGTCAAAACTGAGGCCATCTGTCTAACAGCTAAAGTTGGCCAAAACTGGGTAACAGCAAGAAAAGAATCAAGGTGCTCCAATGGCCAAGCCAAGGCCACACCTAAACCTGTTTAAAATGCTGTGGTGGTCATCTATTTACAACTCAGATGGCCTGAAAGTACGTTATAGTCTTACAATATTAGAGAGAAAACCTCAACAATCAGACGATTCCTTAGACGCAAACACCTGAACCACTTGTCAACTGTGGTAAGGAAGAACTCCCCTTTAGCAGGAAGGGACCTCTGGCAGAATTAAGGATGGACAGACACCTACCACAACCAGTTGATACTAACGTGTAAAGTGATACATAATTTTACATCTATTTTAGGTTTCAGGTTTGTGTGTCTTTCCACAGTTCTTAAAATATACTGCCCACTGTGCTTAGAGTATACTCCTCCACTCATACGCTGTGGATTACAGCTGTGGGAGCTAAACCCACAGACATCTGTAAAGATGGTTGTCTCACAGTACGAGACAAAACAATGGAAGGCCTTTTTTGCTCATCATTAGGATGAACGCAAAACAGCAGCAGATGGGAGCTGTCACTGGGTCAGCCGACACTGCACGCATCCTGCTCTTCACGTGTAAAAATGTAATAAAAACAAAGAAAGAGCAGGTAGAACTGCTGAGCAGATATTAAGACTCTGCGTGATTGTATGTACTGGTTTGTAATGTTATAACTTTCTGGTTTTAGTGTCCTAAACTCTATGCGTACCTTCAGACAGGTACGCATAGAGAAATATGACCCAGTGGAGAATAAATCATCTATACCTTTTTTGCTCAAAGACACCAGCATTTGTAGAGGAGCTGGATAGACTGACAGACCTGAAAAAGTGCACTGAATCCTGCTTCATACAGATAGGAGTCAAAGTTAGAAGGAGCGGGAAGATGAAGGGAAGTAGAAAAGAGGGAAAGTGGAGTGATTCACTTCGGAAAACTGCAAACAAAACAAAGGAAGACATCAAGAGAAGAAGAATGGAATAAACAACAGTTGGATCGTGGTCTGAGTTTGCAGCTAAAAGGCTCACGGACACACGCAGTCAGATGTGGTTCGCTGCTATACTTCGCATGCATACATACAGAATGCAGAGAGACGTTTTGGTTAACCATAACTAGTTGAGAATACTGTGGTCGGTAATGCTGTGTTTACTGAATTTTTTCTATGATTCAGCTGTTGTTGCACAACATCACGCCCCCACCATACACAGAGATATATTGTGTTCATTGTGTCTGCTTGTATGTTTTTCTGCATCTGTCAACTGAGATAGCTTCACAGCTGCTCAGGACAGAGCCAAGATACAAAAGAGACGGAGCAGAGACTCAGGAGAAACTTCTGTGGACCCGAAAACATCTGTCACTCCTTGAGTGATTAGAAGTGGTCTTATCTTAGCAGGGTATAATAAAAAGAAAAAAGATGACAAAACATCTTTTTTTTCTATTTACGTTAAGTCAAGGCTGAAAGAAGTGAAACTGTGAAAATAATTAGAAGTAGAACGCCTGAACTATATGGACAAAAGCATTGGACCATCTCCACTTTATAACTGCAGGAGATTTCTGACATTCTAAATCCATATGCTCTGTTTGGGTGGGTCAAGTTCTTCCACAGCCTTTGTGAACCAGTCATGTTGGACCAGAAAAGGAACTAATATGTCTGTTAATGTGACGCATCCTCTCACTGGAATAAATTGCCCAGGCCAACCCCAGAAAAACAACCCTGTATTATTATCCCTCTTCCACCAAACGTTACACTTGGCAGAGTGCAGTCAGGGAGATGACATTTTTCTGGTATTTACCAAACTCAGACCCATACGTCAGATAGAGAAGCATCAAAACCGAAGGAAAGCACTTCCTCGCAGGAAGTCATGCTACATGGGTTTTCCCTTTTTTCGTTGTATTAATACAATATGATATGTGGCACTATAGCTGCTTTTCCATTGCATGAACTTTTCCCAGAAACAAGAAACAATTTCAAAGGTTTCTCCCTATAAGGTGGGAAAACTTGTTATAAAACTTAAAACTGCTTACTGAGGTACACTTTATACCTTAGACACTGTTGTTTGCTGCTTGGAAGCACAACATATAAACTTTGAGCGTTATGGCCTGAGAAAGAAAGAGAGAGAGAGCAGCACAGGTAGAGTGAGGTAGACAGGGGTAAATGGACCGGTTCATATAATACTTTAGTTTTACTCTACTAGAGCTCTCAAAGCACAACATGCCTCATTCAGACACAAAACTGCTTTCTATCTGACATTTACATTCCAGTGAATGCATCAGAAGGAACTTGGGTTCAGTATCTTGCCCAGTGATACTTTTGCATGTAGACTAGAGCAGCCAGCGATCAAAGCACCAACCTTCTGATTAGTAGATATGACCTCCATGACCTAAGCAACCGTCACCCTGAGCGAAGCGGTGAATCAGAGAAACAAACATTACTGTTTAACTTTTTTTCACTGCAGTTATGTTTAGAAGCTAAAATAACTGTGCTGACAATTTCGCACACAACCTTGCAAAAAGCTAACACATGGAAGATGTTTTTGTACAGGTTTTATCCGGTGGCTACTCTTTGGTTGTGCACTTTTTTCCACACATAAAGCCCTGAACTTGGACTAACTAGACAGAGGTGCATGTGGGACTGCAATTGTCAGATCATTTTAGCTGGTTTGATCAAGTCCACATGTTCTCTTACTGAGCTGATGTCTAAACAGAGTAGCTTATATTCCTGTGTATTTACCGTTAGCAAGCGGGTGTCTTTTGCACAGCATCCTGCATGCTCTATACTAGCAGTTCCTCCCCTAAACCCACACCATGTATTTCTAGTAGTACAACTTTACTTAACAAAATACCTTAGAATTAATTTCTGGACCTGGTTTCAAGCTCCTGGCTGATTTCCTGCTGTGTGCTACATGTGAGAAAGCCCTGGGAAAAACATCCAAACCCGATTCTGACAAAGTTCAAATGCAGAAACAACCACACAGACCTGCAGCTCTCACACAGAGAACAAGCAGAGAAAACACCCGGGGTCAGCAGAGATCCTGGTCCTTAAGTCTCATATGTAATAGCAATAGCAATTTTATTTTTATAGCACATTTCATTACATGTAAACTTAATGTGCTTAACAAAACCTGTGTAGGTTTACAGTGCCCTAAGGCAAAAAAAACAAAATAAATCAACAGCACCTTTTAAAACGTTGGCCTGGGTGAATAAAAAGGTTTTGAGTCTGGTTTTGAATATGTGCACAGCTGTAATTGATCTCAGGTCAGCAAACACCATGTTCCAAAGACCAGGACCACAATAACTGAAAGCACCTTCAGCACACTAAGATTTGGTTCTGGGAACATTTAAAAGATCTGAACCTGGCGACCGGAGAGGTCTGACTGAGTTGTAAACAGTGAGCAGGTCAGAGACGAACTGGGGGACCAAACCATCAAGAGCTTTGTGAACTAACAGAAGAATTTGAAAAGTACCTGTAAGGATTCTGGCCGCTGCATTTTGAATCAGCTGAAGTTGTTACAATAATCTAACCTGCTTGGTATGAAAGCATAGACCAATGTGATTATCAAAGCTGAGATGACTGTCCAATATGATGCCAAGGATCCTCACTTGCTCTCTGTCTCTGTATCTGTTCATTTCTAAACCTTTAAAAAAGATCCTGGGAGAAAATGGTCTTAGTATTTTAGTTGTCTATCCCCCAAAACGTTGTTCATAGTAAAGGATAATAACTAATCTACAAAGCGGTTTTTATCATTAACCATTCCCTAAACTAGTCATTTGAGTGAAATGACCCTTTAATTCTGAGCTCTAAAATCTGCCTTGGCTTTTAATTCAATGATTCCTTCCATAATTTAATTATCTGTCAACAACTGATTTATGTTTCCCAGACTTTTTATACAAGCTAAACTTGTTCCATACAGCTTTATTACCTTTTCTCAGATCCCCGTCATCCACAAACACAAGCTTATAGTCAGATAAACACAAAACAGACACACAAAAGTCAGAGACTGGCACAAACACGCAGGATGGATGTGAATAATTTAAATTATTTGTTTTTCTCTGTTCTTGAGAAGTTAAACAAGACATTCAGCCCTTTGATTATATTTAATCTAAAAAATCAGGAAACAATTGTCTCTTCTCTTGTGGCATCAGAAACACACAGAACTGTTCTCTTTGGTGACAGCCAATCAGCATTAACACTAATAATAACAGAAGTATTACTGATGGAAAATGTAATAGTATAGTCAAGCCATGTCTGCTGTTATGAGATAGTGGAGACAGTGGTGAGACATCAATAAAATGGGAAAGAATTTAGGTGGTTGACATTAAACCAAGATCATAATTTGGACTCAAACACAAGACACCACAACATGGAATGAGCCGCAGTCTGCCAAACAACAAGGATGCTCAAGTAAGCCCCATACTGTTGTTTTAGAGGGGGATTCCTGGGAGCTTTTGTACTAGACAGATGTTAGATGCACGAATCATTATGCACATGCGTGCTCTGTAACAGCTGGAAATGTCCTTCCACTGCTGTAAAACACCTGAGCTCTCTCACCATCTTTTGCACATTATAAGAGGCTCATTATGGGAGTTATCAATGAGCAGTGTACGATATGGATGCTAAATTTCCCTCAGTGCATTTGCAATTCTAAACATGCTGCTATATTGAGTGTAATTACATTACCAGGCAATAAATATATGTAGATACATAATTATTTCACTATCAGAGATCCCTTGAAAAGACCCAAATCAAGAGTTAATTAATGAAACCACCATTATATGATTATCTTTTGTGCCAAAGAACTCAGTATGTGTTCATTAAAAAGATATTATTGCACTGGTAACATGTTCCTTAACCACAGTAAATGTGGGCAAGGTAGTTTACTTTGAGTCAATCCCACACATATTATACCGCAGCTGCTAAACAAGACTGTTCTCCCCCCCAAAAAAAACACAATCCCGGGGATTAAACACTTTTTTTTTGTTTTTGTTTTTTAATGTAAGGACTTCTAACAGCCAGTGTGTGTAAATGTGTGTAGTTCGATAGGGCAGAACTCAACATCCTGATAACCAAGAGAATTAAGGTTTCTAAAATGTTTATAATGTTTCTATAAGCTGCATTTGAATTGAAATCTTGATCCTTTCCTAAAACTATTAAGTAGTTTGTGCCTAACCCAACCCAAGCAGCTTTGGTACCTAAAAATGATCCAAAACACTTCATCTCCTGGTCAGCTACTACCCTCCATATCTTATATGGACATTTGTGATGTGGAAACACTCCTGCATGTTGTTTCAGCTATAAACAAACCACCAATATGATCGTTTAGTCAGACGACCCGTGAGCCAACACTCAATAGAAAACAATTTTGTTTTAATCTGCATCTGCATAAATAGCTCCAACAAGTGCACTGTTTGTTCCTGTTCAAGTAAAGTTTTATAAACACAACAGAACCAAGTGCTTTCAAAAGAATCACTGAGGATCTTTCTTTTATTGCTACATTGGCCCTGATGTGTGTCACACTGATTTGTAACTGAAGGATAGCAGCAAGCGTCAAAGGGAGGATTTACAAGCCTGTAGTGAGAGCCGGTATGACGTATGGTTTGGAGACGGTGGCACTAACGCACTAAAAAGACGGGAGGCCGAGCAGAATAAGTTTCCCATTTTTTGTATATTTTCCACGGTTTCTTTTATCTTGTTGCTCATGTTAAGCATTTTGTGATGCAGATTTGCAAAGTGCCCTAGTTTATTTTTATTATTCTAGATGTTTCAGTTAAATTCAGTCCTTGTAATTCACTCAAGCGCATTCTGCCATGCGCTTGAGTGAATTACAAGGACTAATAACATTTCTTGTATAAACAGCTCGTTTTGTGTAACTGCAAATAAAGGAGTTCATGGATGTGTGTCCTGATGTTGCACGCTCTTTAAAGTGCTGCACTGAGAGTATGTCCTTTAGGACAAGAACGTCTGATGCGCTGCATTTTGTGAGTAATGGAGGTAAGGCTGTTTCTCTTCAGCGCTGTTATTGAGTTATTGTTTACATTAATGTGCCTGCAGTGAGACAGACACGCACACACAGACGCCACTGTGACAACTCGCTGAAACCCGCACTCTGAGTGTACCATTGTGTCTCCAGAAATCAACGTCAGCGATGACCCGCAGGCAAACAAGCCACAGGGGCCCACCACTGGTTTCAGCAGGTCCAAATTAAAACACATCTACTGCTTTCACTTCTAAAACTTGCAGCAGAAAATAGGCTTTGTCTTCACCAGCGAGACCAGAATTTAAAAATACTGAAACTAAGCAGATGTTATGTGGTTAGCTGGACTAACACGCTGTGTTTTAATTTCACTGGATACGGTGGAGAGTGAGACCGGCGAGAGATGGCAAAGACATTAGAGAAGACACACGCAGACACACACTCACACACATGTATACAAAAGGAGCGGGGGTCCGAGAAGAGGTGTCTCTGAGGAGAAGGGCTGACATATGGCCAACAGACCACTGCGCTGGGTGGGGCAGGGTGTGTGTGTGTGTGTGTGAAGGTGGGGCTGTTGAATGGTCTGACTGAGGGTGCAGATGAATAGACCAGTGGTTAGAAACAGTTGAAACACAATATTCATTTTCACTGTTGCCCTGCTGCTGTTTTGTGTGTGTGTGTCTGTGTGTGTGTGTGTGCCTTGTGTTTTGTGCTAACAAGTTTCTCTCTTTGACTAAGAACAAATATTATATTGCGTGTTATCCTATAAAGTTCTCATTAAAGTTAATTTGAATATAAAAGAAAGTTGCTTTATTAGTATTTTCTCTCCTGGTTAAACTGCACAGTGTTTTCTCCCTGGTTTGTGAATGGGTTTAGCAGGTCTCCTGATGACAGTGTCCTCAGTCTGCTACAGTGTAAAAAAAGAATCTGTGTAAATGAGATCAATGGGGACCTTCAGATAAAGTAGAAGCAGGTCAACTCAGAGGGTCAGCTTCATTTTATCAACATGTGGGAATTCCTCCACTCTGCAAGCCAATTCCTAAACATAAACACATACAAACACACACACACATACACACACAGAGCCAGGGGTTGTTTGATGGGCAATTTGACTGAATGGCCTATCGTCATGGTTACAGCAGCACTCCATCAGTCCATTCAAGGAACAGATGGCCGATGTGCAACAGGAGGCATATGTTTCAATGAACGCATGCGCGTGCACACACACAAACACACACACTGACTTGTATTCAGACAGACACATAAACACACACTCATGACACTCTTAGCCTCTTATACACCCACACACATGAGCGCGCACACGCACACACGCATGGATGCGCCCCGCTCAGAGGGAGGGTATTGAACAACCAGCAGCATATGTTCCACTAGTCAGAGAGCATTCATTCAAGGACAGACAGGGGTGGGGTGAGGGGCTGTGAAGGGATGGGCAAAAGGCAAAAAGAGTGAGCGAGGGAGAGGGATGGATGGAGGTGAAAAGAGATGAAGTTGGGGGGGAGTGAGGTGGGAACTGATTGGACAAGAGCAGGAGAAGAAGGAGGGAGTGGTCAAAGAGCTCCTGCCCACATTTGGAGCCAAAACAGTTGCAGAAAGTGCTGGAGTGCATCGTTTGGCTAAGGCTTCCGGGTTGAGTAACATGTTTTCTTGAAATTGTGTAATGAAGTACATTTGATCTCATTTGGTGGGTGTGTGATTAGTGTGACCCAATCAGAAGTAAAATGTGTGTAAAGCCCCGCTGTAATAACTTGTGGTAGAGGTGAGACTTTTGTTATCGTATCACAGAAATGATATATGTTCTACAATCTGCGCTATTAAAAATTTTGATGGAAAAAGGAGTTAACCCAGATTACAGAGGTGTGATTCCTGATTTATTTATGGCATATTTTTTAAACTTATGTGTTTCAGATTGTCAAAAAAAAAATGTAATAATAGACAGAAACATTAGAGTACATTATAAAAAAAACTTCATTCATCATTTAAGTTTTTAAATGATCATTTCATTTATTAAGGCCCTATATGATGCCACCTTTGACAGCAAGAACTGCAATCAAGATCTGGAACTTTGCATTTACTTGTGTTAAATCTTTCTCTAATATTAAGACATGCAAACTTGCAAAAACCAAAGAAGGAGAAGAAGAAGAAGACAGAAATCAGGAGGGGGCAAATACTTTCCCACAGCACGGTCAATTAAGTATTTGCCTCAAGGTGTCTGCAGCAGTAAATGCTGCTAACTCTTTTGTACGTAGTGATCAGAGCTGGATAACTTCAATAAAAAATCAAAGCCTATAATAGAAAAAACAAGACGTATATATTCCCTGTCATAAATGATTTGCCACAACATTCCATTAGTTGCTTGTTCCTCTAAAAAAATAACTATTAGGAGAAGTAGAGTGACGCCACTCATAACATACGGGTACTTGGTCGCTTGAAGGATTAATTATTAGTGCACATAATTATGAAGCTGCCACAGGTGCAAAACAAACTGTTAATTGCAATAATACTCATTCATTTTAGTGTCACACTACTGACACTATTTGTGGAACAGTAGTAACAAAGCTTTAATTTTGAAAATATTAAGAGGCATTATGGTTACTTAAATTCACAAATCTCAAATGAAAACTAGATGAAATTCTCACTGGCTTGAAAAAGATTGGGCTGCTAGAGGAATGAAAGTAGTTCCATGCTCTCAGATTATAACTGATAAAATTCATAACAATCTGAGTGCATTTTCACTATTTAGGAGATAAACTGTGTTTTATTCTGTGTAAGTGTGATCAGCCGTGAAACTCTCAGAAGAAAGCGTTTGAATGTTAAGCCTTCATTTGGTTGGTGTGGAGGCCAATAGATTTTAAACAAGAGAAAGATTCAAGAAAGCTAAAAGTCTCAAGTTCTTTAATCTGCTTTCTCTTCTCAGTTGGTGTCTGCTCACATTACTCTACTTCTCTCCCTTTACTCTGTGGTCTTCCCTTTTTTAGTCACCTCCACCCTCTGTGTGTCCAGTTCCACAAACTTACTGCTATTAGGAAGCAATATGAAGGGTGCTCGAACTGGTTAACCTCTCTCACATGCACATACACACACAAATATACACACATGCACTCACCGAACAGTCTGGGAGTTGTTCCCTCTGTGTTTTGGCCTCAGCTAAAGAAAGCAGTTTGTATTTATAGACTCTGCTGTAAATACATGAGGGCTATATTTGTTCACTATGGCTTGGTGTATTTTTGGATGCCTGTGTCTGTTCAATGAGTGCCTTTGTAAAATCGAGTAAAACAACAACAAAATAACAGAGCACTTTCTGTTACCAAAGTCCTGTTTTTGTGTACGTTTACGCAGACAAACACACACAAACACACAACATTATATGGACATTCATTTCCTGTGCATTTCTTCCCCATAAAGAAGACTCAACGCCCATAATGTGACAGTCTAAACAAATTTAGGCCCACACAATATGAGCAATGCCAGGACCACACACACAAACACACAGAACCAGCATGTACATGTAAACAATATTGATATCAAGATTGGTGACTCCTGACATTTGTCATGATCATGGAGCCCAATGTTCTTAAAAGTTGTTATTTTTCTGTTCTTTTATCTATTCTTATGCCAAAAGATCTGAATGCCAAACATGTATTGTTGTAATGGTGTGACTGAGCTGAATTAAGTAATATAAGATGTGTGATTGGTACTAACTTATACATTAGTTGAATAATATATATATATATATGTGTGTGTGTGTGTGTATATATATATATATATATATATATATATATATATATATATATATATATATATATATATATATATATATTTTATTCAACTAATGTATGCTGTTGGTCCCCTGGAAATAAAACATCTTCTCACATCTCCTCACTTTCTAAAACATCTTTTAGAAAGCGAGATATAGTCATAGTCACTATATAGAGTCTAATAGATGGACTTCACTACGGAAGGGGAAATTGTACCAAATGGAAAGGATGTGCAGCATGTTATAGTGCTAACAAGTGAACAAAGTGTGTTTAGAAGACGGAAGGAGTACTTTGAGGAGCTGATGAATGCAGAAATGATAGAAAGAGGAGGGCAGTTAGTGAATCAGGTTTGACTACAGATGACTAGTAAGAATGATGTGTGGGCGCTATGAAAAGGATGAAGAGTGGGAAGGCAGTCAGTCTGCTCAAGTTGCTTAACACAAGTGAGAGGATTCCAGAGGAATGGAGGAGAAGTGAACTGGTACCAGTTTTAAAGAACATGGCTGATATGCAGAGGTGTAGTATAGAGTATGTGAGTGTGGCACAGGATATGAACGAGGTTGGGTGGGATTATATCACGGATCTACTCTGAGCCCCTTCTTGCTTGCAGGAGTGATCGACATGTGAGGTCAGGCAGGAGTCTCTGTGGATTCGGATGTTTGTAGATGACATTGTGATCTGTAGTGCAAGTAGAGAGCAGGTGGAATAAAGTCTGGAGAGGTGGCGGTCTGCTCTCAAGAGAAGAGAAATAAAAGTCAGTAGAAGCAAGATAAAAAACAAGATAGAAGACCGGTAAAAAGACGAAGATTCAAGGAGCAGAGGCTGTTCAAGTTCTCATTCAACCCATCCCCATTAGCTACAATCTTTACAAATATCATTCTAAAATGTCCAAAGTGAGTAAAGTAAGTAAACATATATGATTTTAAAAAGCTCATTTAGCATGGATACAGGAACTGCTGAGTTGCTAGCTGTAAGCTCACAAGTTTATCACGCTTTTTAGGGGATATCACCTACTGATGCCACTACTTTGACTTCATTGAACACCTAATTTGATATTAGTCAAACAAAATAATTAATTCTGAATCAAGTTCAGTCAGGCTACAGCCAACAGACAACAACTTGCTTCAGAAGCCTAAATAAAAACAAATGTAAAAAAATATTCTACATATTTGCACAAGTCTTAGCTGAGCAAGTTTCATGCGCCTAAAAATGGATGCATGGACCTTTTTACTCTCATTAAAGGCATTGGCTACTCACAGGCTCCTCTCTCCCTTTAAACTGACAGCCTTGAACCTCCACTTTCCTTTTTGCTGCATTAGTTAGTCTGCCATTTGCACGGGGTGTGTGTTGCTCAGTAGAACACAGCTACAAAAATTTATTGAGAACCCAAAATGGGATACGAATCAGATTAAAACTTGGGAAGGGCTAGATTTGGCCCGCTAGCCTGCAGTTTAACACATGCATGGGCTGTAGTGTGGAGACAGAACAATGCTGGCATCTGAGAGCTGCATAATCACAAATGAAACTAGTAAATCATCAATAACACTGATGATTTATTAATTTCATGCCATGACACAGCAGTTGTTGCTGGAGTGTGTAACATGTTAAAGATGACCTTTACGCTGAAAAATGTCAACTTTATGTTGTAACTGAAGCATTTATTTTGCATTTTATTAGCATGGACCTGTGCAAACGTTGACAAAAATAGAGATAACAATCAATTGGTTTTATCCTACACACTGAAGAGTATTACCTTGTTACACCTGCCTATGGCCGAGTGTACCATCCACATAATTGAAGCCTTCGAGCTCTCTGTTTATGTTGAGGTGGTTTTGTGATCCCCATAAGATCCATTTAGGTCCAGGCAACTGTGGCCACATATGAATGCCACAAGGGTTTAAATCAAAACCCTTCTTTGTCCAACTGGGCTGCATATGCGGGCGGCTGGTTTGATGACTGTAGTGGGTAGAAAGCCTCAGAAAGTTTAGATAAGAGAGAAAGTGTGCGACACAAAAAAAGCAGACAGCCCGTAGAATGAACGCCACCAGAGAGGAAAGAGGCCTGAGCCAATCTGAGGGAGGAGGCCTCAAAAAAGGAGGTTTGACTGTCTATTTGTCTCACTGCTACTGGAAGGACCACGCCCAGACCTCTACCACACACACTCACATACACACACACACACAAACAGGAAGCAGTTCTGTCGGGCAGCCAACAGGGTTTCCTTCGGTTCAGGGAAGACTAGCACTGCTCACACTGCTTGTGTTTTCCCCCTTCCTCTCCTTTTCCCCTCATCCTGTTTTTCTGTTGTTTTATCTATTCTTAGTCCTCCACCTCGCCATCACCCCATTACCCTGCCGCGTTTCCTTCGCTTCTCATCTTTCTCAGTGTTTACTCCTCCTTTAAACTTCTCCATAGCCCTCTGCCATTTTTTCTTCCCCTCTTCCTCTCTCTTTAACCTTCCATTCCTCACTTCCTCTTCACCAGAGAAAACATCCCTCCTCCTGTTATTGTTATTATCTAGAAGGGGTGACTGGATCCGAGTTATGCATGCATGCTGCGTGCCCCACCCTTGGCCTCCTCCTAACACACACACCCACACCCACTCAACTCACCGCAGCTACTAACCCCAAAACACCCACACGCTTTGTTGTTTCTTCTGCTGCCACTGGCCTGAGACGAAAGACAGGGAGCGGATGGTGCAGTCACACCCGGTTTGGTATGACTGCAACGAACACTGGCCATTGATCGGTACCTCTACCCTGCCCCTTTGACCCATCAAAACTCAAAAACTAGATCACACGATTATCTTTTAAACACAGGATAGTGCCACATCAAAACCATGAAAAGACTCCCAAGTCATGTTTATGTTCCGATCATAATCCACGAATACACAACTGGATGAAACAGTTTTAAATCAGTAACATAGCTCTGCACAGCTTCATAGCTTTCCACAAAACCTGTTTTCGCACATGCAGCTCTGAATGGAGACAGCAAACATCTGATGCAGTCAGATCAGAAAACACTGAACCTGCCAGCTCCCTGATTAAATCTATCTGTGTTGTCTTACAGCATCAGTTTGTGACCATATGAAAATAACAGTGGAGGAATTTTGGCCCACTAGTCTTTCAGGAGTTGTTTTAATTCAGCCACGCTAAAACGGCCTGTTTCAGGTCATGCCAAAGCATCCCAACTGGATTTAAGTCCAGAATGTGATGCTGCATACCCCAACATAACGCCACCAAATATTTTCATTTCCTTTATGTCCTTTTTGGTCAGCAGCGGTTTTCCCATGGATGCCAATGTTTCCCGGTCTTTTTCTAATCGTTGAATCATGAACTCTAACCCTAACTGAGGAAAGTGAGGCCTGCAGTTCTTCAGCAGTTGTTCTGGGTTCTGTTGTGACGTCCGGCATAAGTCATCAATGCACTCTTGAAGCAACTTTGGTATGCTAGACACTCCTGAGAAGGTTGTAACAATATAATGGCTCTCACTGAGTCCCAAAACCTTAAGAATGGTTTTGCAAACCTGTCCAGACTGATAGATGGCAGCAACTTTGTTTCTCAGCCATTTGTTTAGATCATGGCATGTGTTGCTTTATAAGATCTTTTCCTATTTCACT
Organism: Pelmatolapia mariae; assembly: GCF_036321145.2. Taxonomy (NCBI): domain Eukaryota; kingdom Metazoa; phylum Chordata; class Actinopteri; order Cichliformes; family Cichlidae; genus Pelmatolapia; species Pelmatolapia mariae. Next base: position 26,215,892 of record NC_086227.1, read on the forward strand.
TTGTCAGACAGGTTCAGCTTTATTTAAGTCATTTCTTGATTCATCAGGTCTGTCAGTAATCAGGCCTGAGCGTGAAATTAAACTCATTAACATGTGATTAATCACAGTTAATTCATGATTTAACAAGGAGGGAAATTTCGAATAGCTTTTTTTGCCTTAATAAATAAAATCATAATTTTAAAAACTGCATTTTGCATTTACTTGGGTTGTCTTTGTCTAACATTAAAGAAGAAGAAGAAAATGGATGGATGAATATGAGACACTTAAGTTTGAAAAATATGCAAAAATAAAAAATAGAAATCACAGCACTGTAAATGCATGAAGGCACAAATTTATTTTCAGGCCAAGAAGGATTTGGTTCATACATAATCCTCTTCAACTTCTTTCTTTTCTGTTGTCTTAGTTTAACTCCAGGGATGCCAAACTCGTTTTACATTGTGGAACACACGAAGCCCACTTTGATTTTAAATGAGTTGCACCAATGAAACTCCCTCCATCAATGCAAGGACGTTTAACTACAGATTTATCTCCAGAGATATCTTAAAATAAAGAAGTGCAATTTATACTTTATATCTCAGTTTTTCTTTCTGATAAAGAAACTGAGCTGTATTAAAGAAAGAAATCAGTCTGACTAGTTGGGCTAAAATTGTAAGAAATGAATGTGTGAAATTACATTAATAGCATTATTTCTAGTAGCTCATTGCCCAGACTGTTCTGCAATTATAAAGCTGAAAGTTTTTAATTCACAGAAAATAGCTTTTTTTTCCCACTTGGAACACATTGCAAAAAAAACATACATTTCCATGGTAGATAGTAAAAAAAGAAAAGGTTTTGTTCTGTCATTTAATTGTTTATCTATTACTTAATTTCTTTGGTGTAGTGAAAGTTGGCCATGAGGGAGGAAAAGATGTAAAACCTACTAAAATAAAGTTAAATTCACAAGATTTATATTGTTCAGTCCAGATTGATCTCTGTGCTGGGCCAGTTCTGGCTCCCGGGCCTTGTGTTTGACATCTCCGATCTAGCCCACATGCAAGACCCAAAGGTTTTGAAATCTTGACTAAGGTTTCTTGTGTATGTACACATAATCTTTGACCCATATGTCCCATAGGCTTTAAAACAAGGTAGCACAATTTATCGCACCTTTATTACCGTCAGTCGGTTTCCTTAAAACACACTGTTCACAGTAGTAATCTGAATACGAAATGGATTGAGCTTGTGTATCTATACTTCGATTTCCTTCTATTTGTTTCCATTTACTGAGTAACATCACGCTTCTTTTATGATCTGCTTATGAGCACATGAATGCACACACACAGGAATGAGAGCACTCAGGCCTGGGGAACTTTCTCTGCATCCTTTTCCTCTCTGCTGGGTTTTACAACAATTATGGTCCTACAGGAAGGTGGGCAAGCTGACTATACATTCCTCAACAACTTCACACACACAGACACACACACACACACAGATGCAACAGCAATTTGATCTGCACACACTCAGTACTGATGATGGTATTCTCACTGAGTGGGAAAATACTTTAAGCTGTTTCTAAGTGGTGCAAATAAGCCCTGAGAGGTCAGCTTCACCACAGTGCAGTGATGTCTCAGAGGAGCACCAGCAGCCCTGAGATCTTTAGAACAAATTGCATGTTCATGTTCACAGGTCATTTGTTAAATCCTACATACACAAGGTCTAAAACTGGAAAACCGTGCTGGCATTAAGAGAAATTTAAATCTGATTAAAGAATCACACGACTGTCAAGACCTTTGCTTTGCTACAACCCACTTTCTGAAAGCTTCTCCAAGAGTTTTCCATATTTCTCCATTAATAACCATTAGAGCAAACCAACAGCAGTACGTGTCTTAAAAACAGCCACTCCAGTGGCCTCGCTTTGTTTCTCACACCTCACCTATGGTATCCCATTACTGAACTGTATGAAGCCGTGTGCCACTGATGTCCCATCTCATTTGATATTTGATACCAGTATTACTGTTTCTCTAGTTAATCCCATTCCTTTGAAAGGATTAAGGCACTGTACACAAACAGCTTTTAAGATCTTCGCCTTTTTATTGTTTGAGATAAGACATGAAAACAGCCTCAAGGGTTACCTGTTAATCCACCTCTCAGATGTAAGATGGAAGCGTCTCATTTACTGCTTGTTTGATGGCTTCATGCTGTTCATTTTGTGTAATAGTAAAACAGGTTTTCCTGAGATTAAGCGGAGGCTGGTGACGGATGAAACTGACAAATGAAACGTCAGACACATTCCAAACCTCTTCATTCCTCCCTCTCTAAATCCCCTTTCATTTACCTCCTGCATCCTTTGGACAAATACTCCTGACAGCTCATTCACTAAGCAGTTTGTTCAGAGAAATTAGATTCCTCCTCTTCTTTCACCGTGTCTTTCCCATCCTCTTAACTGCCAAAGTCCTCCCCTCTAATCCTTGTCGAGTTACGTTCCTGGAGCTGGAGGTTGCGGCCATCTGAGAGGAGAGGAGATGAGTTAGAGAAGAGGAAACTGTAAACTGACATTTTTGTGCCATATTCTGCTGCTACCTCGGAGCTAGCTGGTATTTCCCTCTGTTGTTATACGCTCGACCTCTGGGCTTCGGAGGGCGTCTTGTGTTCTGATTTCCTCGATCGTGGTCGTCAGGATAAAATGAGTGAAAATGACGACCTCCTTCTCTGTGTCCTCCTCTCGCCCATGGCCCGTCTGTGTTTTCATATTCTCTTCGAGCTTCTGTTTCTTCCTCTCGCCCTCTCCGTCCCCGTCCACGCCAATGGCCACCCGTCGTCTCCTCTCTTTCCCTCCAACACGTACCACCACTGGGAGCCCAACCTGAGGGTAAGACACAAATCTCCGTACACCGTGCTTCTGTAACATCCAAAAATGCAGCAAACAGGTTTTAGACACATTCAGTCCAGAGATTTGGAGGTTTAACACCTTTGAATGTGCGAGATATTAATTCATTAAATTGCTTCGAATGATTCTTGGTCACTGGAAGGCATTAACAAAACCCTGGCATTTTATCACCTTTTATGTTGTTTTGACAAATTTGAGAACAGTTGCTGTTTACCTCATTTTAAAATTCACAGACTGTATCCAAAAAATGGATGAGCCCACAGTGACATGATGTACTCTTTTGAAGCACTGAGGTACACATTTCAGCTGCTGATGTCTTACTTTCTCATATGGTAGCAGGCTGGAAATCTGACTCCACCATAGGTCACTCAGGCTAACCCTATGTGTTTTGGGGGGCAATCACCATATCAGATTGTCTCTATATGATTAAAGCAATCACTTAAACGATGTGACTGGAAGTCTAGTGTAGAAAATAGTTTAGAAATCAGTAAGTTGTGTGTTTTTAGCAAATGAATAAGAGCTTAAAATAAGAGTGGAGAAAGGTCCAGAGAGTCTTTATGACTCCATGACTGTACAAAAGATGTACAAAAAATATTTTTATTAGAATATTATATGAGCTACATTAGCATGATACTTCATTTTTAATAACATGGTTCTCTTTGATACTGGCAGATATAAAGCAACTCAACTGAGCCTGGAATGAAAGTTATCCAGATTACAAGACAAGCCCAAGTTCTCCAGGTATCCTAAGGCTATCTGTGCCAAATTGAAAGCAGACCACAATTATCCTTACGCCACCGTCAAAGTGACGTCCAGTCTGCGCCTGCCACCTGACATTTATTTAAATTAGGATGACAATTTGGGCACCAGCTTAACTCACCTGGTGGAGCAGGTGAGCATGTACCGCAAGGCTGAAAGCAGCCAAAAGGGTTTGAGTCTGACTGCATGTCTTCCCCCTCTCCCAGTTTTCCTGTCTAATCTCCACTGTTCTATCACATAAAAGAGAAAAAAACTCTCAAATAAAACAAATAAATAAATGGGACCACAAAAGAAACATCATGTTGTACTAAAAATACTTTAAAAGAGTTTATTGAGACCATAAACTCATGAGGAAAGTGTCATGAGGAGGAGGGCCATTTACTTGTAGACTTCTATACAATTAGACTGAGAGGAGGAGCTCCTTGGGAACGGCTTTTTTTTTTTTCAGATCCAGAGACGACGATCTTTTATATACATTCTGTGTTTTAATAAGAGTTTATTTAGAGTCTGTGATAGGACTTTACTGAAACCAGTAAATGATAATAACTTTGACTAATGCTTGAAATCAGCAGTCTTGTAAATTTCCCACGTGTGGGACTAATAAAGGTTATCTTATCTTATCTTATCTTAAATGTTAATCAGTTCAAACGGTATCAACATTCGTCTCGTCCTCTCTCAAACATACACAGATATCCATCTTGCCTTTCAAGTCTTCCCACAATTATGTGACAACAGCCCACAAAACAGCAAAAGTTAAAAATTTCAGACAGGACGCACACAATCATCAAGTTTGCATTAACTGTGTCGACAGCCGAATTATGATAGGACAGAATACTTTCATCGCACTGAGAGTTTATACAGCTTTCCTTACAAATAACAAAACATCCCCAAAGCAGCTTTTTATTGCTGCACGATTGATTATGAAATTGATCTGCTGGCAGGAACAGTTTCTCTGGGTGTGTTCAGCTGCCATTAAAATCTATTGTTGGATTCACAGAAGCCTGGGACTTGCCTTACACTTAAGAAACTCTGACAGATGTGGAACGTTTTATGCCAATTACAAAGTGCTCAAAATAAAACATCAAGTCCAACTTTAGAGTTTACCAAACGGGAGCGGCGCATTTGGCTAAATCAGACCGCCATCTTCACATCCATCCAGTGCCTGAATGTGAAGGTGCAGAAAAAGAGTATGTAACACATGCCATGAGCACGAGAGTAATGCGTCAGCGAGGCCACAAGGACCACAATCTTTTTAAAGGTGTTTTATGTCTTGCAGAAAAAAGGAGGAACTAAAGAAGGGAAACATTAGAGGTTAGGGTAAATATTTTATTGCAAATATGTGCAGCTCTGATAAGAATGCATGAAAATAAGGTTGTTTACAATTACATCTTGTCTTTTTGAACAGATATAAGCTGGAGAGACGTGGAAGAGGAGCTACACTGGATTCACTGCCGGAGTGTAATTGCGAGGGCAGGCGGGCTGAGGAGATATTTGCTGAGGAGACTAAACATCAGGCCTGATTCAAACAAAAACCAAACCCGGGTCCTCAACGATACCACATAGCGCCACCGCTACTCTCACGCACATGCATACTCTCTCTGCGGCTCACAGACACACACACACACTCACACTCATTTCCCCACAGCTCTGTAGTAATGATCGGTGTCTGTGTCTGGCAGAAATGAAACACTGAGGTATAAAGAGTGTATAGCCTTCCATCTATAAAACCAGAAACATCCTCATGAGACCCACAAGGGTTGACTTGGGCAGAAAGCAGACAGTTCGGCGCAAACTGGAGGATCTGCGCCAACATGGCATGCAGCGCAACGGTCGCAAAAGGTTTATAAGTCACAGGGTTGAAGAGAAACTGCGGGTTCACATTTCATAAGCTCCCGCTAAGTCGCCTTTTGTGATGGGGTCTGCAAACTCCAGGCAAGAGGTGAAGTTGGCCTACAGCCTGCACACTGCAGTCAAGACCGTCATATAAAGATGCCTTAATGCTCCTTCATGACAAAACAGGAGGCGTGTAAAAAGGTTCAAGAAACAGCAAAGGGTTTTGAAGAGTCTGGAAGCTGGAAGAAAACTACCCCACTGATAGAAGTTAAGATGATGAATAGAAAAAGTAAAACAGAGGGGAACAACCGAGGGGAAGGGGAGCAGAAAGAGGGGAGAGACAGACGAGAGGAGTCTGTAATCAGTTGTTGTGAGTCTTAAAATAGAGCTCTCCCAGCCTATAAACAGAAACCCACTATTACTAGTGCACTGACAAAGCAAGTCTCGGATCCAAGCGTGTGTGTGTGTGTGTGCGTGCAAATGAGCACGGCGGTATGTGATGAGGCCGCAGCACACATGGAGCTCATTACAGCATGGCCCTCTGGGTAATGTGGTTCCATGAGGGCCCCAAAGAACTACAACCGCAGATCAACTGTCAGATTAAAATGATGCTTCTCTGTTCAGCTCCAGGAGGATTTTTTATTAGTTTTTCATGTGAGCTCGCAGACAGATTGCACCCATCGGATCACTAGGGGCCTCTTCAGCACTCGATACTTTTGGACAGTGATTAGCTTAAAATATAAAAACAACTGAAGCGTAAAAAATAATAGAGACATCGTGGCATCTCTTTTTGAGGCTTCTTTCTTTTCTTTTCTTTTTTGTTTTGTTTCCAGAGTAGATGCAGATACGGGAAACACATGAAAAGAAAATTGGTCTGATGTGCAACAAAGGTCCCCAGCATAGCACAGAGGACATTATGGTTATATGGTATGCGTCTGAACCACGAGGTTACCAGAGCACACCAGAAACACTGTAATATTCAGTCAGAAGGGTTTTCTCTTTCTGATCCTCATTTAGGATGGTCTTTAGATCAAACATCTTTTTCCAAAGAGTCGTGGATCAAATGGGAGCAAAATTATACAGCACGAAAACAACACACACAAAGTGAATGGTACGGGCAAAAAAAGTCGACAACTTATTACAATAATTTATTTCCCCACATTTCTATCCCAGGACTGTCTAGAGAAGCAATTTAAACAGCCTTAAATTATGTTGTACTGTATCTCAGCGTAGCTTCTCAGCTCTCCCTGAAACCACTTTAGCGCTTCTACCTTTAACCTAACTCTCTTCTGATTGGTGCTGTAAAAGTGCTTTTGTGCTCACATCCAGAGATGAGATGATCATATTGAGGATATCTGCTCTCTTTTATAATGAGCTGTCAGTCCAGGGGCATTACTTATGCGTATGTTGACAGTAGAAGCCCACGTGTGATGCACAAACAAGGAAAGGCACAGTAAGCTCCATTTGTGTTAAAATCAACTTCTCTACACCAGCACACCCTTTGGCCTGGTAGGTCTTTAACCTCCTAACCAAAAGCCTGAGAACAAAGAACCTGTAAGTTAAGAAGACTGTTTAACATTAAATCTGATTGCCATGCAATGTAAATAGATATTTCCTGACTTAAATGTATAGTAGTTACACCAGAGCTCTGTATTAACTTTCAATAAATAGAAATCCTATGATGGTGGATGCATTAGTGACGTAAGTTGATATTCTAATCTATTCAGTCCTTTCAGTAGCATGAAAGCACTGTGACTTGGTTTGGTCCTTAATTGTAATTTTTTTTGTTCTTATTTGAATGTGTTGAGAAAATCATGCATGCATTTATCTGTTAAATCTACTAAATCATCATTGTCATAATAAATATTTTGGAACGACTTTCTGGATCTCGCGTTTAAATGTGCACACCACATCAGCTGTTCTGTGAGCCAGCGCTACCAACATCAGTGTACGTTCTACAGTTTGTATTCTGCTGTGATATAAGAGCACAGAACAAGGCCAAGTGCGCATTTCCGTTTGATTTTAACTCTTCAATTATCGCTTTCAGAGCAGACTAAGTGTTTGGAAAGCTGACAAATAAAGCTAAAGTGTTAAGAAATATTAATACCATAGACCAGCACAAAAAGAGACAAAGCAACTTAAACCGTCATCATCTGAACATGCAGAATACATATTCATATCATTTTTTATGCTTCAGACAAATTAAGCAACATGTTTACAGGGAAACTTTGTACCAAAAGGTCCTAAAGAAGAGAAAGAGTTGATGGAAACTTTAAGTGACAAGCCAGTATTCACATGTACAGAGATAATCAGCTAAAAGCAGGTATCAAGTGTGTGTGTCTCACCTGAGTGTCTGTCTCTGTATCCGGATTGTGTTGTGGTTTTAGGACGTGACTGTGGTGCGTTGGGTCTGGACTGCAGGACTCTGCCTCTCTTGTTGCAAGTTTCTGTAAGTTTCTCCCTTAACTGGAGGAACAGAGACAGGATGGACGACTGGGAGAAAGAGACAAACATAAGATTACACACCCACAGATTAAGTTACTTATCACTACCAAAGACATTCGTTTGAATTAATAAACAGAAGCAAAACCAGACTAGCTGGAATAAGAAGTCACTTCTTTCTCCCTCTGAAGTCTTGACACATTCATAAATGCCCCATTTTTCTTGTCCCAGCTCCACTCACATCGTGGTCCAGCAGCTCAGTTTTCTCTGTGCCGCTGTGTGCCAGCAGGTACTTTGAGTGGAACAGCCGTCCATCGAAGCTGTGCCAGGGCATTAGAGCAGCGCTGGGCAGCGGGCAGCCGCTGGCACAGTTAGCACCCAGCAGGTGGCTCAGCCCTCGGACGTACAGAGATCCCAACTGCACCGCACGACTCGAAAACAAAGGCAGCTGAAAACAAAAAAATCATTTGGTTGTATATTTAGACTGTGTAACTTCTTTACAGTAAAATCAAATATTTTGCTACAGGCCATTGTCAGTCACCTTATAGATACCGATGACACAAACACAACTCTTTACAATCCTGCCAGTGGGTTGAGTTTGAGCTTACCACATGTAGGAGAAGATTTTTTTTTCAGCACAAAGAGAGACTTGTTTGCTGTTGATTATTTCCCTTTTTGAATGCAAAAATCACCTGTCTAGTATTTAAGAGCATTTAATCGCTCTTTGACTGTCAAGTGATGCTAACATCAATAGATAAATATAAACTGAGATCAACTGCAGCACTGATTGTTGCATTAGTGTCTTTTTCTAAACTGCAGCGGATTTAAAAGTCCTGCTGTACAGAGCCATCTGTTCCTTCAATGTGTTTAGCGTCACCGCCCGCAACAAATTCCTGAACATTGTTGTCTCCCAACCCCAATTTGCACAAATATATCTGCTCTGCACTGACTCATAAATCAGAAAATTAAAATACTCCTCAGGCCACCCACTTCACTGTTACTTCACTTGGTTTCCTCGTGCTCACTGCCAGATGACAGTGAAGCATCTCTGTATATCTTCCTATTTGTTGGCTGCATGCGATGGTGAAACTTCTTTGCTTAGTTGGACTCAAATTGGCTTTTAAACTAAGACCATAAATACATTTTTTTCCTGGATATAACTATGCTTGAGGACATTTTGAATGATGAGGATGAACAAAGTAAAATGAAAACAGGAAAGATATCTCAGAGTGAACCTGCTCTTATACTGCAGCAAACAAGAGTAAATCTCCCCATTTACTTTTCAAAAGTCTTCACCCATCCCTCATTTCTTTATATTTAGCTAGAAAATTGGGAAATAGGTGCAGCCAGGTCTCTGGGCTTTATGAAGGACATTCAAAGCTCCTTTTTTGGATTTTGGCTGCCCTTTTCTGTCAGGATGAGCCCACACTGCATCAATAATGTTTAAACGCCGGGCATGCCCCAGCCTTTCTTTCCTGCTTCCCTTCCTTAAGAATTGCTTCTTGACAGCCACACTTCCACTGAGACCATTTGTGATGAAATCCGAGAAATCTGATTCAGTTCATCTGGAAGTTGCATGCTCCACCAAGCATGCATCAAGTCATTTCTGGTGATCCTTCAGTAGACACTAGATGGATCAGCTGAAGAGCCAAATGCACCTCTCAGGTATTTGCTAAATTTTTCTTAAAGGCATGACCTTCAGGTCATTTACGATACTGCAGCAATTTCTTTTGCATTCCACTTGTTTGGTTTCCTCAATTTTTTTGCACATCAGGCTCAGATATGCCAACTTTTCTGTTAGCAGCTCTTTGGGAATCAGCTTATTGATGATTTTTATGACTGTCAAACTGTTATGTGTTATTTAAAAAAAAAAAACCATAACAAACTGGAATAAATTATGTTTTTATGACAGGCTGTTGGTATCCAAGTGCCTAAAGATACTATTAAAAATTGTTTTTTTGGTCAGTTGTCTTCTGTGTGTAGACACATTGGTTCATCCTTTGAGTTGCACGACTTCTTATGCTTGAATCATTCGTAGGTGATTGAAAACAAAATAAAAGCCATTCCTCTGGAAACAGCCAGAGGGCTGGACTGAAGATTAAAGAAAAAGCAGCCAATGTCCAAAGGGAAACTTTGTAACACCACTTAATAAAAATTCTAGAAAGTCTGTCTCCTTGGAAGCAAAACATAAATAAATGAGGCACTCAAGACTTTTGCACGGTGCTGTAAATGCCCTAATAAAGATAAGATTCTCCTGAGTAAATAAAAAAAAATCAGGCAAAATTATAATATATCTTACAGCTGTTTTGTGTAACTGAGAGAACAAAAACAAACTGCGGGAGAAGAATAAAGAATAAGAGGAGGATGAAGCAGTGGAGCACAAGCTGATTGTAACAGCAGGCAGATGTTCTGTGTGTCTGCTCTCACCTGTCCCTCAGATAGCACTGATAACAGTGATTACGTGTACACAGACACACACATACACTCATCCCTGCCTGCCACCTGCTTCCAGTCAAACACAGCTTCACCTTCTGAAAACAATGAAACACTGGACAGACACACAAGCCTGAAGGCACACACAGACACAAAGACAGAAAAGAGATACAGGGAGAGAGAAAGAGTGGTCGAGTGCAAAAAGGATAAGAACGTGAGAACACACACACACACACAAAAGACAGAGAGACAAAGACAGAAATGTGTGTGTCCAGTGGGGCGGAGTGTGCATGGTGTAAATAGCTCCATGTGGTGAGCGTCAGCCAGGACAGACAGGCGACTGTCGCCAGCTTACTCTCTCTGTCGCACACACAAACACACACACGCCAAAATCACTGTCTCATGGGGAGGAATGTTGCAACACAACCAACGCATCCAAAAACCTATGACCCACAGCCCCTCTCTCCTACACACACACACTGCATGACACTTTTTCACAAACAGACACTTCTCTCTCATAAATTAATCTTTTAATAAAGAAAATCTTTGTGATTTTTACTTCCTGCTCTGATGTGTGATGCATGTGAATCTGTAGCTGTCTGTAAACTGTGCAAACACACACACACACAGATATGAACTTGCAAAAATGAATACCATACGCACATCAATAACAATTTGTCTGTGTGTGTTTATGTGCATATTTAATCCGTACACTAGTCACTCAGTTAAAACCCCTCCTGCAGCTCTGAACCTCTCCCATACGACATATTCAAATCAACGCCCAGCCCTAATTATTGTGTAGAAAACAGATGAGCAGCACAAATACAAATTACTAGACATAAGTATGGTAATTAAGCAGTAAAAATAAATGGGGCTACAAAGAGGCAGCAAACACAACGGTTGTTTTCCCAGAGAATGGAAATGCACAGCTGACTCTCAGACGCTCGCATCTGCGAGAACTCACAAGCCCCACGATGTATCGTTCTTAATCATCTCAAATTTAAACTATTTTGCTTTTCCTGTGCAGTATGCCATGTACTCATTGTTACAATGGTGGATATTTCTAATAAACAATAAGAAAACTCTTTAAACAATAAATTTGACAAGAAGAGTCAAACAATAAATGCCCTCGAACAGAGTGATTTATCATTCTTGTGTCTGACCGTCTGTCATCTTGCATTAACATCAGCACAACAACTGTGCAGCAGGAGCTTCATGGCATGGGTTTCCAGCTGCATGCAAGCCTTATATCTCCAAGCACAATACCAAGCATAGGATGGAGTGGTTTACAGCACTCAGCTACTGGACTCTAGAACAGTGGAAATGTGTTCTGTGGAGTGACAAATCACACGTTTTTATCTGGCATCTTCTTTTATCTGACAGACTAATCTGAGTTTGGTGAATGCCAGGAGAACATTACCTGTCTGACTGCACTGCGCCCGGTATAAAGTTTGATGGACGGTGGACAAGCAAGGTTCATGAAGACATGACTAGGCCACACAGAATCCTGTCCTCAAGCCTTTCCAAAAGAGCGGAAGATGTAAGAGTTGCAAATTGGATAAACTTCATACTGGGATAAACTTCATACTGATGCCTATGGATTTAGAATGGGATGCCATAAAGCTCCTGTAGGTGTAATGTGTAAGTGGCCCATTACTTTTATCCATATAGTGTATTTATAAAATTTCAATGGTGGATGCTGGACTTAAACATGCCTAAAGTTTCAAACGATGATGTGAGTGTGTGTACAAATAATCCCTGTGCGCTAAAACCTCACACTTCACACTGCTCTGAATGCTTTGGCTCTGTATGATGTCAAAGAGAGGGGATATTCTTATATGTACTTCAGACACAGGGGCTGAACCCAGGCCTAGTCCAAGACAGGCATGGATTATTTTGACTCCAGTGCTGTGGAGAATAAGGAGCTGGAAATTAGCAATAATAGGTTCAGTTTTCTTAAATTTCTGCATAATGATGCTGCTTTGGGGATGCTAGTCTTTGAAAACCAAGTTTTGATCTTAAGAGAATCAGGGAGAGGATTTTAAAAATGAAAGTGTTTCTGGTGTGACCTTTGTGGGTCAGGTTCATACTACCTAACCACAATGTCCTCTGTGCTATGTTGTGGACCTCTTTTCATGCATTTCCTCCATCTACTCTGCAAACCTTCCAATTAAAATGCAAAAAAATAAAGCTGCCCAAACTGAGTGGCTTTTATAGTTTCAAAACTAAACAATGAAAGTAAACTTTAAAAATCCTGGACAATTAAATTGTTAGCTAAGCAAGTATAAACATTTTATATAAATTTAATTGCACAGAAATGCAAAAAAGAATAAATATCCACCAGTGTATGTGTGCTTTTAAGACATTCCTGACGACCGGATTTTAAAAAATAAGGTTCAAAATTTCTATTTCCAACAACAAAAACACCCTGCAGTTTATCATAACTGCTTATTTTTTCAAGGTTGTTGTATGCTTTCTTGGAAAGACCGTCAATCAGCAGCTTATTTATGTTTTCTCTCCACTTTCTCTTCACTTTCTATTAATGGAAACATTTTCAGAGCTGTGTTTACCACAAGAGGACTTTGTTTACTGTAAACGTCAGCGAACATTGTCTTCTTGCAGCGGGATACACAATGTTTGGCTTCACCGTTAAAAAAACGTGGGGGTGAAAATCTGAAAACAACTATAAAATATCAAAGGCATCTTTTGCAAATGATCTAAATGCGTTTGTGACAGACCTCGATCTGTTGAAGCTCCTGAGAGGATTTCAGTCTCAGACACACAGCTTGACTCAGGTAGGAATCCACGTCTTCTAGAGATAAAGTTTGTACCTGAAAACATGCGCACAAACCAAACACACAAAGGAAAATACATGGTTAGCCAGTTCAATCACATCCCAGTGTGTCTTCTTTGTGGGTCAGTTTGTTTTGTCTGCTCGCTGTGCAACAAGTCAACACAAAAAGAAACAATGGCGGCTACAGAGACAAGGCTGCCCAGTTGTGTGTACAAAACAAACAAACCCTGAAGTTATTTAAATAGAAGAGTGAGAGGGGAATGTGAATGCTGCAGTGATCAGACAACAGCTACTATTGTCTGTCATGCTGTCTGCTCATCTTTAATCATCTGCTCGTCTAGCCTCCTTCTAACAAGCTACTGTCCTGTCTGTCAGGGCCTTCATTCATTTAAATCGCTGCCAGCCAGCCAGCGCCTGACTGAAAACCAGTCTGAAAGGCTGCCTGTCGATTTTAGTACCAAAGCATTCAGCTCTGTCTCTCCAAGATGGGACAAACATGAGGAAACAGTTACTACTATCTAAATAAGACTAAATCTATGACCGAAATTTTGGTGTTTTTCAGTTGGCGTGTGTTAAATGTATTAGAAAAGAAAAAAGAAAGCAGTACTCAAAGCATACTTTTAAGACAACAAATAACATGTTACACAAAAACAAGACATCCGACCTTTTCTTTATAAATGTATCTTTGTTAGAAACCCATTAATAAGTGATTCAAGTGTCTCTGAAAAAGAGTTAATAAAAGGTATAATTTATGTTTCGCTTCTATAACATGACGCACACACGGTTATCCTGTCACGCGATCCAATGTTGTGTTAAAGCTCAGTCAGAAGACGTCAATGCAAAATACCCAAACCAAAAGCACAAATCTCGGCTTCTTTCACATACGAATTAGTGATCACAGGGCATTACAACAGGATCAAAAGCAGCTCAGATTGATACACTCTTAGATTTACAATCAAAATACAGTAATACGAGTTCTGAGGTGGTTTGAGAATTGTCTCCTGAGTTATTCAAAGCCCTTGGATGGTTATCAGGACTTGTTGACGTAAGAGCTGAAGTTACAAAGGCCGGTGTCTGTGTCTAATCTGGGCCCCCAGTGGATGATAATGGTTACCGTCAAGCCATCAACAAGCGATGTTTGACTTTACATCACACGGTGACAAAAGAGCAGAATAATTGTTGTGTACGTGTTATAGATGTAAATCCCAAATCAAAAGCTGACTCGTACGTTAAACTGTCATCAAACATATTTGGTCTTTCATTTCTTTGTTTACATGAACCGCCAGCTGTAGATATCATCCCCTTTCATCTAACAGCTTAACCGGAGCCCAAGCCAAACATGCGCCCTGACCAATAACAACCAAAAGAGGAAAGACCAATCATGCTGCAGATGCAATCATTTGTAAAGTACAGCTGTTAATATTATTTTTATGTTTTTTGGGGCAGAATCGATCAACATGACACCAGAGAAGACTGTAAAACATTTGTAACAAACAAAAAGCACCTTGATTTTTTCCTATTTACAAATAAAAATAAGTTGCATTTGCTATTGATTCATTAATAATTAAATCACATCCTTTTCCCAGAGAATCATACAAATATTCCTGCTTTTTTTCTCTTTAAATAACTTTTATTAACTTAATTAACTATTTTCATTCTCTGATCGCTACCAGATAAACGCATCTACACTACCTGTAGGACTAAATATGTGACCAGGCAGAGAGCAGCCAGGAGAGAGTCTTCAATAACTCCATGCAGCTCCGAAAACTCAGGACAGCCAAAAATTGTGAGGAAGGCTGTCAGGCGAAGAGCAGCCACGTCAGGACCTGTGCTAAACCATAACAAGTCCAGACTGGGTTGATCACCTACAGATTCGAGCAAAAGAGAAAAATACTATGGATTTTAGATGGAAAAATATGGCACAATATCTCTTTCATGTGTTAAACATAACCAGAGCCAGCTTTTCAACGTGAGTCTTAAAGCCGCTGGTGCCTCGGGGTTAGTCTACAATGATTTTAATTACAGAGAAAACATAATTCCCAGGAAACAATCATTTATAACCACAGGACTCATTTGGTTGCTGCTTATTTGGGAGCAATTTAGTCCTATAGTGCATAAACCAAGAATCATGGACATATTCGTCGTTTTATCATCTCAGGGATTAAAAAAATAAATCAAATAAAATCTTGTATTGGTGATGTAACTGTACTGAAATCGCGTTTTATTTTGTGTCCAAAGATACAGAGATAAGTATATGAAAAACAGCAGGTACAGTACATGGCAGGCTGACTGGGAGAGGGTGGACTATATCAGGTTCCTTCAAAGGGTTTCTGGGGAAGACAAACCATTCCCTGATTGCTGGAGGGTCCACAATCCTTCCTGAAAAAGCACAACATTGTCAGGGTTATGGTTGGATTAGATTTACTCGATTTCCTGCAAAGAACATCATCATTCTCCTCACTTTACATAAAAACTAACGGCACAAACTCCACTGACATGTGTGTGTCTGCACGGTTCGTAATCCCTTTGCCTCTCCACTGAAGATATATTTTTAATGTTGCCAATCTACATGCATCCCTATGCAATCCATCATCATTATTATTATTATTATTGTTATCTACCACAGACTATATATGAAGACAGACAAAGCCACTGTGAAATCACTCAGACCCAGATGTCTGCTGATTAATGTTAAATGAGACCTCAACAATACAGACTTAGAAACCAATCGGTAACACAGGAAAAGTGTATATCCTGACTGGCAGGTGAAATCCGTTACAAAAAGGGTGCTGCACCAAAAACCTCCTTTTGATTGCTTTAGACACTAGCAGATTGCTGCACTTGCCCACAGTTTGCATGGAAGACGTCAACAGTGGTGGATGCTGAAATTGCCGACTGTAAATGCTTGCAAACTAACCACGAAACAAAGGCAGTTTGCCTTCAAAATAAAAGTTGGACTTCTGTATTACTGAGCAGGCCATATTTATTAGATAATTACATTTAATTGATCCAAAAAAAAGACCAAAGGCACAAATATGAATGGAAAGTTCCAGCTTGGTGAGTTGGGAAAGTAAGACCTGATAGACACCTACTGGCTATTAACACGCCTCTTAGCCAAAGTGAGCATCCCTGTAACCTTTTAAGCGAAATCCAAATGGTTATAATAAATAAATAACTCATTGCATAGTTCTAATAGGATAATAATATGTTGTTTTTTCTGGGTATTTTAACACTGGAGTCTATAGGGATTAAATTGCTGTTGGAGTCAGACTCAAGTCACCACTAGAAAAACTGTAGTTTTTGGCATTTCTTGTTGACTTTTTTCATTCGTGTATGCTTCTGTCCTCATTGTCTTATGTATTAACTGTTTTACCACTGTGACCAAGCAGAAGGAGGAGACCATAGATGAGTTGTCTGCAGGGCTTGTAGACGAGGGCCTGAGGCACTAACTCGGTGTCCTCCTCATCCTCCAGAGTGTTGCTACACTCAGTGACACCCACACACAAGACAGTGTAAACCATGAAACCCTCTGCTGCTGCATGCTTCTCTCTACATGCCTGTGGAAAACCACACAGTAAAGGAACATTTATTCCAGTCTGCAGGGAGTTCTAAAGAACAAAATCACATATATGACTATAACATACCTTTAGAATTTCTGGACTAACATATTTTTCAAAAGCAGAGGGAAGTGAGGAGATTTCACACAGCTCGGGACGTTTCTGTCCAGGTAGTGTGTATAAGCAAACGCCTTTCTTCAGTAGCTCTCTACGAGGAGCCGAGAGATTCAGAGACTGTGGGACCAGTTCAGTTTCCTCGTCCTCTGTACTCCACAGAGAGCTCACAAGCTGGGACACTGCTAGCACCACCTGCCCCTGCGGAGCACCATAATGTGGTGCGGGACTGTTTTTCCTGGGAACAATAAAATGAAGAATTTTAACTATGTTGGCTCATTGACAAACGCAAACAAGATGAGTGTTTTTCTTTGCAGACAAAAATAAAGAGTGATGGGTTGGTACCGCATGTTGATCTGAGCTCTGTATAATAAAGAAGGATTTGGGCTTATTGAGGTAACTTCAGGTTTAACGTCACATCTCTAGGGTTACCAAGGTGGTTCACCATGGTAACTTAATGCAGCAGACCTAACCTGCTTTAAAGCATGTTAAGCTGACAGTAAGGGATCAACAGATATGAAATACTGAACAACCAGTTCTGTTGAAAATAGCATCACCACTCACGGTCTTCCCACATGTTATTCCTTTTTTTATTTCACAGTTGGCTGGATGAAATTTTAGATCAATTTTGGACAACTGTTCATAACTGTGTGCCGAACATCAAATATGAATGTAAAGTAAGTCTATGCATGCATTCTGTTTTCATATTTGCTCTTCTACTTGCATCATCCAACCGAAATCTGCCAGAGTTGCTGAGCCGTGTGTTAATGATAGTGCTGTGATACTGATAAGTGCATTCATTCACACAGACTGCATTTTTCCGGCTTTCCTTCCTGGCCTCGAACAGACCAGACTTTATTAATAGTAACTCTTCCAGTTTCCCTGACCATAGTACATAAAGCCCACATACATTTTTAGAGCACGTTTTTTTTTTTTTTACTGAAGCTCTGTTGCTCTTAATATTTTTATCAATTATATTTTTATCCTTTGTACAATCAGTCACTCTGCTCCCTCTAGGCTTATACATTAGAGGGGAGCTAAGTCCATCCCTTTCACGTGAACATGCTCAAAGATAGGTTAAGAAACCTTGGGATTACCACTTTCATGTGTCACTTTAGCCTGATTGCTGATGTTAGGGTAAGTGAAGCAAGATAAGGAAAAGATAACCTGCGTGGGCTGAACTTGCATTTCAGTGCAGGGCTGAGGTGTTGGAAACTTGAACATGCTTATGATCTCAAAGTCCACAGGTTTCACACTTCTTATTATTTTTAATAAGTGTGTATTTTTTAAACAGACACTGAAAAAAAATCTGTCAAAGAAAAGCTTAGAGAATGAAGTCAAGGAACTCTTTAACATAAAAAGGGTATATTATGTAACTAAATGTAGCCAGCAACAAATATAGCTTTGATTTAATAGTAAATAAGACTGTAAAATCCAATGTTCTATTAATTCTATTCAATACGGATGCAGATATGCACCTGTAAGCTGCCATCGCATTGTTCCTGACATCACGCATCTTCTCCTCTGACACCACATCATTACCCAGGAGACAGGCCAGCAGTGGTAGCTGGGTAACAGCCAGTCCAATGGTTTGGCAGAGCCTCTGTCGGTCGTACATGACAGTGGTGAGGCTGTTTATCCGCAGCTTTGCCACAGACAAATAAGGGGCACTTTAGAGATAAGGGTTAAAACAAAATGTTCCAATCAGACAGTTTGACCACATTTGTCAATAAAATTAAGTTAATCTGCAATTATGAGATTAATTTTACAAACCTGTCATATATGATGAAGTCTGAATCCTCTCCCAGAATACCCACGCTGCCATGTTGGCGAGCATAGCTGGCAATCTCATAGTCTGCCTCCCGCACTGAGCAAAACACTTCCTGACCTAATGACCTGTAAAAAAAAAAAAAAAAAAAAAAATGTGTAAGAACTAGAATTACTGGCTTTATAATTATGGTGCATATATTCTGTCCTGTCTTGCAAACAGACCTGAGAGCAAAGGGTGTGAATGTCGCCAAACCTGAGGGCAGACAAAAAAGCTCTCTACCCGGCTGATCTCCATGCTCTTTTATGTGACGAAATATCTTTGAAATCTCCCCGTTCACTCTGCGTCTCCTCTTCACCTGTAGACCAGAACCAAGGTTTTTTGTACTCACGCAAAAATAAGAGACCAATATAAAAAAATTTTATGATGTTTTTGAAGCAAATTTTGTGACTTAGCTACCCCTTGTACCACTGACAATTTGAGGTATGTAGAAACCTGCCAAGGTGTTATTTATAAAGGTTATTTTCTCACCCACTCTTGCCTCTTCTGCTCCTCCACTACTCCATCAAAGAAAAAGACCAGTCGGATGCCTGCAGACGTAAATGCCTCAACCCATCTCTTTAGGATATCCAAGTACTCCCTCCACTGGCCCCCACATGCCCAGTCCTTACATGAATACCAGTGGCGCAAGCAGGCCATACCATCCACAACAAGTGTGGGGTCTGCAAGTAAGTGAAATCAAAATGTAACATACAGCAGACCTGCATGATAACCCAGACAATGATCACCGTTGTGTACTGTCTGCCTTGGCTCTTGCTGATGTGGGTATCCACATAGTAGTACAGTAAACCAATATGGGAAAATAAAGTAGAAGCATATAAAAGTCATAATATATTTTCAAAGGAACATGAACAAGTCCTGTTCTGTAAGTTTTAGAGATGCCATTAAAAGCACCGTTTTAGCTTCCACCAACTACATTGTACTGTGTTACAATCAGTGTTGGGTGTAATGTGTTACTAAGTAACGCGTTACTGTAATTAAATTACTTTTCCACTGAAAAAGTAGAGTAACTAATTACTGTTCATTTTTAGGTATTTTAATTACAGTTACTTACAATGTACTTGCATTACATTGTAAAATAATTAAACTCGCTGAATATCATTATTTAATTTCACTCATTTATCTTCTAAACGTAGAAGTAAACTCTGCCGCTTTAACATCGCTGTAGTGCAGCTGCACGTCATTTCGCGCCAGTTTGCTGAATAGTCATATTCTAAAGCGGAAGATGTCGGACTCGGCTGAAGCGTGTGGCTGTTTTATGAAATAGACATATTCCCGTCTCTTCACTTTTCTGAAACAAGCAGACAAGAATATTACAGTAATATGTAAGCTATGTCCTGGGGAGAAAAAACTATCGGCTGCTGTTAATAGCACGAGTAATCTACTGAAGCGCCTGACACCAGAGCATAGACGAACACTTCTGAGTGATCCTTGTTCATCATCCATGGATAACACCGCGGCAACTCCTGCTAAGCAGGCAAAACTTGATTTTACTTCAGCAGCACAGAAAGCGTCTGAAGGTGAGCTTAAAAAATGATTGCAGGCTACATTGTGGAAGAGATGCTACCGCTGCCTACTGTAGAGTCTCCGTCTTTAAAAAAAATTATTTATTATTTAAAGAGTTTAATTTCTATTGTTTGTCCACTCAAGATTTATAGGGATTTTAAGAAGTATTTAGTTTAATTACTTATTTAGTAATTAAGTTACTTTTCTGACACAGTAATTAGATAAGTATTTTAAATACAATATTGACTAAGTAATTAGTAATTAGTAATTAATTACTTTTTTTAAAGTAACTTACCCAACACTGGTTACAATCCACCGAATAAACATGCTTAAAGGCATAGCATATACTAAGTATGGGTTTAAAGAAAAGTGCTACCTTTTAAACTCCTAGCATTGCATGGCCTTTGTTTAGGTCTGTTGTTATGACTAGTAAGCAAAGGTGTACATATGACTACCACCAGAAAACAGCCAAAAATATCACAACTAATACTATACTATTACAATTACTGTTAGGAAAACATGTACTTCAAATTAAGCTAAATATTTTTTCTGTCAGTAGGCCATAATTTTTACTACACATTTTCAAATACATCTGTAAGTACAAGCATGATAATAACTATTGTTACTACCATGTCACACCCTGAAATAAAGACTGAACAGGTGTAAACAGTATTTACTTGTGCATTGGTGGAGCATTGCTGAAGCAGTACTTTCATTAAACTGCACGCACCTGTCCACCACCTATGTTGTTGTAGTGTTCTCTCTGTCTCGTTTACAAGCCACAGATTTTTGTTAGTTTTTTAAATAGATGTTTTATTTTGCTTTTTTTAAACATTAAGAATATTAAAAACTGACGATTAGGCAAAAGCCAGAACAAACTATTTCCTTCAGCCAAAAGCTAAAAGAAAATCTCTCTATATATAATCATAGGAACATTTCCAAGCCAGCAATGTTGGAGCAAGTTGGCTCATTTTAATAATTAAAGTTATTATGACTTTTTTCCTCAATCACTGTCTTGTTGGTGTTTCAGTCCTTAGTCAGTTTTTAGTTACAGTTTTCCTTGCAGCTGCCATTGGCTTTGATCATTTGGATAAACATCTCCTTTAAATTGACTCAAATATAAGAGCAGACACAATGGTGGAATTATATAACAGAAGACCAAGGGATCTTCCAAGAATGGTGGCACTATTTTGCAGGGAACTGACTGGTCAGTAGTAAGTAGTATTTTTATACCCCTCGATCTCTATTCTGAGACTTGCTCCAGAGCAAGTTAGGTATGCAGTATAAGTTACCACGGTGATCTACCTAGGTAAGAAGTGATTCCCCTTTGTAGTACTAGTACTGCTTCGCAGTATGGGAGTTTGGTCATCCATGGCCCACTTGTGTTTTTAACTAGCCTGGATTTCCTGGTGTCTTCCTGGATTTGTTAAGTCTCCATCTCTGAGTTAGGGTGATTATGGCTTATTATAGGCTCATTATTATTATGTTATTCCAGTTTTGGGTTGGTTTGTTTTTGGTTGTCTCTTGTCCAATGTGTCTTATATTTGGTTTTACTTTCGCTGTCTCATTGATACGTTTAACCTGTTTCTTGTTACCCACCTGTTTCCAATCTCCTTGTTATCCCACAGTTTGTTCTGTCTGTATTTATACCCCTTGTATTTCAGTTAAATTATGTTGTGTCCTACTGCTGTCTTTGTGTGCGTTTCGCTGGTCCCTTGTCATTTTTAATTTGGTTGCCTGGATGTCAGGACTCTGTTTTTCCTCTGCTTTTGGACTTTATCAGCCATAATAAAGGGTTATTTTTTTTCTTTTCAAGTCTGTCTCTGAAGTCTGTGTTTGGATCTTCCACCTTTGCTCTACTCCAAAAAAAAAATAACACCCTTAAATAGAGAACCACTGCTTTAACAGGTTAATAAAACCAAATATTGTACACACATCTGAAAAGCTGAGAGCTGAAAAGCTGTTTCCTGACATTACTTTACATAATCATGCACACCAGTGGAGAAAGCTGGAGCTTCTGGGGGGTCTACTAATATTACCATTTCATGAATGACACAGAGCCACTGTCACACTGGCTGCACACAGAAATAAACTCAACTGCTGGTGTGAGGTGCGGTTGTGGAGGCCTGCTGCTGTCTGGCCATCTCTCTCAGGTTCACTGTCACACAGGCTTCTGGACAGCAGCGGTCAATGAAGTACTGTAGACCCTTCACGCCCATTCCTATTGAGCAGAAACACACAGGGAGCTACGGGAGGAAGCATTTCACGTCTTTCCAAATAGCGTGTACTTTAACTTTTAATCGGGTGGATCTGTTTTGGTGTAACACCGTCACTGTGGGGGGTTGATTTTATTGAGAACTGACACGAATGCTAACTGTTAGCTTCGCTTTTAGCCCCGTTTCGTGCCGTTGCCAGCAAACTCGTATCACGGATGATACGTCACAGCAAATGCTACTACAACTACTCTAGTATCGCTTCACATGGCAAAAAAAGAAAGAAAAAAAAACTCACTTTGAAATGTCGCTGGACACTGAGCAGCATTTGTCCCTGCTGTGTTTACTTCGTGTAAATTCAAACTACTTCCTATAATCTACGCGTGGCGTCATCACGTTACAAAACAAAACGCACGTGCTCGGCGCATGGAGACCACCGCGCATTCATTAAAACAAAGAGTGTGCAGAGACAAAAAAAATAAAAACGTGGCACGGCGCTTCTTACTAGCGAATATCCTGAATGTCATGAATGAGAATGAGCCTTTGTGTTTGTGTGGGCTCGTAAGACTTCACTCCAGGACAGGATCAGAGGAGGGCTAATTGCTCTCCTGGAGAGTGGGCAGTCTTTTGCTGAAAGCCATTAGGTCTACCTTCTCCACACAAAGCGCCCCCGGTACCTTCCACTCCATTGTGTGACCAGAGCAGGAATAAAAGAAGCGGACATATGCTGGCCGTCAGTGCAGCTGTCAGCATCTGTCGCTCTACAGCCAGATGCTCTGTGGACTGAGAGGACAATAATCTACGCTTTCCAGAAAAAAACCCCAAAAACCTAATCTTCAAGGAGGGAGGAGCTGTGTTGTAAATCTGCCCACTTTCATTTCCAATCACCCACTCGAGAGTTATGACCTTTGGGCTTGTGAAGGCATTTTGATGTCACCCAGAACTTGGCCTACAGGCTCTGGGCACCTTTCCCAAATGCACCTGGAGCTAAAATGACGGCAGCATATCCCTTTTTATTTATTCATTTATGTATTCGTTTTTTGTTTAAAGTCTGTAGCTTTTGCTGCAGATTATTGTTCAGAATTCCTGAGCTTTTTTATCTTTTAAGTGTTTCAACAAATTAAAGGACAAGTCAAATGATAAGATATATTTTTAGACTGAATTACATGAAAATGTCTCAGTGCTTCAGACGGCAACCAACATTTATTTTCATTACAGTTAATTTATATACATTAGTTGACCAAAAACAAAAAGTGGTGTTCCCTGACTGGGTCAGCATACCAAAACCCAAAATGTACTTTCATAGAAGAGCACAAAAATGATTAAATGTTTACGTGTGAGAACCTGTAACACACAGTTTCTGTGTTCTAATATGTCTTTGTACTGTTTTTCTACAATCTTTGAAAGTTTTATAAGGGCAACATCTGCTAACTGTGGGTTTGAAGAAAAGTGCTACCTTTTAAACTCTCAGCATTGCAAGGGTTTAGTTTAGGTCTATGTTTATGACCTGTAACTCAAGGTGTCGATATGAGTGCCTCCAGACAAACATCACAGATAATAATACTACATCACTGACACTGTCAGCTACATCATTGACACAAAATCAAGCTAAATATCACAATAGTCCAATCAGCCTGTAATTTTCACATTAGTTTAGCAAATCGATGTATAAATTAGAGCATGATGTAATTTAACTTTATTGTTATTATTATGACATAAGCTGAAGTAAGCCATGTGGCCAGGTGTAAACAATATTAACTTGTGCAGTGGTGAAGCAGAGACTGCGCTGAAGCAGCACATTCACTGACCTGCTCACTCTTTCAGGCTTTAGCTATCTCTTTCTCACACTTGCTGTTTCTAATGGTCAAAGTAACCATAAAAATCATTATAAGAAAACTTGACGTATTATCAAATCTGGCTCATACTAATATCATCAGGTTACTGTGGCTCATTCTGACAGTGTTGTGGGTTTGAATGAATGAGTCTGTGAGAGCATTGAGTGGACCATTTCTCCTTTTCCATAATTTCTCTCACATATATACTGTTACTGTTACTGTTGTGAACTGAGCGGGCAATAATAAACCCAGTAGTAGTACCTAAACATGATAGCAAAATTAGATAGGTAGATAAAAACACAGTAACCAGTCCAGTCCCCATTTTAGCACTCAGTGTTTTTGACCTGTGCCTCTTGGATTATTTCAGCTTCCTCATTCTTCTGCGCTGACTCTCCCTTGTCTGCTTCCATGTCTTTCCCCTTGAGTTGCTCCCCCCTTTTTGCCTCTCCCTCTCCCCTCCTCTCCTGACCACAGCTTGACTCAGGAGAAACAGAGGCAGATGTTCCAGGAGCACACAACTGCGCCCCCACCCCTACACCTCCCATTTGTACTGGATAAGCAGTTAACCCCCGGAAAGAATTGACCATACAAGCACGCACACACTCGTACAAAGAACACCGCTGGCCAAATCTATACAGGCTCAACAGTTGTCCAACTGAATGAACAACACACACACACACTCATACACAGTGCTGTCCAGATCCCCTCAGGGTCTCTGATAGTCACCACTCTAAGGTCACGCCTGATGTCAGTGTCCAGGGCTCATGGTCTCTGTGGGCAGCTGGCCTGGCTAATCCTGCTGCTGCTGGAGGGTGCTTCTAAACTAAAGGCAAACCCCTCTTCTGAGGGATTTTTTTTTTTTTTTTGGTGGGGGGTGTTCACTTTGTTCAAAGAGCAAGCAGGGGTTGTTTGTTTGTTTGGTTGGTTGCTCTTTATAAATCAAACATTACATCAAACATAACAAACAGCAAATAGCAGCATCTTGTAGGCTTTGTCCCATTTCTGCACAGTCTTCAGGAGTAGATTTATTTGTAACTCACATTTTGTTTGAAAAAATCTGAAGGTGAGCAATATTTCATGAAAAATATTTTTGTGTTACTGAAATGTTTTTATAAGATTCCCTAAAATTACGAGAATGTCTTCAAATGTCTTGTTTAAAGCAACCAACAATCTAATTATTACAATAATAATAGTGATAATAATAATTTGGAGTGAATAGAGCTTCACATATCTACATAGCGGCACATGTTCTGACACACAGACACACCCACACACGCTGGTATTTTTTCTTTACTTTCACATTTCTGTCAGTGCTTTGTCACCACACTTTGTCCCAAGTATGATGAAGATAAAAAAATAATACGTTTTCCAAGTAATCTTTGGAAATGTGTGAAAATGGTAACAATTGCTTTATTTTCTGTTTACTAATTCATTTACTTTTCCTGTTACTTAAACACAAGCACTGGAGCAGGCAGTATTTTTATGTGATGTATAAGGGCACATTTTCACATTTGAACCAGTTCAAATGATAAATGTAGATGTGTCGCAATGAGGCTGACAGATGGTGTAAGTCGGTATATTCCTGGCCCAGGTGAGGTGAGCCTCCTGATCACAATGCTGCTGTTAATGAGAGAATCTATCTATCTCTCCTACAGCAGTCCCAGCATGTGTGCGTTAATGTTTACGGTCGGTGTGATGGTGATGATGTGGAGGTTCCCACGACGGCCATCCATCCATCCATTTCTTGGCACACACACGCACACACACACACGCACAGGCCATATGGCCACCTCATACCCGTTGCATGCCTCCACTGTGATTTGGCCGGGAGCATCCAGTAGGCCTTGATCCACCTACGGAGGCATTCGGGCTCTTCCACCCAAGAGGGATGAGAGAAATGAAGGAGTGAGAGGTGAAATGGTGGCGGAGAGATGGAGTAGATGAGTGAACGTAAACGGAGAAATTAAGAGACTACGCAGAGACAGAGATGAAGGAAGCCATTTGGTACTTGGTTGGTGTTGTGGTGTTTGGTGAGCAGATGGCCGGGCTCGAGGAGGGGCGTGCCTTGTCCTCGCGACCCTTCACAAATCACACGGTTCTCCCCCGAGGGGCTCGCGACTCGCCGTTCAATAGGAATCAATGGGAATTACTTCGCAAGAGAAAGGGATGAATGGGCGGCGGGGCGCGAGACCTCTTCCTTTGTTGTTCCACTATGTGTCACGGAGCTCCAGCTCACGCGCGCGCACACAAACACACACACATACACGCACACGCACACACATAGACAACAGGAAAGCACTTCAGTTAAACAATCGACCTCCAGTTAAACTATTTTTTAACCCCACACGTACACGCGTGCACGCACGGTCACGCACACACAAAGGGGGATCAGAAGAGGGAGGAGTTTCTACTTTCTGCTGTTTCCTTAAGACACAATTAGAGAAGCTCTCGGCATAAATTACGTTTTAGGGTAAAATGTTGTCTTGATGCTGGTGAACGATGGAGGGGGGGTCACTTTCCATGTAACCATGCCTTTCAGTCACGCTTTGCTGGCGTAATCGGAAAATGTGTGCCATGTCATGGTGATGAATGACTGATGGTATATTGGCCTGATACACAGAGGGAAAGAGAGCACCAGGGACCTCTGAAAGTCGGGATGAGTGTAAATAAAAGGCCTAGAGAAGGGGGGATTTTACGCCACGCCACATAGACGCATCACAGGCTATTAAAGGGGGTTGAAATCAACTGGCTAAATGAAATGAGCAGCTCTGAGCAGCGTCCTACAGCTAAACACACATACGGGTATGTGGAAAGACGGTGGCAGGCAGGGATAATAGCGTTAAAGCTTAAGGTTAAAGGCCTTTCAATCATTTTCAAGGAGTGTAAAGAGCACATCGCGGACACGCAACCACATCAGACATGTATACACTGACCCGGAGGGGAGAACCAAGCAGGGTCATCAAACTTGTGCAGCGGTGGCACTGCGGCGCTCCCGCAGCAGCCCGTCAGCGCCGTGTGCGCCTGACATGACAGGCCGAAAGTTGTGCATATGTTATCTGTGGAGTGTGAATGAAGGCCCTGTTTGTGTACCGCGGCAAACCAAAGCAGTAATGATATGCAGACGGAGTAGATTCCATTAGAGTTTTTAATTAAGCTCCCCCCTAAAAAAAATCACCCAGTGCGCGCGCCCTTGTGAGTGCGCGCTACTGTCTGTAAACATTAGAAGAGGGCTCAGTTCTTTAGTGAGTCTGGCTGCTGCTCAAACCTCATTTAAAGGTTTTCTTTTTTTGTTGTTGTTGAAAATGTGGTGTTACATGAAACGGGCGGAACCTAAAGTGAATGAACTGAAATGTCCAAAAATAAATAGATAAGTAAAAGTCGGTATTCAGTCTGCCAAATATATCTCTCATATGTACCACCATGTACGGTACAGTAGAAGCTGCAATCAGTTTTTAGCCAAATTATTTTTATATAAACTTCTTTTATCTAAGTAAAAACTATCAATGACATTAAAATGTCTTTTTCAACAGACTTCTGGCAAAGAGGGCAGCATAATTTTCAACAAACACGACATAACAGTTCAATAAGGGCTGGGCTGATAATAATATAGGTACATTAACTAGAGTAAAAATACTTGTGAAACATGTAATTTCTTTATTTTATGTATAATTCCTTCGTAAATCCTGATGACTGTGGTCTATTTATCAATGTAAGTAAACATATTGGACATAAAATCACATCGGAAATCGTCTTTTTACACAACAGCTATCTTTGGAGCCTTTCATTTCTATCTATATTGAAAAACAATTGCTTAATTACTTGTTGCTTTCCTGCAGGGTTGCTAATTTTTTTTAGATATATATGTAATCCCGTGAGACATTAATGACTTGGTAAAGAATCACAGCACAGTTGGGAATGCCAGAGATAAGCTCAGAATAAATCACGCCAACAAGTGCGCATTCTTGCCCACATTTTTCTGCGGATATACACACATATGCAAATTAGACAGTGGACCCTGCGCGAGTTGTGTTGCCAACCTGGTGTACAGCGAGCACACGCTCTGACTTATACTGTAGCGTGAATAGGGTTATGGTCTGCAGCATCTAATAGAATCTGACTGTATTTCGTTAATGTGATGTTTTATTATAAAACACATTGTAAGATTATTGTTTATGCACCCGGCCATGTTTTCCCCTTCGTTCTCTCTCTCTCCCTCTCTCTCTTTCTCTGGTGCTGTATTATTGTGGGAGAGCAGGTGCTGCCGTCCCAATTACCATACAGCTGAAAGCACAAAGAGAAAAAAAAAACTTTACTCCTAGTATGACTCCCCCCTCCCCCTCCCCCCGCCTCATATTCCCCCTCCTTTCCCCCATAAAGTCCCTTAATGACAGCCACGCGAGTGACACACCACCAAGTTTTTTTGTTTTGTTTTGTTTTTTTACTGTCTCTATCAAACTGCAACTAAGGGAAATACACAGGCATGCTTACAAATACGGTTAAGGTGTGTTCGCCTGAGGCCACTGAGCGCACTATCGGAGATTTTTTTTATACTCTCGAGCGCCTAAAGCTTGTCATTATCCACTCAAAATGGTTCAAAATCTATTAACGATTAGAGGAAATCGATTGTATTCATTGAAAAATCGTAATGAGTTA
Source organism: Pelmatolapia mariae (assembly GCF_036321145.2). NCBI lineage: Eukaryota > Metazoa > Chordata > Actinopteri > Cichliformes > Cichlidae > Pelmatolapia > Pelmatolapia mariae. The sequence continues at coordinate 26,244,722 of NC_086227.1, forward strand.
AAATGAAGCTCTTTCTCGGTATCACAGTTCTAATATTCAATACTGTTTTGAAGAAGACACTCGTCAGTCACATTTTTATCAAGACGTGGATATTAAAATAACAGCACACTTAGTGCAGCCTGCATTAGGAAAACAGCAGCAATGTTTTTATAATGAGGGCGCAAGTGGGAAGAAAGGCTGTAGGTCTCTAAGCCAAGAAATAAAGATAAAATAATAAGAATAGAGCGACTTGTTTTGGGGGTGTGGCATTGTGAAAACCACGGCAGGGGTAACACCATAGGAATGCAGCGGAGCAGATGGTCGTTGTAACGCAGTTGGGACGGCTGGCTGGCCGGCTGGCCATCCAAGGAACGAGCCAGGCCAAACCTTTACCATAGCCCCTCAAATATAAGAAGCCACGGTGTGTCTGGCTGCAGCATGTGTATAAATCGCTTGATGGAGGATTTTGTCCAGAGGTAAAATAATTTGTCGGAATGTAAATGGGCCCAGTGCGTCCTAGAAGAGGGAGGCATCGGGGGAAGCATGGGGTTGTTGCACATTTAACAGCTCACTAGCCATTTGGTCCATCCCTTTGAGAGAAAGAGAGGAGGGGGGCGGGTTTAGAAAAGTTGTGTGCACCCCCTACCTCCCCCTTCCCTTTCTTTGTGATGGCCCCTGGGCGGACTTGTGGTGGTGGTGGAGGGAGGGGAAGAAGAGGAGCAGAGGGGCTCATTTGCATCTTATTACCCTTCGCCTGCTGGCCCCGTATAAAACCCTGCACGGGGCAGTAGACCCATCAGACACACGCACTGCCACACCAAGGAAAACGGAGAGGACCGCAGATTTGTTTTCTGTGTTTAGGATCAGCATATCATGATCAATCAAGTGGAAAAACAAACAAGCCTATCAAGAGTTGCTTCTTCACCGACTGATTGGAATTAACTCTTTCCATCGGGGATTTCATTCACGTTTCTTCGAGTGGATCAGTCTGCTGGGGATTACTTTGCACTGCAACAGCCTTTCTGTCACAAACTTTCGCAGTGTATTGGAAAATATAGAGGCGGAAGACAGACGCACCAAAAGGAAAAGTTTCACTTCAACTTCCTCTTCCCACCCCCACTGCGCGTCAAAGACTCACCTTGACTGCGAGACACTGGGAAGGTTTTACAGGACTTTCTCCATGAGTGTTTGAGCCGGGCTGCACGGACTTGTGGAGCTTTCACTGGTTTTGAGGGGCTGTCAACACAATGGGACGCCTGTGTCTGCTCCTGGCTGTCAGTCTCACCGTACTCACCTGCCAGGTAGGTCCGATGAAAGCAAACTTTAACATTAAAGGGTATTAAAATACCCTCTGCACATATTTTGAATACAAACAGCTTAAGATTGATTCTCAAGGGTCCTGCCTCAAATACTCTCGATTGATTAAGCGCGTGTGTGTTATAGGTTCTGTGCTCGGGCGTGTTTGAGCTGAAGTTGCAGGAGTTCCTGAACAAGAAGGGGATAACTGGGAATGCCAACTGCTGCCCCACTCACCTGCAGGGCCAGCAGCAGTGTGAGTGCAAGACTTTCTTTCGGGTCTGTCTGAAGCACTATCAGGCCAACGTCTCCCCAGAGCCTCCCTGCACGTATGGGGGGACTGTGACTCCCGTCCTCGGCTCCAACTCCTTCCAGGTCCCGGAGACCAACGCGGACAGCTTCACCAACCCGATCCGTTTTTCCTTCGGTTTCACATGGCCAGTAAGTAAAAGCAGGACATATCATCGGTAATATTATTAATAATATTGTGGAAATAATGATAAACTGAAGTCTAGAGCTCAGTTTTGTGCATTTACTGTTTTTGTTTGTTTGTTTGTTTGTTTTTTCGGGCCCAATGCCTCAATTTGGTAATTATACAGTTACCCCCACCCCGAAAAAAAATGAAGTCGTAGTTTTGAGGTATTCTCTGTCCCATAAACTTTGAGTAATGAAGGGCATTAACAGACTGAGATGTATTAGCTTTGAAGAGTGCAGAACGCAACAGATGCTCTCAAACTCCACACTTGTGAGGGTCTTTGTCAGCCGTGTGTGAGAGGGGCTATTGTAGTATTTCTGTGCTCTTTGGTGGGATAAAACGGGGAGGGGAGGAGGGTGTGTGTGTGTGTGTGTGTGTGTGTGTGTGTGTGTGTGTGTGTGTGTGTGTGTGTGTGTGAGAGAGAGAGAGAGAGAGAGAGAGAGAGAGAGAGAGAGAGAGAGAGAGAGAGAGAGAGAGAGGGGTGTTCACCAAACGTTTCTCTCCTCCGACCAGCCGTGGTGGGAAATTTAACATCCTCTGAGTTGGCACATCATTGGCAGCACAGCGTGAAATTCCGCCTCGTTTGGTTTTACAGCGGTGTCAGAGTGTGATATGGGCAGGGGTGTGAAAAGGGGAGCAGGTACCGGGCCTTATTAGGCACCTAATCAACACGAGAATTAGGCTGTGAAGTTTATTGGGAGGCCTGCTAATGGCCCGCTGCTGCTCTGAAGGGAGGGAGGGAGGGAGGCCTGTAGGCTAAGCAGCTGTTGATTCTCTCTCTGTCTCTCCTCAGGGGACGTTTTCACTGATCATTGAAGCTCTCCACACCGACTCCCTGGACGACCTGACAACAGGTGGGTGACAGCAAGAAAAGCCAGTAGTGTAACTCAAAGACAGAGCAGAAGGCAAATAGGTTTTCCTGGTTTTCTTTCAAATGTCAGGTCATATTTTTCTCCTTTCAGCCATTTTAATAAGAATTAAGATCCAACTTTTTGAGGCACACACCTTCCCTTGAAAAGTAAATAAGGGTTAATCATTTCTAAACGTCTGCTGATTATAGTGTGGGGAATCAGCTAATGCTACATCTCAGTGAGGCAAACGTCCAGTGTGTTTTTGATTACACAGCCATGTTCTTGCATATAATTTGGGTTTTTGCATATAATGGCACAATTTCCTGCGTGGATTCACTTGTCTCGTGATAATAGGCATTCTCAGATTTGTCTCTGTGGTGAGATTTGCTGTTGTCATCTTTAAGCCATCATCTTATCATTGCACTGAGGTTTTATGGTGTAATCTGTCTCTATTTGGAAAAAGTTCACAAGAAAAGCATTGTTGCAAGCCAGACAGCAGATTTCACCCCTTGGCCTTTTATTTTTCACTGCATAACAGACTCATTTTCAAAAACATGTGTGGCTGTCATTCTGCAGGAGCGTAAGCACATATGCTTCTGCAAGACCTGAAATCTGTAGTAAACAAAGGAATATAACTGACAGCTTCATGTGAATGAAAGGGTCCTACCCTGTCCTACGCTCTGCAGAAAAGCCATGCTTCACAACAACAACATGTGACTCACAACAAGCTGTGTGATTTACTTTTTCAGACAACCCAGAGCGTCTGATCAGCAGGATCGCCACTCAGCGTCACCTCAGTGTGGGAGAAGAGTGGTTCAGTGATGTGCAGACAGCTGGCAAGACTGAGCTGCGATACTCCTACCGCTTCCTGTGTGATGAGCACTACTACGGCGAAGGCTGCTCTGTTTTCTGCCGCCCGCGAGATGATGCTTTCGGACACTTCACTTGCGGCGAGCGTGGAGAGATCATATGCAACTCTGGCTGGAAGGGACACTACTGCACTGAACGTGAGTGGTTTTGGTTTTAATCAAGCAATGTCAGTAAGTCTGTATGGAGCAATGTGAGGAATATCCATAACTGAGAGATATAGTTGGCAAGCACAAACACCTTCAGGTTAGTGGTAATGCAGTAGTTAAATATTCAGTCCAATGGCAGCTGCTTAGATAAGCTGAAGGAGTGGCACAATCATTAGCAGCAAGCGGTGATGTTTACACAAAGTGCCTGATTCCAAAATACTGCCTCACAAGTGAGACGTGTTAACACTAGTTCCGGCTTAGTCTGGAATTACTGCCATCTTAAAAAAAATAGTTCTTTAACTTTTAAAATGAAAAACACATAAGCTTTAAGGGGTTTTGAGTTTCTACAGTTTATAAACTACTTTTCAAAGTTAATTTTCCCAACAATCATTTGCCTCTCTGTATTGTTTGGGGACTTTTTTTTTCACCTCATAATGCGGGGCCCGTGTGCAACAGGCGTCAGTTAGTTATCCCATAGCACCAGAGGCCTCCATTCTAATGAGCCGCAGTGGCTCCTCAGTAATTCACACGCCGCGTGCCTTCCATTAGACCACTGGGGCCTCCTCGCCCAAAACCTCCTCCCCGATTGGCCAAGTGGGGGTCCTGTATTGTTGTGGTTCAGGCTGTTGATTGGCCGAGCACGGTTGTGTATTGTTGTGGAGGGGGCAGCTGCTCGGTGAGAGGAGACAATGGAGCAGCTGTCTGGTGGTTAGTTCCACACAGACCAGCTGGCCCTTGGGGGAGGAGGAGGAGGGGGGGGGAGTGAGGAGAGACAGGATGAGCAGAAGAGGGGAAAGGATAGGAGAGGAAGATGAGAGGAGGGGATAGGTGGATGGGAGAGTAAACGAGGAAAAAGGAGGATCAGAAAGAAGAGGGAGGGATATGGAAAGAGAGGGGCTGAGGGTGAGAAAAAGGACTTCTGACCCACAGTCAAGGGGAGAAAGGAGGCTTTGTGTGGGAGGCTTTTGTATGGGAGAACAACCATGTTAAAAGAGAGGGCTTGTTGGCTGCATCCCCCTCGTTTGGTGACCAAAACTGACGTAGCTCCGTGTGTGGGTATTAAGGCCAAAACGGTAGCATTTTCAACAACTTTTGAAGCAATGAAGAAACCAGCAAATGTCAGCCTGTTCACAAGAGTGACCCAGTGACACCAATTACCCTCCAAATTTTATTCTTTTGCATTATAAGTGCTAAGAAGACCTCCAGAAGACCTTTAACCATAAAGACTGGTGAATTAAGCCTCTTAATAATAGAGAATAAAGATACTCTAGAGACATGCCTGAGCAGGTGAATGTATTCGGCAGACAAACATGGCACCAGACAAGGTGAATGACTCCACCAAATAGATAAGAAGGCCTGAGGGCCAAGCAGATGGACTGTCAGACAAGCTGTCAGTGACTTGAAAAGGAATTAAAGTGATTGGAAGATTGATGGAGTGCAAACACGCCTCATTTCCAATGGGTTACCTAACCGTGCATGTTTCCTCTCTTTAGCAATCTGCCTTCCTGGATGTGATGAAGAACACGGTTTCTGTGATAAACCAGGAGAGTGCAAGTAAGTCCAGAAAAGCATTTTTAAGTTTCCATAAATTAATATGACAGTGTTTCAATATATTTTCTTCTGTTACTATTAGTGTTAAATAATTGTCGTGTTCACAGGTGTCGTGTGGGCTTTAGTGGGCGTTACTGTGATGACTGCATCCGTTACCCTGGCTGCCTCCATGGCACCTGCCAACAGCCTTGGCAGTGTAACTGCCAGGAGGGCTGGGGTGGGCTTTTCTGCAACCAGGGTGAGTTTACTGACACATTTACTACATGCTTAATTCCCGCTTGGACCCTCTTTGCTTTAGGTTTAAACTACATTTTTTGTAACGGTTGGTTATTGTTCGTGTTTCCAGATCTGAACTACTGTACACACCACAAACCCTGTCTTAACGGAGCCACCTGCACTAACACTGGCCAGGGCAGCTACACTTGTTCCTGCCTACCTGGATACACAGGGGCCAGCTGTGAGATCCAAGTCAGTGAATGTTCCGGAAGTCCATGTCGCAACGGAGGCAGCTGCACTGTGAGTATCACAGGAGAGGAAGACAGAAAGAGAGATGATGTGGAAACAAGAAACCTGTGTGTGACTGTTTACATTCTTTCCAATATAGGACAATGACAATGGATATAAGTGCACATGCCCACCTGGTTTTTATGGTAACAACTGTGAGTTAAGCGCCAACACCTGTGCAGACGGGCCTTGCTTCAACGGCGGACATTGTGTTGACAATCCGGAAGGTGGCTACTTCTGTCAGTGCCCGACAGGATATGCTGGCTTCAACTGCGAGAAGAAAATTGACCACTGCTCGTCCAACCCCTGTTTAAATGGTACATTTATTGATTTTAACTTCACCTAAACCTATAATTGAACCCAGGGTTAAAACATCCAGAGACTAATCACTGGTCTTTCTCTTAATCCCTCTCCCCTCTGCAGGTGCAGAATGTGTGGATCTGGTGAACTCCTACCTCTGTCAGTGTTCTGAAGGGTTTTCAGGTCCTAACTGTGAGGAAAGCGGCACTAGCGTCTCTGGATATTGTCTCTCCTTCCCTTGTCAGAATGGTGGGACATGCCAGGAAACAGGAAGTGGCTACACTTGTAGTTGCCCCCCAGGTATGACAACTCTTGACAAATGTCTTGATGTTTACATGAGTTTTTATGCAGCTTAGTGTCATTTTCTCAGATTCTTAAACTGTACTATTTTCACAGGCTATACTGGCAAAAACTGCAGCTCTCCTGTCTCCCGATGCAAACACAACCCCTGCCACAATGGAGCCACTTGTCATGAGCGAGGCAGCCGCTATATGTGTGCCTGTGTGCCCGGCTACGGCGGTCACAACTGTCAGTTCCTCTTACCAGAGATTCCCAGGGGTCATCCGGTTGTGGATGGACCCGATCGAATATACTCTGGAAGTGAAAATCCTGATGATGTGGAGGATGACAATGGAGGATTCCCTTGGGCGGCCGTGTGCATCGGCGTCTTCCTGGTTCTTGTGATCTTGATCGGATGCTCTGTGCTGGTGGTCTACATTCGGGTAAAACTGCAGGAGCGGCACAGTCATCACAGTGACAGTGTCCACAGTGACAGCCACGAGACCATGAACAACTTGACAACCACCAACAACTGTCTCCGCAGCGACAAGGAACTGGGAGTTCTGATGACAACATCAATTAAAAACACCAACAAGAAGGCAGATTATCATTCGGATCTCACTGGATCTCTCGGAGGTCTGAGTGGAATCGGTGGGCTCAACGGAACAGAGAAGAATGGCTTTAAATCTCGGTACCCTAGCGTGGAGTACAACCTGGTCCACGAGCTTCAACCTGAGGAGTTGCCACCATGTAAAGAGGAGGGTCACCAAGAGCCAGAGGTCAAATGTGAAATGCTGGATGAGTCAGATACAGAGGAGAGATACAGGAAGAGGAAAAACAGGTACACAACCAATCAAAATACATTCTTAACGGTTGGAACTATTTCATGCAGATGTCCCCTTAATCACTGTGAAAGCATTTGTTGCATGAATGACAGCATTTCTGAATTTCTCTGTCCTTTTTTATCCCACAGTGATGCATCAGAAAAGAAACCTGTGGCCGAGTCACTGAGCTGCAGTGAAGCAAAATATCAGTCATCCACCGATTTGAATTGTCACGCAGCGAGCGATCTTAAATATCAGTCGACCAGCGACATTAAATTCCAGTCAACCAGTGATGTTGAATGCAGCGGTCCCAGTGACAGCAGGTACCAGTGCACCAGTGACACCAAATACCAGTCTGTCTACGTCATATCAGACCAGAAAGACGAATGCATCATTGCCACAGAGGTGAGTACGCAAAAATAGACCCAAACGCCCATAAAACACACAAAAACTGCAGTTCCAAAGACTGACTTTGTCCCTTCTGTATTACAGGTATGATACCAGTGAAAACCAGGTGGTGGTCCACATACACCAGCCCTGAGCAGTAGAGCTCAGCTTGTCTCCAGGAGGTTTTACTCCTGCTGTTTGCTGCTGTTCCCTCGGATTTACCAGAGGACTTTGAGCCAAGGTGCTGATGAGCCCACTTGGCAAGGACTTAGTACTACGGTAGTACTACGGGTGAATTCTGGATATTTCTTGGATGGATGTAGGTCTAATGTTGACTCAACACTACGGACGGAGTACCAGGAGGCAATGCGAGCGCTTGTACAGACTTTGTACAGAAACAGCGTTGGCTGAGTACTTGTCTAGTCCAGTGAAGACTGTTGGCAAACTGATGAAGACGTCTTCTGCAGTTCAAGATGACTTACTGCTTGTAACAGGATGAACTCCAATCAGTGGAATATGGACTTGTATGTCGACAGTTGATATTGTAGTACCATGGGGTACTGATTGAATGAACAGTGAAGTACCTTTGGAGTACTGAGAATTTTTAAAGTACTGTTGTAGTACTGTTATGTGCTGTGTTTTACAATGCAGTGTAAAATCTGTCATGGATAATGAGTAGTTCGAGTTCTGTGCAGTGCTGCAGAGCAGAGAGCAGAGTTGTAGAAACATTAAACATGCTACAATCTATTCATTAAATATAAATCACAGTCTGAGCTTTCTTGACACAAATTAAACTGTGGGACTACTTCTGTAGCAGCTCAACAGCTTTTCCTCTGCAGCACTGACAGAAACAATGCTGAGCTGGTTCTCAGCACAAACTAAAGAGCTAAAGACTCCAGTAGTGACTGCAGATCGATCCAACATGGATTCTGTTGGGCCATACTGGCCTCTGACCCCTGAAAGTTGTGACACACAGGGAAATGTTTTGGGCAGAGCAACTTAGGAAATACTTTTGGCATTAGAGGACGAACCAAGAAGAAAAAAATCCAGATGAAAGAACTCAAAACAAACATATTTGAAGTTTAGTTATCAGTTCGTGTATGATTTCTGTTTGAAATTGCTGCACATCCCTTTCCAGAACATTTCCAGAATTTTGTGAAATTGCATCAGCAGCTCAAATTGACAGTTTGGTCTTTTTCTTCCTGACCTCTAGTGATGCTGTTGATTTTTCCAAGTAGGCCGAACTATAAAGGACTAGTCTCAACTGCCAAGACCTCATTGCACTATAGACGTGAGCGTGCATGTGTGAGAGACAGCACAAGTGTGTGGTTTTATGTGTGTTTGTGTGTGCATGTAGGAGAGTTCACGCCTGTGTCATTGAATGCACTGCTCACTTCCACTCCCTTCACTCTTCCACTGTTAGCCAGTTCAAGGACACCATCACCCTGCCTGCCGTTGGTTGAGATCATTTGTTTTTATTTTATTTGTTATCTAAAGAAAGATGTATTCTTTTAATTTAATTATGTAATTATTTGTGCTCCATTTCATTGTGATTTTTTTAATTAATCCTGTTATAATTTAAGTTGGATTTCTTTTTTTTATCTGGCAGATAATGTATGTATGTAAGTATGTATGTATGCATGTATGTGTTAGGCACTTGAGACCACTGTGACTGTGTTGTATTTAAGAGAAAAGTCTGATGTACAGAGCCTGTCATTTTTAATACTGGAAAAAAGGCGCAATATTTTTCCAAAATAAAAAAAAAAAAGGAATGAAATACAGCACATCTGGTGTTGAATGCTTGTTTTTCCCTTTCTGCTTAACGAGGGATTATGAGAAGGACGCAACATGCTCTTAAAAGCTGTGTAAATTAGCAAAGCATGAATACTCGGCCGTTCTTACATTTGTAGGTTATTTTAAAAAAGTAATCTGGAAAATTGAAGCTGAGGGATTTGATGTCACTTAGTGATAGTATAAGTGTTTTGCATTTGTGTGCGTGTGTGTGTGTGTGAGAGAGAGAGTGTATGTGTGTGTGTTTGTCTGACACAGCAGAAGACTGTCTCCTTGTGGAACCACTAAATGAGACAAAGACACACCCCATAATCATAGAACGCTTAGCTAGCCTCCTCTGAGGCCAGACCCATCTCCTTGTGTGTATTGTAATGTGTGCGTGTGTGTGTGTGTGTGTGTGTGTGTGTGTGTGTGTGTGTGTGTGTGTGAATGAAAGACAGAGAGAGAGTGAGAGAGAGGGATTGCACATGTGCGTGTGTGTATTTATTTTAGTCTGCATCTTTATGTGTTTCTGAATTAATGTTTTTTTCTATGCTCCTCAGAGTCCAGGACTATTGGGGTGTGTGTGTGTGTGTGTGTGTGTGTGTGTGTGTGTGTGTGTGTGTGTGTGTGTGTGTGTGTGTGTGTGTGTGATCTTGTTTTAAGCACAGGGGTATTTATAGCTGAAGAGAGAAACCACCAGTCTGGATTTAGTCCCAGTTGCCCCTGCCTGCACTACTCCGTGTGTGTTTAAGTGTGTGTGTGTCATTCAGCGACCACTGGGAGCACAGAAGTAGTCATCAAAGAAACTCATCTGGTTTGCAGTCTTATATAAACACACACACCACATACACAGGACAGTGAAATTGGATGACAGATGATCAGAAATTTACTGCAATTACAGAGGACACACTGTATTAAGTGTCGACATGGAGCACAATAACACACACACACACTCCAGGAGAGGTCATGGACTGGCTGACTGAAGTAAGATTTGAATGATGGAGTAGAAAGAAAGTTCACAATTCCTTTCCAATATTGACACATTAAGGGATGAATCTTTCACATCCTAACTGATCGTACAGAGCAGCAGATCACACCACTGACCTGCCCACCGGCTGCAGACACAGCGACGGTTGCCCTTCCAAAGACTGCAACTGTGGCTACTCAAAAAGTATTTGCTTGTATTACACAAGCGGCAGGCAGTTGTTAGCACATACCATGCTAAGCTTTTTAACTTAACTTTTTTTCTGTGCCACAATAGCTTTTCGCTGAGTTGGAAAATCACAGGAGACAGGCTTAAAGCTGGTCCTTTGTTGTTGTCAGGCTGTCCTCCAGCCCCTGAACAGTCGCACACACTCGCGTCCTCCCTCTCGGCATCTCTCTGGTGTCAATAGTCAGACAAAGCCCCGGTGACTGGCTGCCATTTGCTGTCCTGCTGCACATAAAGAACAGCAACTCTTTGAACTTCTGAAAGGGGGAAATCGAAACTTCTTCATGGTCAAATCTATAGAGAAATGTTTATCCAGTCAGTCCACACTTCACATGGGCTCATTTCTTGTTCTTATCGTTCACCTAAATCCTGAACATTTTCTTTTTTTAGTTCTTAAAGAAGTCCAAGATGTACCATCACTCATATTGTAAATAACTCAACACAAAAATGTGAACACAAATCTATACATCTGTGTGTGTGTAGGATGATATATTGTCTGGTTCAGCCTCTCCCCCCCACCTCTCTCTTCTAATACAATTTTTATTCTGACAGGGAGTAGGCAGGACCGTAGCTAATCCACAGAACAGGCTGTTTAAGTGTGTCTCAGCTATAATCTGATTAATCTGTCCATTCATACACTCCTCTCCTCTCACAGATCTGTTTGAATGTATAAGTGTGTGTATGTGTGTGTGTAAACATCTTGGCTGGTGTGTGCATGTGTTGGATAGATGGATGGACAGAAAGAGATTTTTGGGAATACAAAAAAAGCAAACTCTTGGCTGCTGACCCTTCTTTTGTCCATGTAATGGTCACCTGTCACACATGCACATTGGGGTGACTCCCAAGAAGACCAAACATGGGACAAAGAGTGTGTTTGGGAAGGAAAAATTTATTTTATCTATCAAGCGGCACATCTCTTTATAAGACTAGCAAAAATGGATGAAAATCATTGGTTTTGGGTTTAGTTTGAGTTGTGAGTTTGTTTAGACTTATTAGTTTATTACTTTGAGGCTTTTTTTATTTTAAATTTTAGTAATGACTCCATGTTTAGTATTGAGTTCTTGGTGTTTTTGTAATCTGGTAGCTCTTATTGTAAAAATTTGTTTATATTTTTGATCTGGTGTATTTGAGTAGCTTCCTTAAGGTCCCAATATACCCTATATGCTCACCACCATGTCGTCATCAGACAGATGTAGCCATTTATACCTGCTGTTAAGGCACAGAAGTCAAAAGGCCAAAAAGCCACAACTTTGTCAAGTGTTTTTCTCTCATGTTATTCCCAAAAACTCAAGTTTCAAATAGTTACAACATCTGTGTGTCAGTACATCTCTGAGCTTGCAGTATTATCATTAAAATTGGGGTAAAAACTGGGACCATCCTACATTTCTACCTTCAATCCAGCTGTGACGGCAAATGCAACACAAGCGACAGGGCAAGCATAAGAACGACCTTAGTGTCTTCTTAAATTTTGTGAAGTCTTCATTTCTGTTAAGGCTTTCTATTTATATTACTTCCTGTTTTATTTTGAAAGTAATTTGCTTCCCATCTTCAGTTTTACTTTGTCTTCATCTTTTATTAGTTTCACCTGTTTCTTGTTCCTCAGTTGTTTCCACTCCCCTTGTTAACCCTCTGTGTGTTTCTGTGTGTATACACAGCCTTGTCTTTCAGTTAAACTTTGTGTCGCACTGTTTACGTGCCTGCCTTCTTCCCTGTGTATTTCTCTGTGCTGTCCAGGTTTTGTTACTTTGTATCTTGGACTTTTTTACTTTGAACTTTCATCAGACAGATAAATGGTTCACTTTTTGTTTTTGAACTTCTGTATTTGGGTCCTCACTTTTTGCATTCCATTACATGACACACATCTGTATTTCCCTTTAATTGCAGTCGTTATTACCATATTTCACAAAAATCTGTGTGGTCTCTGACTTTGTGATGATGAAGTGAAAGTCAGTTTTCCACATTGTAGCACAGGCAGCAAAAGATGTGGCATCTTAATGATAAACAGACTGGTTCTTATATAGCACTTTTCTACTCTAGCTGAGCACTAAAAGCAGTTTAAACAACTTGCCTCATTGACACAAACACATTTTTCTATGGAAGTACTTCCTATGTAACATTCACACACATCCATACTCCAATGGATACATCAGAGAGCAACTTGGGGTTAGTGTCTTGCCCAAGGATATTTGGCATAAAGACTGGGAGCAGCCAAGGACTAACCACCAACCTTCCAATTAGCAGATGCCCTGCTCTACCTCCCGAGCTACTGCAGAGAACAATGATCAATAAAAACCAGATTTTAGAACAGTCTATAATTAAAACAAACAAACTATTAGACATTAGAACCTGTCAAAATGTTGTCTTTGGTCCCCCTGAATATGTGGGACAGAGGGACAATGGATAAAAATGTCATGCTGTCCCACAGGGATGTCAAACTCTACATGAAAAATGTGTAAAATTTCAGAACATGTTCTGGTATTTCATTGCCAAGACTGTCCTTTAATCCTAAAGTATAAAGGTCTTGGTAATTCATAGAAAATGTCCTTTTTTTCTGTGAACCATCTGTAGAAACGTAAATTCCTATAGTAGAACTTTCGGCCATTACTTAATTACTTCGGTGTAGCATGAATGACAGTTGGTGGTGATGTTGTGGGGTCTTTATAAACAGGAAAAGCGGTGAAGCCTACGGAAATACAGTTTAAACTTCAAAATCTATGCACTCCTTTACATTTTCCAGAGCTGTCCAGTGGGCTAGACTGGGGTCTTTGCTGGGCTGATTCTGGCCCACACACCTTATGTTTGACACCCCTGGTCTAGTATATCAGATACACATAACTGTGCATTAGAAAAGTACAAGTATAAGTAGTACAAGTATTGCTTGCTTTGCTTGTTGCATTTGTTGATAATAAGATAATAATTAAGTTTAAAATACTAAAACACATATGTAGTAAATACAGTTTCAAAGTTATTTGGGAAGCCTGGGAGAACTAACTGACAGCCTGTTGATTGATTGATTGATTGATTGATTGATATACCTTTATTAGTCCCATAAGGGGAAATTTCATGTTCCAGATGACATAAGAGCTTTAGCAGGTTTATAATATGTCATATTATTATTATTATACTGAGACCAGACCATCTAGAACCAATGACCATGCCATGTTCAAACTCACTTAAAGCAGCCTTCTGATGCTTGGTTTGAACTTCAGTAGCTACTGTGACGATGGCTTTTGTGTCCTCTTGGGACAAAACATTCAGACGTTTTTTTTCATATTGTGAAATGTGATTTTAAAAAATAAATTGAATGATAATGTGTGTTATTTAGTACAATTCAAAGATAGGAGACATCAATTTAAACTGAAGCTCATGATGCCAGTTAGACTATTGCTACAGTTGATCCTGACTCTTACCTTACTGAAATCACTTAACTAATATAACAGAAAAAGTCAGCTCATCATAGCCTGTATACAAAGAAAAACGTAACAGCTAACAATGCAAATTATTATGTGACTTATTTTGAGCCTAAGTGAATATGAGGAAGAATTGGCCCAGTCAAAAAGTCATTTGGCTTGTGTGATTATTATTATTGTCCACTATTATTGTTATGTGTATATAATGAGAATGTAGACAGCCTGTATGAAGTTTAGGTCTATTTTTGAGTATATTTACCACTTTTAAATACCACCTGATCACTTGTTGCACTAATTTTACTGCACACAAAGTAAACACAGAGCCTTTTCTCTCAACATCTCCAGACTTTTTTGCTGATTCGCAGCCTCGGAGAGCAGCATCATAACAGTGTCCCGCTGACTTTACATCCCTCTCCACTCTGTCTGTTATTAGCATTTCAATTTGTCACAAATCCCCATGCTCACAGAGCATCTCTGACTAGAGATTTTTGGGGCTAAATCTTGTGGGAAAACAGAGATTTCTCCCTCAGTCATCCTCCATTGTTGAGTCTGAACAAACGAAGTGACCGCAGCAGCCTGAGTCACACAATGACAGACAGCTTATTCAGCTACTTCATCTGTTGCAGCTCCCCAGGGACCAGGCTCTGATCTTTTCCCAGAGCTCTACCTCTCTCTTTCACTCAGTTCACCCCCTCTTTCCTCTTCTTTCCCTGATTATCAATCTCTAACTCTATTTGCACAACATGCCTTTAATATACTTTTGTTTCCCCTTTCATGTGTTGCCTTTTTAAATCATAATTTTAGGGTATAGTCGCAAGTCAACGCAATTAAAGCCAAACACATTTCTCGGTTCTCTTTGAGAGCACTGTTTTTGTTTGTATTTTGTTTATTGTCATCTCTCCCTGGGGGTTAAACCGGTTGTAAAGACAGAGTCATTCCTTCAGAGACACCAGCTCCCATCAGCACCTTCTGGTCATTACTGGTGCATCGTGGGAACAGCTTGGCGAGTACAATGATTGGCTAGAACAATGAAGCTGGGGGGCAACACAAAGGACACGCCCACCGCATGATGGGAAAGAGCAGCAGAGGAAGCAGATGTTGCCACAGAGGACCCACAGGAGGGGAGGGAGAGAGAGATAGAGAGATGGCAGATGTCTCTCTATCTCTCTCTCTGAAGGCTTTGCTTTATTTTTTGCATCAGGTGAGAAAAAACAGAAGTTTTACCTGCTTTTTTTGACAGAATAACGATTTTTAAAGCCCAGAACACGCAAGGGTGGTCAAAGTGTCCTCGGATTTCTTCCAAATTGGCTTTGTTTGCCCTATAAGACATCTTGTTACTGCTCATTACTTCAAAGGCAAACCCTAAAATGCATGGATGGAGAAACAAGAAGTGCAGATAGCTCAAAAGAAGGCACGCAAAATCACTAAACGGTGTGTAACAGTGTTTGAGAGTATAGAAATCATAAAAATCGTGCTCTGGGCACAATTACGACCATGACTGATGTGTTTCTGCTCATTGGCACAGTGATAAACACCGAATGAGGAAAAATCAAAATGTGGGCTTTGGATTGTGACAAAGCCTAAATCTTGTTCCTGTAAACTTGATTTTACCATTTTTAGCAGATATTACATGTGTTTTTCAGTGCAGGGATGAAGACTGCAATATCTAATCCATGTGTAATTATTATTAGAGAGTTGATTGCAAATTCGTTTTCTGAGCAAATTACTTGGAAAGAAGAAACACTAAGTGTAGGTTAAGCAAAAATATTAAAAATTAGGATGTCAGTACAGAATAAAAATAATTAATATCAATAAAGCTTTGCTTGATACTTTAAGAAATGAAAGTCGTTTAAAGAAGGTATAAGCAGGCAGGAGTGGGGTGTTATTGGTGTCAGTTAGAAGACTGTTAACTTTGTGTTTTCATTATTTTCTTTTGCTACTTGCTGGTGCTTTGTGTACGTACAAAAACAGCCTGTTTAGGTTTAAGAAAAGATTGTGTTTTGGATTAAAATGCAATGAACTGGAATAAGAGACGTGTCTCATTATTTCCATGACTCATGACTCACTCACTCATGTATATAAATGAGACGACTGCGACTTTGACACCCTATGAATGAGGACGAGTTCACTGAACAAATGTTAAATAGAATGTTAAATACAGATTTAATAAAGTGACTTTTATTCATTTTATTTTAATTACACAAAGTAGTTGCTTTTAGAAATTTCAACATTACTTACCTAAATAGCAGTCGTAACTAATTATGAAATGTTCTCAGTTATCACTTCAATCTCTAATTTCTCTTTTAATGTCCTATATTATTCCCATATTGATGCTGTAAATAATAACAATCACTATTTAGGTTCATCTAGAACCTAAATAGTGATTGTTTTTGTGTCTTTGTGCCTTTTCCTGATGCTCCCATGATCTCATTTTTAAGGAGCTCTGTGCTTTCAAAACTTTCACAATTCTTGTTTTTTATGTCCTTGGACTAAATCTACATTTGGTCAGTTACATTCATGGTCCTGACACATTTTTATATCCCAACATAGTCGACATTTACGTCAGCCATGGAGTTAGCCTTTACGCACCACTCAGACTTACATTGTCAGTTCATGGGAATACACTCTTCCTTTCAATGCAGCCATTCATGATGGCCAGACAAATTAGATAGCAAATTCACACAATAATACTTGCCAATTCATCCCTTCAAGACAAAAGGGAGAACAGCTGATGGGAACAAATCTTCTCGTGTTCGCTCACAGAGCCACGAGGGAGCAGTCATCACTTAAATATAAAGCAATTGAGACGTCACTATGTTGGCAGATTTGAGAGAAAAAAAAATTGGGTTGCCAGGTCTGATCCTCTGAGACAAGAGGAGTGGTTGAAATCTAGTAAAGTGTGCTCTGGGATATTTCTGTGATTAGGTGCTGTGTCTGTATGGTCTTTGTTTTCATGTGTGTGGTGTGTATGTGTGGGAATGGACCCTGGCCTGACTTGTTGATTAATGGCCAATGTGTGTATGTGTGAAAAAGCTCCTGGTCCTGTTTCCATGCTAATGAGTAGCGGCAGATGGGAGAGAGGAGGCCGGACCAACAATGAACAAACACACCAGCAGCCGTACAACTAAAAAAAGACCAAACAGACCCTCCTGTATGGTGTGTTTCCTCCCAGACGAACACTCTGATATTATGACCTTTCTTTTTGTTGGCTGGAGAATCTAAACACTGAATCCCGTCAACTCTGTCTTCATTTTAATCATCGCATGTTGGGATGCTAATATCAGCAAACAAGACACTACAGCATATGGCTAAAACTGATGGATTCTTTGGAGTGTAACACAGGCACTAGAGTGATTGAAACATATTTATTTTTCAATATTTACTGGAGCTACACACCATATTATCCCTGTAAGAAAATACTGTGAAAAAGTATTTACCCCCTTAGGTTTTTTTGGGTATATGTCACACTTGTTCAGATCATCAATAAACTTTAATATTAGACAAAGACAACCCCAGTAAATACAGCATGTAGTTTTCCAAAAAAAAAAAATAAATAAAAATTAATTATTAAGGGAAAAAAAGCAAACAAGAAACAGCCAAGAGTGCAATGATGACCCATCCAGGAGGTCATAAAAGAACCCAGAACAACACCTAAAGAAATGCAGGTCAAAGTTGCCTCAGTCACTGCTGAGCAAAAAGAAAAAGACTCACCTCACGTTTGCCAAAAGACATTTTGATGATCTTTCAAAACTATTCTGTGGACTGATGAGACAAAAACAGGGATTTGTGGAAGGCTTGAGTCCTGTTACATCATAAAACTAACACACCGTTTAATAAAAAGAACATCAAACCAACAGTCAAACATGGCGGTGAGAGTGTGATGCTCTGGGGCCGCTTTGCTGCTTCAGGACCTGGGCGACTTGCCAGAACTGATGAAACCATAAATTCTGCTCTCTACCAGAAAACCCTATGTCTGGCCATCAGCTCATTTCCTGAAGCTCAAGAGCACTTGGGTTATGCAAAAAGATGATGATGCAAAACACACAAAGGTCCACTTCTGTATGGGTAAAAAACCAAAACAGAATAAAGGTTTTGAAGTGGTCTAGTTAAAGTTTGGATTTAAATCAGATCAAGATGCTTTGTGGGGACCATAACAGTTATCTTTGTCTAATATTAAAATTTGTTTGATGATCTGAAACATTTAAGTGTGATATATATGTAAAAAAAAAAAAATAGGAAAAGAACAAAGACTTTTTCACATCACTGTATTCATGATTTTGGGTTTACATTCTGTTTACATTGGTAAAAACTGTTTCATTTACATATGTGCATTTAAGCACTATGATTATCTCAGAAAACGGGGTTTCTATATTTCTGTACACATATTCTAGTCACTAATTATAACAAATTTACCCCGTAGTGGTTAATGTTTTGACATATTTTTAAGTATGTTTATTTTTCCAGGGTAAAGAAGATATGCATGTACAGTATGTGTTTCCAGTCAGTTAAAAGTACATGCACAAGTCCAAAAGTTATTCAGGTATAATATGATTTTACCCTTTATTTTAAGGTATTTCAGTTTCCTCTAAGTCAAATATAAAGCATTTAATACACTGACAGGATTCAGTGGTACTAATGGGTTTTCTCATAATTCAAAGACACACATCTCAGCTTAATTGATCATTCTAGGTTGTATGTAGGAGCAAATATGATTTAAAAAAAGATAAATCTCTAGAAAACAGTTATACAAATGCCAGTCCATTCACAAGTCTATGAATTAATAAAAATATACATTTAAGATATACATTAATTTTGCACCATTTCCAAAAGTCAATAAATACCCACAAGCCTCAATGAACTAAAGCAATGTTGCAAACAAGAATCAGACAAAATTCCTCTTCAACAATGTGAGTTTGATAAAGTTATAAAGAAAATAATTATGTCACATTACTGCTGCTAAATGTGGTTCTACAAGCTTCTCGGTCATGGGGTGCACTTACTTTTTAACAGGACTTTGCAGAGTCCAGGGAGTTTTCTTTTTCACATAGCTGTGTGCATGTTGTTGTTTTTTTGTGTGTGAATAGTTATGTACATGAGATACATAAACATCTGCAGAATATGAAATACTGAGGATTTGTGTATTTATGGTACATGTGCAAAGATCTAGGTGTAAAGAGGCAAGTTGGTCCCACTAACAATACATCTCGCTACATGTCTAATTTTATTATTGACACACATGGTGATCCTGTTATTTTCACCATTTTTAACTGAAACCAAATTCAAGAGCACTCACGGAAGAAGCCATGACAAAAAGTTCAGGTGTTCTGGTCCAGTCTGAAATTTTAAATATAACACACAAAGTGGGGTCAATTATGACCTCGTGTTTTATAGCTGTAAAAATGTTTTACGGGGAATTTTTTGGGGGAATTTGTGTGGCGATGATAATAAAAAGTGGTTTGGGTTTGTGACCCTAGAAATGTATGCATGGTTTTAACATTATCAGCTTAGATTTTATTTCACAAGATTTTAGTCCTCAGAAGTTTCCCTAAGAACAATCAGAGCAGACAGGAAGACATTTGTTAAACTTGCTGCTTTCAGGGATATTTGGACAGCTATTTCAGAGGAGGGGGCAGATTCAGGCTGTGGCCCCAAACTTATAGAGCTGTGAAGTCTGCACTCGTTATCGGATAAAAATGATTGAATGAGATAATTAATGACATTAGAACGCCATAATATCTATTAGAAATAAAGTACCGGCATGTTTATGATAAACATTCAAACAAAATAATGGTGGCATTAATGTGAAACTACCCTAAAGTGATTTAAGTTTAATAAAGGTAAGCTCACCCAAGGTCGTATATGCTAAAACAGCTACATTTTGTTTTGCTGTAGTGACTTAACTTAAGACATGTTGCTGAACTCACACCTCGCTCCCAAGCACAACAGTAAGTCGGAGCAATAAGCCGCTGTAGCAGTTTCCTGTGTTTCAGTAGCCTCTAGATTAAGACCATTACATCTAAAGAAAGTACTGAGAGAGGGAATAAAGACACTGGGACATGAGGGCAGCTGTGTGCACGTACACCATTTACGTGTTTAGACACAAAATACATTTACAGTATGTTCTGAGTGTTACAGTGTGTGACAGACTGTGGAGGAGGGTGTCTCTGCTGATCAATTTTGCTTTTGTGTGTCATTTCCAGCTCTGAGTGGAGGTCCAACCTTTTACACAAATACAAACACTTCCTCCTTGTAAGTCTAGATAACGTTGCCACTGATTAGAGACAAAACTGTGCGTAAGTGTGTTTGTGTATTAGAGAGCTCCTCCGGGCATTAACACCCCAGGAAACTATGCCTGTTTCCTGCCACCTACCGTTTTTTAATTTTTCATTCTTACTTTCATTATTTTTACTGTTTTGCTCCATTTAATGACACAAACATCATATTTACTTGCAGTTTTTTTTTAGGTCGAATCCCTCTGATAGAACGAAGCAGGTGAAAATTAATCACTTTTGAGCAGTTCTCATTGTCACCTCAAACAGTAACCCACATACAGTAAAAGGAGGGGAAAAAACTTGCTAAGAATACCTGAGCTCTGAGGAAAACATCTGACAACAGGAGAAGACTGCTGAGCGAACACACACTAATGTCTCCAATTCAAGAAAAACAAGGATACACACAAACACACAGGATGAGCTTTAAATCAAACCAGTCTTAAGCACTTCTGGGGCATAAACAGTAGTAGATGTTTTCATTCTAAATATGCAGCACAATAGTGCATTATCAGAACATACTGATAATTTTTGACATTTGCACAGTAAGAGCTATACTTATATTGTGTGTGTGTGTGTGTGTGTGTGTGTGTGTGTGTGTGTGTGTGTGTGTGTGTGTGTGTGTATGTGTGTACGGGTTCGTACTATCCTGGTGGGGACCAAAATCTGACTTTTACTATCCTGGTGGGGACTTTCTGCACCGTGGGGACCAAAATCCAGGTCCCCTCGGGGTTGAAAGCAATTTTCACACTCAAAATGCGGTTTTACTGTCAGGGTTACAATTAGGTTATGGTTAGGTTTAGGGTAAGGGTCAGGGTTAGGCATTCATTTTTAATGGTTAGGGTTAGGGTAAGGGGCTAGGGAAAGCATTATGTCAATGGGATGTCCCCACGAGGATAGCAAACCAGACATGTGTGTGTGTGTGTGTGTGTGTGTGTGTGTGTGTGTGCGCACACGCGCAAGAGAGAGTGAGAGATTCCTGAGGAATGCTCTTAGTGCTGTTGTAGTATCTGCGGGCAGGAAATGGATTCCCAGAGACAGGAAGTAACTTCGTGGAGAGGGGAAGTGTTTGCCAGCATCCGCCCTCTGTCTGCTGGATGTGGAAGGAAGGAGGGAGAGGGGTAGTGAGGGCCAGAGGAAGAAGGAGAATGAAATAAAGTTGTTTTAGGAAGAAGAGAGGCAGAGCGGCAGCGCTGCTAGAGACTGTGAGGGAGATCCAGATGACGTCTGAGCTGCCCTGAAAAACAACTTTTAGCTGCTGTCTTCAGCAGAAGTCCTTCTTTCTGTGTCTCAGATGTTCCACATGCCAATGCAGTTAAAAAACACAAACACACACACACTTTTTTACAAACTGGGGAATGTTATATGGCATCTGACTGCACCCTCTACAACTGATTCTTTCCTGAGTCACCAGATGGGCTAACACTTAAGCAGTGCTGCACAGCAAATAAACCCATTAACAGTTAAAAGGAAAACCACAGTTAATTTTTAAAAACTGGGAAAATTGGGAATCCTTAATAGCTAAAAGTTTCTGAATGAGTGCCATGAGCACAGCATTGTAAGAGATCTGATAAGTAACTTTGAGCAAGCACTTATACGTAAGGAACAGTATTTTAAAATGAATGCAGCATGTCGCAGAAAGCCAGTATGAAGATTTAAGAATGGATGGATTCAATCTAGCATTTTGAACCAACTGCAAATGTGATGTTAGTGTTTTATTCAATCCATCATGTAACACCTGTAATAATCTTATCTGGATGCAATGAAAGTATAAATGAACTGGAAGAAATTGTTTAAATTTAGTCAGGTTTTAATAAAAAGAAAGAAAGAAAAATTTTACTGTCTGTAAGTCAAATTTAAGAAAATAGTCGAAGAGAACACCAAAATGTTTTACCCGAGGTTGAGGATAGGATACCAGTGACACAAGATATGATCAAGTATAAAAAGTGTAATTGCCTGCCATTGGGTGGGATGCATCACTAATATTTCTATCATATTTCAAAAAAAAGGTACAGGAACTTTTGTAAGAGCCATGTGTTATCATCAGCTAAACAGTAAGTTACAGAAATTTCAGAAGAGTTGGTGTCTGGGTTGAGCGGTAGGTATATCTGGGTATCGAAAATATTAGGTACACCACACATCACAGAGGCAGTGTTAGATGACAGAAAATGACTTTTTAATGAGGTAAGACTTACATCAGTTCAGGTTAGTGTTACATTTCTCAAGATGTGAAGCTCTTATGGTCCATATACTAGAAATACTCCATCTGGTTTAGATGAGGGAGCTGCCTGAAACATACAGGAGGCAGGGTGACCACTCGATAACATTAAACTAAACTTACTATTACCTGTGCTACTCTCACATTGATTCAAATCAGCACTGTGTCGGACATTTCCATTCTTACATTCACCTTCATTGGGTAAGCCTATTGCCTAGAAAGGTTCAGGACTGCAACGCATGTGTGAAAGCTGCTTTAATGTTTCACAAACTATAACTCCGATAAGACCAGGAACCTTTGATAAAAGACAAAACATAAATACTCAAACCCACAAAATGGAGATCAAGCACGTTGTTAAGATGGCAATTGTGCTGTTGAGTTTTTAGTTATACAGCCCAACTTTGTCTGCATATTTGTTCTCTTAGTTATGTAAAACTGCGGTTTCAACATTTTGGCAACAACTTTGGGAGGACTCTTTGCTGTCAACTTAGGTAAAAGTCAGTTATATAGCAGCTATACAATCTGTACAACATATGTTATCATCTGTCCTTATACCCCCGAACCAGAGGCAACAAAATTTTTAACTTGTTATTGATCCTTTTACCCCTAGTCCTAAAGTGTATATTTGTTTTCTTACTCTTCTTATATTTATTGTTTGTTGTTTTGCACTGCTGTAACTGGAGCCTCGTCGTCTCGTCCCTCTATATACAGTACTGTATATAGTGGTGATGAGAATATAGTTTAGTTTGACTTTGAACACAGGATGCCCCCCCCCCTTTTTAAAGAAAATGAATTAAAGAAAACTCAAGATAAACAACAAAGGAGAGGTCCACTTTCAAGGATGTAGCTGGTGCCATTGGTACAGATCCGACCAAAATACTGTCAGTAAAATTATAGTACAGAAAATGACATGATTGCAAGCATAAATGATAATACACCCAAGAGTAAGGTCTTAAAATTAAGACCTTACTAAGGTAAGTACCTTACTAAGTAAGGTCTTAAAATTAAGACCTTACTCTAAGCACCTTGAGGCAACTGTTAATGTGATTTGGCGCTATATAAATAAAATTGAATTGACTATGGAATAAAATGGCCTTAGTATGGCGCAGAAGAACTTCACTAGTCTGTGCAGTGCCTCAAAACAGCCGAGACCAGTGCAGTCCGACCGTGTTTGCGTTTTGATTGGTGCAACCACAGGACCACAGTTTTCCACTTTTCCTCAATCTTACAAAAGTAGTACTCAAAGTAGACAGCAATTCTGGAACCTCTTTGACCATGCTCATTCCTTTGTCTGGTAGAGTTTTAATTTGCATTTGTAGATGTAGCATCAAACCATTTTTCTAACAAGAGTTCTGAGAAGTTTTCCTGAGCATATGCAGCGATTTCCATCTGTGTTCTGAATGCAGTGTTGCCTGAGGGCCTAAAGATCATATTCTACTGGCCTTGTGTTTTGCATATAGAGATTTCGCCATATATTGACATTATGCATATGATCATGTGAGGGTGGATAGATAGAGTCTGGTGGAAGCAGCCATCAGAAGATGGGTACATTGTGGTCACTGTGGCCCATACTTTCATGTAGTTTACGCCAAATTCTGACCCCACCATTTGAATGTTGCAGCAGAAATTGAGACATACCAGGCAATGTTTTTCCAATATTCTATTGTCCAATTTTGGTCCAATTGTGGTTTCCTGCTGCTATAGCCCATCTGCCTCAAGGTTCAACACACTGTTCATTCAGAGATGGTCTTCTGCATATTTTGGTTATAATGAGTGGTTATGTGAATTACTGTTGTCTTACTATTGGCTCAAAGCAGTCTGACTATTCGTCTCTTACCTCTGGGATCAACAAGACATTTTCGACCAGAGACCTGTCGCTCACTGGATATTTTCTCTTGTTTGGACCATTCTCTGTAAACTCTAATGATGAGTTCAAGTAGAAATTCCAGTAGATCAGTTTCTGAAATACTCAGACAAGCCTATCTGGGACCTACAACCACTCCATGTTCAAAGTCACTTAAACCACCGTTCGTCACCCTCCAGATACTTGATTTGAACTTGATCTTCACATAATCCTTAGGGATTATTAAACGTTTCTGACTCTGATCTTAATGATGCCTAAATGCTTAAATGCACTGAGTTGCTGCCACGTAGTTGAACAGGTTTTGTTTGTTTGTTTTTGTTGTTGTTTTTTAACTGTGATTTACTTAAGGATTTACTTAAAGATATAGCCCCATTTATGTTTTTGCTTGTAGCACACATCATTGTCAACTACAAAACAGGTGAAGAGCTGTTCATATCCTTGAAGCGCCCTCACATTGTCCCTGTGAACTCTGCCTTGAGACAGTAGCCGTTGCATGCATGAAGTTTTTAACATGTGTTCACCCAGCGTTCCTCACACTCTTAAAATCTCCCAAGGGAGAGATCATTTGAGGTGAAAGGTCAGGGGTCAGCACCATGTGTGTGTGTGTGTGTCTGTGTCTATGCCCACATACAAGTCTTTCTTCTAAATAGCTGAGATATTTGAGTTTTCAGCGTTCAGAGAGGCTTTACCACATGTGTGGATACGAAAGGTCCTGTTTTCACTACATTCCCTGTTTTGTCATCATCACACTTCTTTCTCCCAACTGGCAGTATGACTCTGACGGGGTGGAGACCTGTGGTGCCAAAGCCAAAAACTATACAAGACTGGTATTCAAAACATGCATTTTACTGTAACCACAGACTCAATCATCCAGAGGGCAGGAATTTCTACAAGTTCAATTTTTAAGCTATGACGAAATCCGTCAAGACACAAAATGGAGAAAAAGCTTTGTTGTTTCAGGTTGTGTGGAGGAAAGTTTAATGTAGCATGTGTGTGTGTGTGTGTGTGTGTGTGTGTGTGTGTGTGTGTGTGTGTGTGTGCGTGTGTGTGCGTGTGTGTGTGTAGAGATGGTACTCGATGGACAGATGGCCCTTTGTGACTCCTGACACCTGCCAGCTGCTGCTGTGCTCCTCCTCACCTCCTCTTTTCTTTTCCACTCTCCTCTCACCTCACTTCTTCCCTTTTTTCTCCCTCTTTGTTACATTCACTGCTCCTTTCTTTCTTCCTTTGTGTCCTCTAATTGTAGCCACTTTTCACTGCAAAGACATTTAGATGATCATATAAGAGCAGCAGGAGGAAGGAGGTGTGATCACTATTTCTTTGTTTCTGTATCCTTTAAAGATCACATAAATAAGAAAGTGGAAGGAATCCAGGACATCTGGAGATCTGTGAAGGTATTTGGGTTTTACAGGTCAAATCTTTAAGTAGGTATTAGGTAATATGATTTTTTGTAATATTTAGCGAAGTTAATGATGTTTTTGCTATATTTTTAAACTGAATCGTCCAGAGATTATCAGATAATTATTTCAAACAACATCATCATCTCCTTACTAGACATTGATAGCATATAGAAGTAAGATTTCAGGTTCAAATTCCTCAAAAAAGATGCTTTTAAGGAAAGTTTTATAAAACTTGAAGGCCACTGTTACTAAAATAGAGTCACTGATAGAGTTTTAGTGCGATTGCACTTTCAAACCACCCTCACCCTTCCAAACAGATGGGGCTAAATCTGAAATGTTAAAAGCTGATCTTTTTATATGTTCATGTCCTCTTTAAGCCTCTGTTTTTAACCAGCAAGAACACATGTTTCGCCCTCTTCAGAGTGAATGAAATTGGAAACACCCATTCCATTTTGGAAAGGAAACTACGGGTTTATACAAAAGCCAAATGAGGTTTGAGGGTTGTGATCGCAGGTGTTTGAGGTGTTTTTAAGAATCTTGGCTCTCTGCTGCAGATATTTTTGTTTGGATTTGGAGCGCAAACAACAAATAATGCCATGAAAACAACAAAAAGCAGCTCCTGCACAAAGCTGTGTTCGTTAAGGAAGCTCTTTCTGAACAATAAACTTTTAAAAAACAAGTTCAGAAAATAAAACCTATAACCTTATTTCCAACTCTGAAACTTTCCTTTTTTTTGCTATGCATAAGTCTTTTTCTCCAGTTATCAAGTCAAACTTTTGAGATAATAACCCAAAACTTTAACTTAAAAAAACAAACTTCCAAAATTGATCCCTGCTGAATTTACAAGTTTGTTCACTCCGGTTCGCACAGATTAGTTGTTCCCATCCAGTACATAGATTACAATAAGTCAATCAATTTTCCACAGAGGTCCAGTGGACAGATTGAAATCTTTGCCAGGGCAATTTTGGCCCCTGTGCCTAATGTTTGACATGTCTGATCTAGATGATTCAGAGAAGTCTTGGAAGAAAGTGCTATGGTCAGATGAAATCAAAATTGAGCTCTTTTGCATCAACTCAAGCCATTGTGTAGGAAGAAGGAGGAAGAGAAATGCTGAGTATGACCGAAAAAACACCTCACAGTCAAGCGCGGGAGTGCAGACATTATGCTTTGGGCTGTTCTTCTGCTAAGGGTACAGGACAACTTCACCTCATTGAGGTCCACTGTAACACAAAATCTTAGATGAGAGCCTCCTTCCCTCGGCAAGAACACTGAGGCTACGTCCACACTAATGCGTTTTCGTTTGAAAACGCATCGTTTTAAATTTGGTCTGACTAATAACCATTTTTTGCGATACTTGCAAATCAGAGATTTTATACGTAAAAAGGTTGCTAATTTTCCTACTCTCCCGCCTTCTTCCTGTTTGGATTCTATACTAAGGGTCAATAAGATGAAAAAAGGCAGAATATCATTTATTTACTCACATATCATGGACAGTTGTAACCTGTCTATTTCATACATTCGAGAACAGTGGGAGAATGACTTGGGTGCCCGGCTGTCTGACGAAGAGTGGGATATGGCTCTTACTAGGGTCCATTCGTCTTCTATATGTTCAAGACACTCCCTAATACAGGGGTGGGCAATTCCAGGCCCCGAGGGCCGGTGTCCTGCAGGTTTTAGATCTCACCTTGGGTCAACATACCTGAATCACATGATTAGTTCGTTACCAGGCCTCTGGAGAACTTCAGGACATGTTGAGGAGCTAATCTAGCCATTTAAATCAGCTGTGTTGGTTCAAGGACACATCTAAAACCTGCAGGGACACCGGCCCTTGAGGCCTGGAGTTGCCCACCCCTGCCCTAATACAATTCAAAGTGTTACACAGGTTACATTTTTCCAAAGCTAAACTAGCAAAAATATTTCCGAATATAGACCCACACTGTAAAAAAAAAAAAAAATGTAATATCAAAGTATTTTACTGTGTATTTTACAGTTTTGTACTGTTTTTCTACAATATCATTAAATTGACATAAATAGAATGTGATTTTACATGTCAAATGTAAAATAACATAAAATCACTGTAAATGTAATAAAACATAATTTTCTTGTTTTTAAAATATATTTTTCTGTACATATGCATATTTAGATTGTTAAAATACATTCACAAATGTATCATACTTTCACAAATATTTGTCCGTTATTTGAAAGATTGAACTGTTAAATTCAAATGTAAAACTATGGAAAAATATATAAAATGATCTAAACATTAATGAGAACAATTAATAATTAAAGGAGTATTTGAATTATAATTTTGCTGAAAATGTCATCTAGCTCTGTTTCAATAATTCAGAGGTAAAAAGTGAAAATATAATTAATAGGAATAAAAGCTAAAAAAAACATATAAAACATTGCATGGCCACACTGTGCTAATTATATATTTTTAAAAAAATAAATGTAGAGGTAGGAATTGCAATTAATATAAATCTCAAAGTATTCACAACATTCCTGAACAGAAATAGGCCTCTGCACCTGGGGTGAGAGGGCGTGGTCATGAAAACAATGTGACATGCCAATGGATGTTGGGACAAATAACGACATGAGGAATTTGAACTAACAACCACAAGGTCGCGCATATCCTCCTGACTACCAGCAATGCAAATTTGTCCTCTGTAGAGCACCTTTCTAAACCTGAATATCTCCCATGCACTGCATACTACAGAACTGCCTCCTTTTGGTATCTACAGAGGACATTTAGGGCTTTCCAATGATACCAAATGTGAAGGGGTGGAGCTTTGGGAACTTTAGTTTTTTCATTAAGGAACATGGCGGCCATCGCTGCAAGCACATTTTATGGGAAGAAGAAAAGTAAGTGCATAAAACTTCTTATTGAGCAATTTTTAGCTATAAATGTTGTTAACATATTTTAAATAAGTCTCTTAATAACACATTAAAACATAGGATGCTTAATTCTAACTTCATTTTAGTATAGTATTGAAGTGTTTAAAAAATGTCCTCCGTAGTGGACATTTGTAGTCATTTCCTCCATTTTGTTCTGTTTTTTTAAATGACCAGAAAAGGAGTCCTTTTTAGAAGCAGAAAGAAATTTATTGCAGTTTGATGAGGGAAACCCAGATCTTGAGTTGTCTGATGAAGAAGATCATAGGGAATAAGCCCTTCAAGAAGAAAGAAAGAGGAGCATCAGAGATGGTACTCAGACCTGAACTTGCTGTCATTAAGTGGTTGGACAAGCCAGTTGTCATGGGATCCTCTGCCTATGGCAATCAACCTCAGGACAGACGCACAAGATGGTCTAAGAAAAACAAAAGGTTTGTCCATGTGCCAAGGCCACTGGCAATTGCTGAGTACATTACCAATATAGGTGACGTGGACCTTGTTGCCGAATGTTGAGTTTCTACAGGATGGTCTCTCGCACTCAGAAATTGACAGTATGTGCAGTTCTCTACTTTCTGATCTGGCAATCACCAACTCGTGGCTTCAGTACAGCAGTGACTTGCAGTTTTGGGGGAAGAAACCACTACAGTTCCTTGAGTTCAAACTTCTCCTTGGTGAACAGTTGAAGCAAATGTTTGCCATCAAAGTTCATTTTTACATGTTTGGCCTTCCAATGTCCTCTGCAGTGGACATGTGATATCTAAAAAATTAAAACTTTTTTTCCCAAAAAATTATTTCAGTCTTCTAATTACCTTACAAACATTGGGGGATTTTAAAATTTTTTTCATTGGACAACATTTTTTTTCCTGGTAGTCAGGAGGATATGGCTGAAAGCGCGGTGGAAGAGAGAGGTTGGTGAAAGATCATCCATGCAACGCTGCAAGGCAAGTATATCAAACTCAGCTCAGTAGAATTAACTTAGCATTTCTTGACCACTATGGCTCGTAGTTTACTGAGACGGTAAAAGGCATGGAATCCCTAGCTATGAAGGCAAAGCACGTCGTCTGTCAGTATAAGGCACATGTGTCAAAGTCAAGGCCCGCGGGCCACATCCGGCCCGGCGTACATTTATATCCGGCCTGCGAGATCATTTTATATAGATGTATTATTATTGTTATGCATGGCCCGGCGATGTGAGGCGCTAATAATATACAAACTACAGATCCCATAATGCAGCGCTGCAGCCTCCTTGCTGAACGCTAGGCTAACTGGGAACATTCCCGCTCAATCAAGTCAAACCTCTGTTATTGCGAAGCTAGCCGCTCACAATGGTGTAGAGAAAAGTCGATTTTGAAAGCAGAGCCTTTCAGCGCCAGTGGGTGACTGAATATATGTTTACAGACATTGCTGGTAAACCCGTGTGTCTTATTAGTGGAGCTAATGTGGCTGTAATTAAGGAGTTTAATTTAAGACAGCACAGAAACTACAGAAAGTAGAAGAGCTAAAGAAGAATCTGACATTTCAGCAGATGTTTTTCACCAGAGCAAAATCACAAAGTGAAGCTGTTGTGAAAGCAAGTTTTATTGTAGCAGAGGAGATAGCCAAATCAGCCCGGTACCACTCTGAAGAGCTGCAGGATGAAGGTGTCCAGACAAAACGCAGATTTTGGCAAATATGAGCCTGAGGAGAAATACGATTGCTGATCGGGTTTGGGAGATGGCCACTGATTTAAGAACACAGTTGTGTGAAAGAAGCAAAAACTTTATTGCATACTCTCTTGCTGTGGATGAAAGTATAGACATGATGGACATTGCACAGCTGGCCATCTTCATCAGTGGAGAGGAAATATTGGACATTAAATCGATGCACGGGACAACGACAGGAAAAGACATTTTTTAAAACGTATGTCAAAGTGTAACCGACATGAAACTGCCCTGGGACAAACTTGTTGGACTTACAACAGATGGAGCGTCGGTGTTGTGCGGTGAAAAAAGCGGACTAGTCAGCAGGATGCGAGTAAAGATGCAGGAGGAGAAATGTACCGGTGAGTTAACAGCATATCACTGCATCATACACCAGGAAAGGCTGTGTGGTAAAGTCCTAAAAATGGAGCATGTAATGATCACCGTAATGCAAACCGTAAATTTTATCTGAGCTAAAAATTTAAATCACCATCAATTTCAGTCTTTTATGTGGGAAATAGATTCAGAGTTTGCCGACATGCCATCATACAGAGGTCTGTTGGCTGAGTTGGGGAAAAGTTCTCAATGGAGTTTTTGAGCTCAGCAAGGAAATCTGTCAGTTCATGGACATGGCATTTATGATGCGGTGAAGGCATTTCAAGTGAAGCTGTCACAAATGCACCAGTGCAACCTGCCTCACTTTCCCTGTTGCCAAGTAATGTTGAACCAAGTCAGCGGACTTTGCTGAACTGCACCTGTGCAGATTCAGATGGAGCTGCAGTGTAATGATACACTCAAGGGAAAGTACGACACTGAATGGCCCACACAGTTTATTAGTTCCATTCCTGAAGCAATGCCCCAGCTCCGTCTACATGCAGCTCCAACCTTGTGTATGCTTTCATTTATTTTTTCTGGGGTTTTTGGCAGCATGTTCATATTTCTAACTTGCATAATTTTGACAGGATATATTTTTATGAAGAGCAAAATATTTAAAGTTAAAGTTAAAGTTGTTTTTTTTTTTTAAAGTTTATTTAATCTGGAATAATATTCCTGTCTGTTTTTATTCATATTGATTGTATGTTTGGCCCGCGACCTAAAGTGTGCCTTGAGTTTTGGCCCCCTGTGCAATTGAGTTTGACACCCCTGGTATAAGGTGTAGTCAGACCAGCCGCTAGCTTGCTGGCTAGCAGAGTTGTTGTTTGCTAATTTGCTAGCTGCCAGCTTTCTGTGACCGTGTAAACACAGCAGTTGCAACGCGGATAGTTTCTACACCGCTAATACCCGTTAGGGGGCCCGCGACGACAGCTGCCACTGATGCATTTGTCTTAATGTGAAATTAAGTATGCAACTTAAGAGCTAATAGGCGAGCTGTTCCACTCTAGCAACACACCTGCACTCCTGTAGAGAGCTCGTGCGCACCAAGATGAGCTGCATGATAAAGTGAGGGAAATAGAAGTAGCCCACTGTGCTAGGTTTGCCCTGTAAAATGTAATGGACATGTAAAGGATAAGCCAAATATTTTCTTTTATTTTGTGGAGAGGAAGTAGGTAGGTAGGTAGGCTAAAGCAGCTGAGGCGAATTATTTGACTACATATTGCAAACATACATTGCAGACATGTATTTGGATTTTGGCAGGTTTCATGATTTATAAGGTTTTTTTTCTTCCTCTGCAGATTAGTGGCGTGAGTTCTCAAATTTATTCAGTAAGCTGTAAAGGTGAGTATTGTGCTGCATTTAAGGATGTCAAAAGATTATGCCTGTCGCAGTTGTGGTGCTTTAATGTAAATGTTTGGGCACCCATGGTCAAAATTTTAGTTCATATGAACAGTTAAGCAAGTGGAAGATGAAATAATTTCCAAATGGCATAAAGTTACAGATGACATTTAATTTTAAATAAAATAATTTTCATTTTTTTTTTTTTTTAAAACAGAAAAGGAAAGGGCCCACAGCAAAAGTTTGGACACCTTGCAGTTGACTGGGGGGCCCAAACTGCATGGCCATTGTGAATGGCCATATCACTATCTTCAGCAACGCACTTATCCTGATGTTTGGCTCTTACTACTGCATGAACATTTCTTATCCAGTAGCCCAAGCAGCAACCTTGGAATTCTTGCAATGGTAAGGCAGCACCAGTCAATTTTATGCATTGAATTCTAAGAATGATGAGACAGTGAAATCTAAAGTTATGCAATCCAAATCAAATCATCAGATCTCCTTTCATTTGCAGCTAAAACGCATAAGACTGAGCAATGCTTGAGTGTTGAGATGATTTGTAGATTGATAAATTAACAAATAATTAATATTTGCATTTCAGATGGCTGTCTCTGAAATATCCTTGATTCATGCTCATGTCAAGTTATAGAAAGAGACCTTTGAGTAGTAGATGTTCACAGATGTTTCACTACCCTGAAACAGTATTTGCAAGACTCACAGGTTCACAGGTTAACCAAACATCTTTGCATCACCTCTCTGTTCCACAATGACCTGTATGTCCAAACACGCACTCAAAAGCAAGCTCAATCTACACTTAGATTAATTTCAAACGTAAAAAACATACAGTCCAGTCCTCAGTTTCTTAATGAAGTTGTTGTTTTTCATTCGACAGGTGCCTTAAGATAAACCCAAAGTGGAGCGGAACATGTCTAAGAAAAACCTTGCAGTCAATCCAAAGGTTCTGACATTGATCACCAAAATTGCGGACTACGAGTGGAGAGCATAAAAAGTTCTTATTTTTATCCTGAGGATAACATAATCTGCTGTTCAGTAGCACTGGTCTCTGGTTCATGGTCAATGTCAACAGCACGGGTGGCCCGCTTGATATGGGAAAAGTGAAATATAGGCTGCAAATCCTATTCACATTTAGCTAGCATTAGTGCTAGCCAGTTAGTATGTCTGCTGACAGGCTTCTCTGTCACTCTGTCCTGCGATAGTGTGCCCTTCTTTTGTGCTCAAATCTGCGTTTGAATTTGATTATTTTTTTCTATGTGCCTTTGTTCATGTATAAGTGTTAGGTGTTCTTGGATTGTTCCAGGAAGGGTTATCTTTTTGTCAATAAAATCCACGTTAATGATTTAAATCATGTCTCATGTCTTATAAGTAAAATAAACATGTAAAAACTGCTCATACAAAACATATGATCAAGAATTAACATAATCTTGATGTAATTATAATCAGAGGTTTTGTTTAATAAGGGTTCTTTGGATGTTTTGTTACAGATAAAACCAACAATCTTACAGGGAGCACACTTAATTCAAATTGGAAATCCAGTACATATTCACGAAATCTATGTTAGATTACACTTAGAAACTAAATTTATATGTGATATTATCTAGAATCAACAGTAAATTGTAATTTTAAATCCAATATCTAGTTTTTTGACACGTTTTGAAAGAGAAATCAAATTATTTTTTGTTGTATACTGTAGTATTACATCAAATACAATTGGATAAACAACTTTTTTACATCAAATAACAGTTGGTGTAAATAACATTAACTGTATATTAATGTAAATTTAAGCATTATTATTCATATTGCTGCATTCATTGACCTTGTTTATAGGTAATTTCATTGTTTGATCACATTAAAATGTTCCCAGTTTAATGTTTAAAAGCATTTGTAAAAGGCAAAATCCCATGTAAAATTAGGGCAACAAACTGTATTTTCATTACTGAAAATAACCGTATTTTTAAGGGACAGTTATTTTCTGTTATTTTACGGTATTATTTTGGCGCCCCAGCTGCCGGAATATTACTGTTTTTTTAGGATGTTTTTTTAACAGTGCATCGTGTGATAGATGCAAACAGACTCCAGCTACTTCCCTTCATATGTTTTGGTCCTGTCCGAAAATTGCTCCTTTCTGGTCATCATTTTTTGAAGTCGTCTCTAAAGCGTATGCCTATAACATCTCACCTTCCCCCTTGGTGTCAATTTTTGGTTGTTTCTCTGGTATCGCGACTTCTGTTCCCCCTGCCCACTTACTGAGGGTCATTGCCTTTTTGTCATTATTAGTGAGACGCCTGATTTTATTTAAATGGAAGTCTACTACTGCTCCATCACACCACCACTGGATAAGGGATGTTATGCAAAATGTCAAACTGGAAAAAAATCAGATGTACTCTCAACGGATCCATCGGCAAATTCCACACAACATGGGACCCTCTGTTAACATACGTCAACAATCTACCTGGTCTGGAACTGGAATCTTGAATGTTTTTGTTTGCCCTAGAACAGTCCTGTAAAAACAATTGAGAGGTGCACCGCCCCCTTTTTTTTTTGCTGTTGTTGTTGGGGTTTTTGTTTGTTTGTTTGTTTGTTTGTTTATTTCCCCTTTCCTGTCTTGGTATTATCTATCTTTATGATTTGTGGAGATTGTGGTTTTGTGGTTATCTGTAAAATAATAAGAATGATAATATGATAATTGGAAAACTACAAATAAAGTGTTTTTAAAAAAAAGAAAACGCATCATTTTCTCTCCGTTTTGGCCTCCCGTCCACACTGAGACGGCGTTTTCGCTGTAGGAAAATGCAGTGTCTTGAAAACGCTCTCGAAAATGAATACATTTGAAAACGGTGCTTTTAGCATCGCAGTGTGGACAACTAAAACTGAGACTTTTTGAAAACGATGACACATGTTAGTCATATGATGCAGTCAAGTGACCAATTAAACTAAGATAGCGGAGGGCATTATACAGCAGTTGTTTTGTTTGCTCTCAATTTTGACAGCCCTATTAAAGATTAATATCAATCTGTACATACTCCAGATAGCTTTACTTCAAATTCTTTAATTCTCACTCGCTTTTGCAACTTTGTACTTTTGTGTTACTCGCAGCAACAACTCCACCTCATTGTTAGTCCATTTAAAAAACTCGGTGCTTTTCCTCGACATTTTGCTGCGACGTTTCGTAGCCTGAATTGATGGGTTGTGGATGGATCTTCAAGTGTGACAATGACCCAAAACATACCGCCATGGCAACAAAGGACTGGTTGAAGAAGAAACACATTAAAGTCATGGAGTGGCCTAGCCAGTCTCCAAAACTCAGTAATTTAGAAAAACTGTGTAGCTGAAGCTTCATATTGCCAGGTTGCAGAAATCTAAATGATTTAGAGAGTTTCTGTAAAGAAAAGTGGACCCAAAGTCCTCCTGAGATATGTGCGAAACTGGTGAGCAACTACAAGAAACATCGTACCGCTACGCGTGCCAAAAATGTTTTCTCTACCAAGGATCAACTACTTATTATACTCAATGATATCCAAATAAAAATGTATATAGCTGAACACAGAGAAAACATAATCCCAATGTCATAGACCACAACCTCAAGTAACCGAAAAGGGCACCAGAATAACGACGAAGATGACAAAAGATCACAAAACAACGAAAAACTAAAGTTTGTTCAGTGTCCAGTAAGCCTCTCCACCATCATTTCATCTGAATCTCATCCAGTTACAAATTACAAAACACTGTCACAGTTTTAAACATTCACACACTGGGCAACTGGCATTGCCGTGCAGTACAACAAGAAAGGAAATTAATAGTTTAACTTAATTTTCCAGTGTTCAACTATATTCATCTTTTCAATATAAGTAAAGTACTTTTTTAACAAACAATTCAAGTTCTTAAATGAGGAAAAATAACATTTGACTCAAGTTTATGATACTTGGCAAGACCAAGCAACTGACTAATTGTTAAGTACCTTTAGTTTCCTTTAGGAAAGGAAGCACTAAAGCTGCACTTGGTCATGTGAAAACGTCTCTTTCACATGACTGCAGTTGATAGTTTGCCAAAGAATGTAAAGTAGTTTCCCCACCAACGGTATTCCTTTATATCTATTATATATATATATAAACTACTGGCAGTCAACACAAAAAGGGAAAAAAAGTGTCACCTTTAAAATTTCACCAAGGTTAAAGGGAAGACTTTTGGTTCACCTTAGGCAAATTGCAGCTAGTACATGTGATCGTTTACAGCTGTATAAGGATATTTACTTTTCTCCAAACTGGTGACATCACAGAGTCCTAGAGTTGTGTATAATAGGAAAAGAGGCTCCGTTGATGTATTGGTCTCCCTGCTGTGTGACACGTGGGTTTAAAAAAGTCACAGTCACTCTCTCACAGCCTGAAAAAACAATGGAGTCTGTGGGCCCGACTGTCACTCTCACCTCCTCTCTCCTCCTGCCTCTGTGTGGGGCTCTAAAAGTCAATGAGGACAGCTGGCTGGCTGGATGACAGTGGATGTATATCTGCATACGTGTGTGAAGGTATCTGAGTTTGTGTGTGTGTGTCTTTCTTTGTGTGTGATCCTAAGAGGTCAGAGTTCAAGCTGTGGTTCACAGAGAGCCACGTTGTTCCCCTCCCAACAGGAAGGAGGGCACTGTCCATATGCTGTCTTCACTCACACAGACACATGCAGATTCACACACTTGGAAAAAAACAACAACGCAGAGATCGGTACAGTCACACGTTCCAGCAGGTACATACATGAGCTCCTGCAAGTATGCAGACACATGCATGAAAAACAGCAGGACTCATATTATACAACGCATGTTCAGATCACCCAGTGTAAACAATTGGTTCACAGTTTTTCCAGCACAAACACACACTTCATGCTTGTCTTTGTGAGGAGATAATAGGGCCAGAACTGGTGTGTATTTTATGTTATTAACATCTAATAACGTAAAATAAAACCCCCAGAGCTATGCCAACGGTCACAATGAAAATATTAACATTAAAAAAACACCTAAGACCAAGTCCAATTAGCAGGTCATCTACTAATAGAAAGGTTAGTAGTTTGATTCCTGGCTGCTCCAGTCTGCTAGAAAAAGTGCTTGTATGACTGGGTGAATGAGGCATGATATATAAAGCGCTTTGAGTGCTCCGAGGGAGAAGAATCACTCGAGATTATTCAACTTAATGACGATTTCTGAAGATTTGGTTTGTTTTCCTCTTTAGGACATTACCGACCAGACTAAGATGGTTGACAGGACCCAGTTCATTTTAAGTTGACCAAAGAACTATACATCAATTCACCGAGAAACACAGTCAGATGAATCTAAAAGCCCCCAAAAAGGCTAAAAGGTGGACCTTGAGTTAAGATTTCTTTTTCCAGATGAAAGCCTGCTGTGACCTGATGAATTGAACCCTTTTCACGCATTGTGGTCACTACAGTGGACAGCTATTCAAAGGCTGTTATCTTGTATTTGTGTCAGTGTTGATGGTATACTTGCGCATAAACCACTACATTGGACACTGATGTGTAACTCCATACCCTGCCACCCACTCCAAAGAGGATGTTGTCCACCTAAGTGTACATGTAAAAAACTATTTGAAAAATACATGTTTAAAAGTTCAAAAATCTTTTTTTCATGCCTACAGATGAATAAAAATACTTAAGAAAAAAATCCAGATTGAGGTTGTCATAATTCATGCATGAAAGGGTTAAATGCACAAAATCACTGATAACTGATTACTGTTGTGATAAGTCAAAGTTTGTAAATAAATGAATAAATGAGTAGCACTTCAGTATACAACCAGCGGCCCTAATGGTAATGTGTAATAACAATGTAAGAAAGAGAAATATTATTTGCAATCTCCTGTAAAAATACCCTAGAGTTCATTATTACATAGATATTACA
The DNA here is from genome assembly GCF_036321145.2 of Pelmatolapia mariae. Classification (NCBI taxonomy): domain Eukaryota; kingdom Metazoa; phylum Chordata; class Actinopteri; order Cichliformes; family Cichlidae; genus Pelmatolapia; species Pelmatolapia mariae. The sequence continues at coordinate 26,282,526 of NC_086227.1, forward strand.
TTAAAATACCTTAGACTGTAGTTTGAATAAACTTTCTTTCATTAGATAAAAAAAAAAATTTCTTGTCATTTAAAAGTCTCTCTTTGAAAGTTCATTGTTATTCCGTAAGTATTTCATAGTAAATGATAATTAGAACACCCTAAATTTAGAAGAACTACACTGTAAAATGTAATATTGTGTTTAATTAAAAATATTAAATAGGCTGAACTCAATTTTTATCAATTTGTTATTAGAACTCAATTTAAATAAGTTACCAGTACTTTTTATGCAAAAATGCTGATAAACTCGATTAATTTGAGCTGTCCTAACTTAGAAAAACTAAGTAAGCTGGAAGTTTTGCTTCTCAGGGCGGAAGGATGAAAGATGTGTTTTGAAAATGCCACGTGACTGCCGTTCTCCTCCCTCCCGGATCAGTCCGCATGTTCATGGCGCCAGCATTTGTTATGGAATATATTGAGCAAACCTGGAGATATTATTGTTGTCATTGCTGTGGATCTTTACTGACTTGGTGAGTAAATGTTTACTCTTATTCAAACTGATTTTGTGGCTTCTCTTAGTTTAGCACCAGGTTTATAATCTTGCTAGCTAGTTAGTGTTAGCCTAGCGTTGCTGCTGCCGCTGTGCTCATGTTACTTAAAAATTAACACCACAGCCTTAAAAACCTTACATAAAACTACGTCGGTGAATTTTTTTGTTGATTGTTTGAAATAAATAAGTGAGATAAGAGCCCAGACAAAATTCTTTGGGAGGTGCAGCCGTTAGGGGTGGGGTGGGTGTGGGTGTGGGGGGTGGATAACGGAGCTCTCCGAAAACGTGGAAGCACTTTTGCAAATATGTGATATTTTGATAAATTAAGTAGATATTTGAGCATTACACAGCTACATTCTCGCCTGAAAATATCTTAAAATGTTATTTTGTGACCCAGAAAGGGTAGTCTGGTGAAAAAGAGGATCGCATTTGTCGGCCACGGTTGTCGGAGCCTGTGCGCACTTGTAAGCGCGGCAATGGCGGAGGAGCACTGCTGAAAAACGTATTACTTTTTCTGGGTCACAAAATAAACTTTTAAGATATTTTCAGGCAAGAATGTAGCTGTGTGAATTTTAAATATCTGCTCGATTTATCAAGACATCACATATTTGCAAAAATGCTCCGACGTTTTCGGAGACGTCTATTTTTTCATGCTTTGTGGCAGCTTTAGAACATCTGTGGCATCTATTAATGTCAAATCTAGCCTTTATTTAACAACATAAGCGAACTCTATGTTACAATGATTGCACAGCCATTAAGGATCAAATCAGTTTCTGAAATATGTTCTGTTTTTTCTCCCTCTGCTTGCTTCTTACTGTCTTTGAGGCTCGGGACCAGCACTCCTGCTGTTGGACAGAAAGACATCAACTCAGTGGTAAGTATTTTGGTTTTCCAATATATTAGCAACTGTCAGTGACATTTATATTAATCAGGCTGAACTTTAATCATACTTTAGATCAGCCTGTCTTACTTATTGTTTTATTTGTGCTTTGGTTTGGGGAAGTTGTTTCTTTACTGATCTTTTCCTGTCTTCTGTTATTAGACTTGAGATATGACCGCACTGTGCTGTTGCTGTGACTCCAGTTAATTCTACAAGACATGCTGTGTAAGTAAACAAACAACAACAGTTTGGTCTGCATTTCTTGAAAGATCACATCCCCCAAACTTAGTTTAGAGGGTCTACACTGTATATAGTGAAGTCTGCAAGTTTTCTAACAGCAAAATTTGTTTTGTGCCCAAAATCATTTTGCACATCATTAGAATGAAAGTTATTGCCCATGTTTGCATAGCCCTTTTTAAAATTATTCTTTCATGACAATATTGTGTGTTGCGTGGTGGTCACGGCTATCCAGACTGACAATTTGGGACATTGAATGTCACCTCTCCGGCGGGGAGGGAGCCTGAGATTGTCTAAATTGGAGTCTGTTTTATACCAAATGCAGAAAAAATGTTTTAAGAAAGCAATTAAGTTCATGTTCCAAAAAATATGATTGTTTGCTTGCAGGACACCAGGAGAGATGAGTCCCCCGTCACAGATGGTGTGGTCAGTGAAGATGGTCGCCTGCAGGTTCAAGCTCATTGCATCTCCAACCCACATCCACTGCCACTGTACTTAAGGGAAGTTAAAGACTTTCTTCTGCACTTACATTTGGATCACCTCGATCCATGACAGTCATTCAGGCAGTAATGCCTGGACTGGAAACAAGCCATCCTTAAAATATTACAACATTCCAGCTCCTGTGTTGGAATGAAAAACGAATGTGTTGTTTAAATTAGAGACTGCACTTGTGACAGAACAATAAATATTTTATGTTGATTATATAAATAATGTAAGTACAAAACAAACTTGTGGTAGGCCTAAACTTATTTTCAGAATAATTACATCTAAGACTTTGTTTCGTTGTAAGATTATAACAGTGATGGCAATATCATTTTTATTCAGCAGAACAGTGTCCAGTATGTTGGCTGTTGTACTTTGTTGTGTTTGAAAATAAAAGTTGTGCTCATTTTAACATCATTACAAAAGTGTTGTTAATTATTTTTAATGATATTCATGGTACCACAAATTGTTTTTTCATTTAGTTGAACTTGAAATGTTTGTCAGTAGGTAAAAAATTAGTATTGTCAGAAAGTCAGAAATATCAAGTTATTCTTAATACTGCAGACTTGCAATGTATAAGTTGTCCTAACAGTCATCCTAAGTAAGCTTTACTTAGTTTTTTTGAGGCAACGAGTTTCCATAATTTTTTTGAGTTCTGGGAACTAACACGGCTGTGTACATTTTGAGTACAGTGTACTCAAAATGAGTAAGTTGCCCTAACTTGGTCATCTTACGTAAACTTGATCCAATTTTTTTGAGTTCTGGGAACAAATGAGCTTGTACAGAATACTCAAAATAAATACGTTGTCCTAACTTAGTCATTTTTAGCTAAGCTTTACTCAATTTTTTTGAGGCAACGAGTTTCCATAATTTTTTTGAGTTCTGGGAACTAATTAGATTTTACAGTGTACATATTGTGATATTTTACCCAAAGTTCAGTTCAATTCACTGTTATTTGTATAGCTCCAAATCACAACTGTTTCCTCAAGCTGCTTTATATTGTAGGATAAAGATAAAATACAGAGAAAACCCCAACAATCAAACAAGCCACTGTGAGCAAACACTTGGCAACAGTGGGACAAAAGAGCATCCTCTTAACAGGAAGAAAAGGGGATTTAATGGGGATGAGGAGAGGGATACAGGATGAAAGACAGACTGGAAAGAGTCAATTATTAAAATTAATTACTAATGGTTAAATGCAGAGTGGCAGCCAGGTCCCCTGATTTAGCCCTAACTGTATGCTTTATCTAAAATTTAATGTTTTTAGCACAATCTCAAAAGGAAAAGTTGATTGTCTCCCGAATCCAAACTGGGAGCTGGTTCCACAGAAAGCTGAAGGCTCTGCCTCCTGATTTTTTTATGAAATGTGAAGCGAGAGCAGAAGTCGAACCGCTACATGTTATGCGCAGTTTTCAGATAAAGAGAGGGCAGTATGTTTCTTTTTGCAGATGGACAGAAGCAGCATGTTGATTTATGACATCTTCAGACAGCTGCTACTTAGATGCAGTGTGAGTGATAAAACAGTTTAGGACATCAGTGTGAAATCTTGAGACTCTGCTGGACACTTTCCTCCTCGACCTCCTGTCTCTATTTTGTCCCCTCACCCCTCAAATACAAACACGTTCACTTTTTAAAACATACTCTCTCAAACTTGTTTGACTCCATGTTGATTAGATTAGAATCTTGCTGTATTTCTTTATTCTCTCTCTCTGCCTTCAGACAGTAGACATAATTCAGACCCTTGAGATATAAACTCTGTGTGCTGCCAGTTGCATGCAGCTGTGTCCGTATACTGTTTAAAATATAATTTGCAAGATGCAAAAGATGGCCTAGAGGTAATGCTCACCTATAGACACTCCCTCTTCCCTGCACTCTTTCAGTGACTCTCTGAGCAGCTCTGTTACTGCATGCATGTCTTGTTTCTTCATATATACACATGAGCTGCTCATGTTGTCTCTCACCCTCTTTGAGTCTGGCTGTGTCAACACATACACAGTGGAAGGGCAGGGTTTGATTTTTAATATACTGCCACAAACTTTGTTCCCATATGAACCTGTGAGGAAGTCCTGAACAAGAACAAGAACAAGAAGATGCAAAAATGAAGCGTTAATCTCCATCCTGTCACTGTTACCTGCTGCAGGGACAGTTCTTCTCTGGTGCCTTTCATAGTATCAGCCTGCATTTCAACAGGTATGAAAACTGATTATGTTTGGAGTCATTTCTATGGTAAGGAAATCATTGTGAGGTGAGCTGCATCTGCCGACCACTGATGAATTTCTTACAAAAGCCACTGACATTGGTGCTTCCAACTTTAGACCCAGCAGATTTGTAATGCAGGTGCTGGTGCTGGAATTTTTAGCACCAACTGAGAAAGGTAGTGTAATTTCCTTCTTTTTTGTCCACATCAGATCAGTTCAAAGGTCATCTGCAAGATATCTCAGATTCATGAAATCAATAGTAAACACTATAAACCTACAGCTTTTAATACAGTGGTATTAAACGCTGTAGGTTTGGCCTACAGGCCTGAAAATGTGCAATAAAAACTCCATTACAACTAACCAGCAAGTCAGCAATGATGTCCACGATGGAGGCAAAATTTTAATGACTGAGAGAAAAGTTCATGACCCCAAATCAGAGGAACTACCACGAGATGGAAACCAGCTGGTAAGTCTCAAAAAGAAAAACCAGCCAGCAGTTCAAAAACATGTGTACCAGTGGGTTTTGGAATAATAGCTCAATAAACTGATGAAGAACAGCTTAAGAACCAGCACATCCTCGAACAATGTCAAACACAGACATGTATGAATGGAACTGGTGTAAATGTTCAGGGTTAAGGGTGAAGAGGTGAAATACCTTTAGCAGGCCACACCAATGGCCTGAACTTAATCTGAATTCCACCTGCTGAAGAGCAGCCTAAAGGCAGAGACCCCACAGCAAGCAGGAGCTGTGTGTGGCTGCGGTTAAGCCTGTGAGATCATCAGTGGGGACGATACAGAGACGGTGACGTTTGTGTTTCGAAGAGTTCAAGCAGTGCACGCCTGCAAAGGATGATTTTTGTTATTTTTTAACTTTTAATGGTTTTTCCACTGTACTGATACAAACATACTCATATTAAAACTGAGACTTGGCCCATTTTAAATCTGAATTTCCTTAAAAGTCTTAATAGCAAGAAGAAAAGTCTGTATAGTCTGGGCTGTATGTAAGAGCAGCTCTTGTAGAAATTGCTGGAAATATGACTGCCTTTACCCCACCACTGTTACAATAAATGCATGTAAACATAAAAAGTAAAGATTAATGGATATTTTTTAAACAACGTAATACTTTTGAAGTCTGATTCCTACACGAATGTCTTCTGCTTGGTAAAAATCAAGTTACAACGTGTTAGGTTTTCATCATTCCCGCTGCTGGTCTCATTAGCAAAGTAAAACAGAGCAGTTCTCACACCTCTCCATTTGGACCGATCATTTCTCAAGGAGACAGACACACACATTCAAAGAATGCGCAAAACAAATGTTGACTGTTTACACTCAACCTGTTGTTGTTTATGCACTTTCTTTCAGGTCCGCTTGTTATTTTTGGGGCTGTAAATCAGACAACAGCAACACCAATCACAGCTTCTGCCTGCAGCAACACTAATTATATTAACTATTAGAATATAAGCTTCCACTGACCACATTCATCTGCAGTTACCTTTGATTATATCACAATAATTATTCTAATTAAGATTCAAGACCTTATCTCTTTCACCTTCCCCCAATGTGAGAGGCCAGTTCATTATTAATTAGCCCTTTAAATTATTTTATCTTATTTTTTCTGTGCCCAGCTAGAGCTGAAATGTTCAGCTATGAATAAGTCAGAGAAGAGATACTGGACCATTAAAACCCAGAAAAACAGACTAAGCAGCAGCTTCTTACCCATGACTGTGGCATCCATTAGTCACCCCACCTCCTATTGCACAAACACCTACATATAACTTTTGTGACTGACTACATATATGTGCAAATGAAAAGTATTGAAATCTTCGCATTTATGTAAGTCATGAAAGCAAGTCACTGATCTCTGTACTTGCAGTCATAAAAATAAAACAATATTTGGATGTTTTCCTGTGGTTTGTATAAAGCTTTTATTGCTGTTTTTATAGTTTTATTATTATTACTTTTTTTTTTTTTTTTTATTGAAAAAGATACTTTCATCCTTTCCCATCGGTTGATAGTCACCAAATTAAATTGTGTTGTATCTTTCTATAATGACAAACATCAAACACATGTGTTTAACCTGTTACAGTGTGAATGTAAAAAAAAATAAGTGTTGTGATTCAGGAATAAACTCATTTTTTTGTTAATGTGAAAACTGTCAGGAAAAACGTGTAGTCATTAAACACACCAAATAACTCCACTTTTGCATTAAATCACAGAGAGGTACTGCCCCCTACTGATTAGAAAGTATTAAGTTCTTTTTTTGAGGGGGTGGGGAGGCTGGTCAGCAGAAAAAAAATATTAATTATGAGAAACTTCTGAATTACAATACTATTGACAATACCCAAGGTGGCCCTTTGGGGGTAGGGCGTATTCAAATTACGTCACAGTTATGGGTGAAAACAATCACCACTAAAAACTCCTCAAAGCCCTTCTCACAGCATAACCCACTCCTCTGTTTCAGTAAACATATTATTTGAAGTGTCCCACTGAATCCTGATTGAGTGACAGAGGCTTTGAAGATAAAGCCCTTGAATGCAGGAGTTCAGCCATCAGTATACACCAGTTTTACTGCAAGTTTTATCACTGCTGGTGGACGGTCTGCAGAAGATTCACTTCAATTTAGTTTTATTTATATAGGGCCAAATCACAACAACAGGTAAAGACGCCACAATAAACCAACACAGAGATAACATATATGTTTATCTCAAGAAAAAAAATGTATAAATTTTGAGATCCATAAATTATTGTGCATAGGCCTAGAAGAATATCTTAAATGTGTTAGCATTAATGACACAAACAATTTTGTGTTTCTTTCTGTTGGTAATTTGCTCTGAAAAACTGTCTTTATGTATTTCTTAATCATGCAGTAAAGAGTTATTATGTGAAGAAAAAAACCCAAGAATCAGCTTTTACTCTGTAAACAAACATTTATTCTTTACAAAACAAGGCGTGTAATTTTTATCCTGTGCTTCCCAACACTGAATGAGCGGGTAACAAATGTTTTCATTGCTGGTGAGTAAATTTACTTTAAGTTTCTTTCTCAAAACAGTTTTTTAATCTAAAATATCTGAACAATATGAAAACGTCTTATGCAAGACAAAAAGTTATTCAGTTTGCCGTCATACTGTACAGAGAAATACATCAAATACGTAATGACACGTAAGAAGCTCAGACCAGCGTATTTGTTATTTCTGCTTAAGTGAATAGTGATTCCCTGACATTAACATGCAGACAGCGCCATCTGCTGGACAGCGTTAATCTTAATCAAATGATTAACCTGATAGAAGAGAATTGCAAATTAGTAAAATGACAAAAACAGCTAAAGACACATGTGATGAAAGAAAAACAAAGCAGTACACCATTAAGGCTGCAGTCTTCATGTTGAGGACGTAGGTATGATTATTGGACAAGCAGGGGAAAAAAATATGGATTTTTCAATAATATTCACCTGACAGGCAAAAATGACAATGATATTCGTCTCTCCTTCTGGGAGAAAAGAAAAGATATTTGGGTTGTGTCATGTAGGAAATCCAATTTAGAAATCTACAATTTGTGGAAAAAGGAAGCAACTGAATGTAGCTTTACAATTTTTTTTTTCTTTTCTAAACTTTTTTTTAGCTTCTGCAGGAGAGCATGGCAGTAAAACTTTGAGAACTGCTGCCATACAATACAACCCCTTTGAATATTAACTAAAAGGTTATTAAACAGACTGCATATATGGGCTTTATTATTTACATTACACTTTTATGGGGAAAAGGTGATAAAGCTGTCTGCGCCTTCTCAGAGTTGCAGTGTCTTTTTAAGGATAACTAGTTTTATTTGTGTGTTTTCACAATATTTCCATTTATTTATGACCAGTGGTGACCAAAATGAATTGGCAAACAATTGAAGAACTTATTAATTTGGGCGACAGACTTTAAACAAATATGAGTTCGGTTCATTGAGGAGCTGTGCTGCAGACCAGCACCCCCCTTATGGCCTCCTGCAGTTTCTTTACAGACTCCATCACCAGTCGAAAACTTTCATGGAAGTTGCCGTTACCTTCCCTCACCCAGGCTTCCTGGAGCTCACCGACCCATGTCAGGATCTCGTCCAGCTGTTTCTGCACCTCCCTCTGCTCCTCTAGCTCAGCTAGCAGGGCCTGTCTGGCACAAACTTCTGCTTCATAGGCTCTCTGGAGGTCCACCAGGGAGGACTCCAGCTTCAGTACCTCCTGGACCATGCAAGATCACATTCAAAGCAAGGGGGCGAAATATCAGTTTTAATCATGCTTTGAACTAGTGCTGGGCGATATGACGATATATATCGTGTGGACGATAGAAAAGTGTCTATCGTGCCATTTGTCTTCTATCGTTTCTATCGTTTCTAACCCGAATTTTATAAATTATTACATAAAATATATCATTAACCCTTTACAACCGGTCGGAGCAGGCACACTCCGTTTTCCCTAACTATTTTTAAATCCCTGTAGAACTGGAACCACGTAAGGTAGCGCAATAATGTTTTTTTTTTTTTGCATATGAAACCGTAGGAGTTGTACTTACATCTTATTCCATTAGCTTGCCCTAGGTCACGGTTTTCTTCCACATATAGCTTTGCAAAAATTGCAACAAAAACATAATATTCCAGACTTGCAGCAACAAAAACGTAATATTCCAGAAACAGGCTTTGCCGATCCGATCAGCTGTTCATAACACTTCCTACGTTGGAATATAAGTCAGCGCAACTATCGCATGTCCGCCATTACCTGTCCGAAACCGGAAGTGACGTCATTTCGCGGAAGATGTAGTTTTCTAAGCTTCAAAGCTTATGTTGGTGTTTTTAAAAGTCATGTTTGACTTTATGCTCTTCTGTATCGTTTCTGGGATGCTTAGAAGTCAAATTGCACTGTTGGAAATAGTTTATTTTGATGCACATGCTGTGTTTTTGCAAATTTGCATTTATTTATTTTCATTTTTCCTGTAGTATATAAAAATTTGTGTATCTCAAAAATAAAACTATGAAGACACTCAAAATAAATTTCTCGTGGTTGGAAACTATTTTGTGCAACTTTTTTGTATTTACAGTTTTGAGGGATAAGCCTCTTAAATTTCTCTAACTAGAAAATGTAAAAATGTATGTAAAAAAAAAAAAAGATTTTCAATTTTTTGTAGTTTATTGCACTTTTTTGCAATTTATGTAGTTACTATGGACTTAATGCATACATATTATTAAAATTTGGGCTATAACGGTTGTATTGATGTATAGCAACTTGAAATGCTCCCACAAATGGCACTACAGCATGTAAAATGTAAAGATAAGCTCTGGCGGACTTGGTTCTATGGTAGATCTTAAAGGGTTAAATAGCCTGTGCAAATATATTAGTGTTGTCTTCTCACTATACATACTCTTAACTTTATGCAAGAGATAATAAAGTATAAAAAAAATGATATTTTTCGCAAAGAAACTCCATCTTGTGGTTTTGCGACATGGTACTGCTTTACGTGCACCCGGATTTGCGACATGCTTTACGGTAACTCAAAACAAAGACTGCACCCTCTCCACTCGCTGTTTACAGACTGCATACTTTCCAGATGACCACAGGTCAGGTGGTATATCGTGATATATATCGTTATCGTGATATAAAATAATTCATATCGTGATAAATATTTTTTCCATATCGCCCAGCACTACTTTGAACAATCATGATGAATTCAATGTTAAAATGAAGTTAGAACAGGTTTAATACCATTAAAAAGTTGCTCGTATTCTTGAAATTTCACAGATATTCATAACTCAGTGTCCACTTAGTAAACCTTCCTGATTTTCCTTCCTCTTCTTTTTCCCCACAAAAGTCTGGGTTTTAGTTTTACTGCAGTTAAGTTGATTTTTAACACTTACTGCAATTAAACACAGTTAGGTCCATAGGTTTTTGAACTACACACTTGTATAATTTTGCCCTTGTACATTTCCACTATCAAATGCAGAACTGCAAAACTGATAGGACAGAACTTCAGAGTTTCTTAATTCTTCAGTGGCCAGGTCAATCACCTGATCTCAACCCAAGAGAGCATACTTTTCAATAATTGAAATTATTGGGAAATTAAAGAGAATACGGCATTTAGAGGTTATGCTGTCAATTGCTGAAACCAACTACCCAGATCTTCTCCGATTTTAGCTATTGGTTTTAGCTAGTGTTTGAAACCTGCTATATAAATAAACGTGCTATATAAACAAACATGCGTTGCCTAGGTCAACACCCAGATGTTTAACTTGAGGTTTTCCGACTTAAATAGAGATTAATGGAACGAAAATGTGCCAGGGTTAGGGTTTTAACATTATCTTAGACATACAGAGCCCTAAAAAATAATCAACTCCATTGGCCTCCCCACCCACCTGGATGTCTTGGGGGTTGTTTTTGTGCGACTGGTCCTCGGGTAGCAGGACGTTTGGCGGCACGGAGAAACAGTGGCTAACCAGCAGCCCATCCATCCGCTTCGACAGCTGTTTGAACCGCTCTTCGAGGAACTGCTGCAGCTTTCGGCTGCACTCTCTAGCACGGGACCGGAGCAGTTCCTCAGTCCCGTCCGGTTCCCCTTTACTCAACTGCCGCACGCAAACCTTCTCCACAACGGGCAAAATTTCGGACAAACAGTCCAGAAAAGCACTGTGAACCCGGATCATGCAAGTCTGCGGCGTGAAGCCGAAAAACTGCGTCTCATACAGTTTTAGCTGAGCCGGAGAGAGACTGTCCGCCTCTGAGACGTCCTCTCCGTGGAAATCCATTGCTTCTGCTTCCCGGGTTTCCCGCGCCATGTTCAATCGCTAAGCGTCCTTCTTCTTCCTGGTCATAGTTGAGATGTTTTTGGGCAGCAAATGTAGAAATGGATCTTTACCGCCACCAACCGATAGAAGGTGTTAATGACAAATAGGAAATTCTTAATCTAGGGGTCTTTTTTATTTATAAAAATTTCACACTTTTGGAAATACCACATAAAATACAAACACTTCACTCACAGCCAAAGTATATGTTTTACTGTAGTATCAATAAACGTAGGCATTAATCCCTCCTCATGCTAGCTGTGTGAAAAAAGTTTGGGTTGGGGCATCTGCAGATGATGTTAAAATTGGTCCTTTCTAGAGCCTGTTGACAGTTTCATTTTTGTGTTGTTTTTTCTTTTTTTTTATCATCTTAAAAAAATTGAGTATAATGTCTAAAAAAATTAAATAATAAATAAAATAATTTCTTTTTAATTTAAATTCTTCTTCTTATACTAGCTGTCTAAGGTATATTTCTCAAACTCATATGTAATTTATTTTCAACTTTAGTTTTAGTTAATAACTCCGCTTATTCAAACTTAAAAAACAAACAAACAAACAAAAAGTTGAAAAGATTTTCTATTGTTGATTAAACAATGCGCATGACCAAAGCGTGTGACGTGGCTCTCTGACACGCCCACCTTGTTCGAGCGAAAGGGGCATGCGCGCGCATTCACTTCCTTCGCGGCTCGTGCTTCTCTCTTCTCTGTGTGTGTTGATAGCGGCTTTTGCTTCCACACGTGCAATCATTCCTATGTGAATCTCTTTCTGTTTAGAGCCGCTTTTAAACTTTTCCTGCGCCGTCACAACAGGTAAATCAGCCGTCGGTGTTAGGCGTTTGATCTTCCCCGCAGCTGCGCAGCCGCTCGCGCGGGGGCAGAGGTTACCGCTGGAAGTTTAGCCGGGTTTAGCATGGTGGCGTTAGCTAGCCGCTGCACCTACTTTTTGTTGTGGTGTTGCTAACGTTAGCCAGCTAGCACCCGCAGCTAGTAGGGACAGGGTAATGTAAAATGTGACGTGAACCTAAAAAGATGTGACGCTTCTTTCTCCTGTTGTCTTCCCTCCAGGTGTAAAGCCATAGAAACGGACCACCATGGGGGCATATCTGTCTCAGCCTAGCACCACCAAGACCTCTTCAGATGGCGGCAACAGCAACATGAGCTACGGTTTCTCTGCCATGCAGGGCTGGCGGGTCTCCATGGAGGTGAGGCGGAAAATGAATAAGCGCATCAGAGACAGTGGTGTTGCTGCTGTGTTTGCCAAATGAAACGAAGCGAAAAACATTTTACTGGGTTATAAATGAGAAATGCAAGACATTTCTGTTTTATGTTTGTTTGCTTGCGCGGAGCTCAAAACCTCTAAAATCAGTTGCTGAACATCAGCTGCGTTTGTGGTGGAAATTCACAGCATTTAATCACGGTGGTGTTGAGAAAGTATCATACTTCAGATCAAAAATGTAGACGGCATTCAGCTAATTTTGACACCTTCTTTAAAAAAATCAAACAAAAAAGAAAGTAATCAGTGGGGTTACTTAATTATTTTTTTCTTCAGGGGCACCCTCACTGCATTGTTTTCATTTTCAGCCATGTGACTTTTGCTTACATCCAGAGTAATCTAGCATTTCAGGGCCAGGAACTGGTGATCTAGTTTAGTTTTAAAACTTTTAGACTGCGTTTTAATCTAAATGGGAAAGGCACACACGTACAAACTTGCTTTCCTACTGGGTCATCCAAATTAAGCTTATACATATTTTAGCTCCACTCTCCACTTTGATTGCCCGAGAGTCCCATCTCTGCTTTTTGTGGATGATGTGGTTCTGTTAACTTCATCAGGTGGTCGTCTCTAGGAATGGGAAATGGCTCCATTGAGTCTGAGGCCATGGTTCATAGGCAGAAATGTGTGGAGTGCTTACTCTGAGTCAGGGACAATTTGCTGCCCCAGGTGGAGGAGTTTAAGTATCTCAGGATTTTGTTCACAAGTAAGAGGACAGGGGACCAGATCATCAACAGATAGATTGGGACAGAGGCTGCAGTGATGAAACCTGAGTGTAAAAGTGAAACTGTTGATTTACTGTTTAATCGGTGTCCCCTCATGACCATTCCCTGGATAGATTGATAGATATTATCTTATCTACCTTTTAATGATTTCATTCTAGTTGTGACTTCCTATGGCGCTGTTAACATATTTGCTTTGCAACAACTCTCAGTTACTTTACTTTCTGTAACCGCTCCACCTCATTATCAGCACATGCAAATAAATCTTTCATTGCTTCATGGAATTTGCAGATGAAAATGCTCCCTGGACTGAGGTTATTCTTATTTTAAGTGCGGGTTTTTTGTTTTGTTTTGGGGTTTGTTTGTTTGTTTTTAAAGAAAAGATAAACTTTGTTGCTTAACAAATATAAAATACATTGGTCTCACCTAAATTTCATGTTCGCTGTGATTTTTATTTTTTTATTTTTATCCCCATCTTTCTTTGTCACAGGATGCTCACAACAGTATCCCAGACTTCGATGAGGATACTGCCATGTTTGCCGTGTATGATGGACACGGAGGTAACGCACTGATTTGTAGTTTTTTTTGTTGTTGTTGTTGTTTGTTTGCACATCAGAGTACTATGTGCACACACTTCAGTTCATTTATATTACTTATTTTCCCTTTTAGGTGAAGAGGTAGCGCTGTACTGTTCAAAGTACCTTCCTGACATCATCAAGGAGCAGAAAGCCTACAAAGATGGCAAACTTCAAAAGGTGAGATGCGTCAAGAAACGTTTGCAGGACATAAATGTCTTAAATGAGTTTGAAGAAAAATGCCCATGACCACATGCTGCTTGGCTGTGGTATACTTAAAGCCATATTAGAAACGGTGTATTATGAGGGCATGGTTGCCTCTTCTCTGCTCTTACAGTATCAACATTTTTGCATGTTGTTTTCCAGGCACTGGAGGATGCCTTCTTGGCCATCGATGGCAGGATAACCACAGAGGAAGTCATCAAAGAGCTTGTCCAGATCGCTGGACGGCCCACCGAGGAGCCACCCGCTGAAAAGGTGGCAGAGGAGGACGATTGTGAGTACACCACTGCTTGTGACATTTCATGTGGATTCTAGTGTCAGTGAACACATAACATATGCTCATCCTTGTTGAATGATAATGCAGAATTGGTAGTATATGAAATAAATTACAATATAATAAACCAGGAACAATGTTATTCTTACCATAGATAAAATCTGTCAAAGCCTGAAGTTACACAGCAGAAAAATTGACTCCAGTCCCAATGTCTACACTCACACTTCGTGGTGTGCTCCTGCTGAGTGTATAAGGGCTTACAGCTGTCCCACAGTCACAGTTTCATACTGTAATATTTTATCTTTGACATTTGTTTTGCGCTTCTCCCGTTCCCGGTGAATTCCACTATCACTCACTTCTCTATTCCAGCCCACTTGTGCAATCAATATTCAGCAATCACATACATCATAGGCTTAGTCTGGGTCATAGTCGGGGTCTTGGAGTACTGCACGGGAGCGCATCTTGAGTGGGTGAAAACCCCTCTCCTCCTTTGCAGGGCTGAAACTTTTAATTAATGGTATGTTCACAACAAATGCAAAGTGAAGTTTTAACTCTCACTACTTAAATTGTGTGCCTCCAGCAGCCAATGTAGTGGGAGGACTGCAGCTGATAGCTAGTTACACTTTAGACTTTGTTTATAATCACACTGAGCAAAAATGTTACATTGAATGTGAATGCATCATAACATATTTATCACATCTTCATAAGTAGTACGTTGCTTTGCTTCAAGTGCTCACTTGAAAGTTGAGACTTGTGTGTTTTGTGTCATCAGCAGTAACTTTCCACGTCAACGCCTTAAATCGCTTAATGTCATTATCTCTGGTCACTACTGTTCACATCCTGTATGGATCCCTCTTTAGACAAAAGCACTTGAAAAAGGAGAAGCAGCAATCTGGAAATTTAGGGAAAAAAGGTTAAATAAAATCAAAGGAATGCAACATGTGCTTTGCTGCAAATCAAGATTATTCTTTTAAAAAGAAAATGGGTTTTAAAAATAGGTTAATTATTTTTTGGACAGTGATTTATGGTCCCCTCTAAAAAGCACAAGTTTGAAAGACATTTGGTGCTTTAAGTTCCCCGAGTGCAAAGAAAGTTGTTCTTTGTTTGCTTATTTTGTCATTTGTCACAAAATGCTCTCCTGTTCCTGCCATGTTGTGCTTTTTTGAGTTCTCACTCATGCCTACAGCTGTGCAGACAGATGACATCATTTAAGTCTTTGAGGATTTAGTGCTTATAGACCTTGAGGTGGTCATTATGATTGGGCCCATATGAAAGATGAAGGTCATGTGCAGGTGTACTTGTACCTGGATTTGCGTTTATGCGATTATAATTTTATTGTCACTTCAACAACTTAATGTTTTAACCGTAAACTTTTGGCACAACAGCATTCATCTTGTTATGTTTGCCCTTCTGTATTTATTCAAAGTGCTTTGACTGTAACTACACAAACGATCACCAGCAATAAAAATCAAACCAAATTTGTGGGAATACAGCAAGTAAATTACATGCTTAGAGTGCGTGCACTATTTGTAGCTTGAATCTCTGACGTCAAATGATAATACAAGTAATTCTGTGTTTTCTTTTCCTTCTCTCAGTGGACACAGAGGAGGCAGCTTTGCTCCACGAGGAGGCCACGATGACTATAGAGGAGCTGCTGGTACGATACGGCCAGAACCGCAATGCTATCAAACATGCGGCCGCCATGAGGTACATCATTAAAGTTGTTATGATTTATGCATGAAGTTTTCACCTGAAGAAAGTAGAAATTTTAAAAAAAAATAGAAATGTTACTGCAAGAGGTCATGTCATGCAAGTTAATCGATACTGGTGTCAGATATCTCACAATTGTTCTCCTCTTGCCACCTTTTTAGCGGGTCAGAAATTCATGATATCCAACAGTCTGGATGGTTCAGCTACTTGTTTCATGTTGGTCGGCACAGTTAGAAGCTGCAAGAATGAATTTTGTTTTGTTTTAAGTCTTAGTGCTTCAGCTAAGAAGGGCTCCAGTTCGCAGCCTGAATCCTCAGGAGATAAGGGGGAAGGTTCGGAGGAGCAGAAGAAAGAGGGGCTAAATGGAGAAGTGGAGGTGGAGGAAAGCAATGAGGAAACAAAGGAAGGTGAAGGAGCAGCGTGTGGGTCTAAGCTACGAGCCTGTCGGCGAAGAGGAGGTGGCGAAGGCAGTGGCTCAGGTACAGAGATGTTCAGTCGGTCTATTGCAGAAATTCTAGAACTGCAGATCCAATTTTAACATGTTAATTACAGATGAGTGTCTGTGTTTTCACTCAGTGTTAAGCACACATGGATTTTGCAGTAGTATCAGCCATATAAGTATATTGGACAACTTAATTGTGTTGGGGTTTTTTTAATTGTTTTTTTCTTTTTTGTTAGCCCTTCTAGCCTTATGACCATTAAGCTTATGTCATAGCGACATGTCCATCCTTTCATCTACAAATCACAAATACACAAATATCACTAATTTGAGCAACTTTTTCAGAGTGTTTCTTCTTGCTGCTTTTAGCCTTTTCTGATCTCTTCTTTCACACCCTGAGTCTGACACAGAGCCACAGTGTACCATCACCTCAGTATCCTCCATTTTTGTTTGTGTTGCATACAAATTACATCACAGGACTTTGGGGCCACCTTGCTGGAACCATCCCACACACACATTTAGATGGTACTCATTGTATTCCAAAATGACAGAAACAGAGTAAAGTAGAATATCAAGCTGAGTAGATGCTGGTGGAAAACAGGCATTGGACTGTAGCTGGTGGTGGTCCTCCTTCACCAGAAATCTGCTGAGGTCATTGTAATCAGAACGTGCCACAGACAGAGAACAGGTTCATGTGCTGCTATCCTGAGCTCACCAAAGCTGGAGAGTGAACAAAGACGGTCGGTTCCCAGCTGCAATCTAGTCTGCTCAAAAGTAGATTTATCAGTCAGCGCTCTCTCACAGTTGTGTATTTATTTTCACTCTCTTATCCGTTTTTCTTTTCTCGTTCCTACAGCTGACAGTGGAGCTGATTCAGGAAGCTCCAATGGTGAGGAAAAGGCCGGTAAAGCAGAAGGAGATGCAGGCCCTTCCTGCTCCTCTTCATCCTCAAAGGCTTCAGGAGATTCGAAGTCCAGGTTTTTTGATGATAGCGAGTCTGAAGGAGAGGAGGAGGAGGCTAGTGAGGAAGAGGTGAGACTAAGGGAGTAGAATATTGGAATTTTTTGGACTGTGAAACTTTACTCTGAAACGCCAGTGTAATCACTGTTTTAACTTAGGATGTCAGTGAAGATGAAGATGGTGACAGCAGTGAGCTGGAAGAAGAGGAGGATACAGAAGAGGGAGAAGAAGACTCTGAGGATGAAGAGGAGGAGGAAATGTGTCTACCTGGAATGGATGGCAAAGAAGAGGTGTGTTGTAAAGACTTAAGTTTTATTTTTGCTGTTTGATGTATTTTTTTTATTGGTTTTATTAAACCAAAAATGAGGTTTGTTTTCAACAAATGGTCAAGTGGGCATTACTTTTTTTTTCTTTTCTTTTCTTTTTTTTTTTAACACAGCAGTAAATGAAAACTCTGAATCAGATCCTCATCAGCAAATATAGTTTACAGCCAGCTGTAAGTTGACTGCAAGAGCCTAAATAGTTATTTGTACATCTTGTTAAGTGGAAGAAATTTTGATGACTGCCTCAAGCCTTGATTATACTCTGTTGCAGACACAGACAGCTAGAGACCCGGCAGCTTATCAGTCATTCTTGTTATACTTGTTTGAAGTCTGCCGCCTGGGGCACGTGGATAGTTGGTGCATTGTAATGTTAATTCTCTTTGGATGGTCACAGAAAACAGACAGAAAGCTGGACATCCATGTCTGATGGCAAAAATTTACGTATCACATGGCTGAGTGGATGTGATGCAGACCATTTGATTTGAATCAAATAGTCTCATTCATATGAAAGACGGTGGTTCGGTTACATCGTTATAAGCCCTCATAGTTTTGGCAGCGTGTCACAGCTCACGTGTTTGTGTGTTTACAGCCCGGCTCAGACAGCGGAACCACGGCCGTCGTGGCTCTGATCCGAGGGAAGCAGCTGATTGTGGCCAATGCTGGAGACTCTCGCTGTGTGGTGTCTGAACGCGGTAGGTCCAAACTATCTGATTCAAGCACTGAGTTATAAAACAGTTGTCAAAGCTGAGGGTTTCTGGCATGGTAGTGACTCTCCCCACTGCTAATGTGCAGCATACAGTATGTTTAAATTGTGTGTTACGTAAGAAATAGGACCCAGGATTTCTCCAGTGCCACGATAAAGATTGAAAACCTCTTAGCTGAATCAGTTGTTGTGGTACCTCCTCCAGCAGCAGGAACCTTGACCTTGCTTCTCTTATTTATTCTCTGATGTTTTACTGAACAGTTTGTTGAAGGATCAGACTTGCAGTAAAGGTGGATTTCTGCACAGTCTTTATCTAATTTGTGAGCACTCTGCTTCTGTGTGACTGCAGGCAAAGCTGTTGACATGTCCTACGACCACAAGCCAGAGGACGAGGTGGAGTTAGCTCGCATCAAAAACGCTGGAGGGAAGGTGACGATGGATGGGCGTGTCAATGGTGGACTGAACCTTTCCAGAGCCATTGGTAGGTGACTCGGTGAAACCTTCAGATTATTAATATTCGGGTTCTTGGAATCACTCCTATTCATTTTCTTTTAAATATTGTAGTAGTTCTTCATTGATGTCTGGTGTTTGCATGTTCTCAACTGCAGTGACCAAACTTAGTCTGAACTCTGACTCTCAGGTGACCACTTCTATAAGAGGAACAAGTCTCTGCCACCAGAGGAGCAGATGATTTCTGCAATGCCCGATGTTAAAGTTCTGACACTTAACGAGGACCACGACTTTATGGTTATTGCCTGCGATGGCATCTGGTGAGTGTAAATGGTTATTTGCCCCATTAACTAATTTCAGGGGTGTTAGTAAAATGATGTCCAAAACTGGAGCTAGTCAAATAATTTTGTAACTTGAGACAAAAAAACACACACCAAAGTTACCATGTTTTGATTCAGCTGTTAAATCCCGTTTGTGCTTCTGTGTGTTTGCAGGAATGTGTTGAGCAGTCAGGAGGTGGTGGACTTCATCAGCGAGAGGATCAAACCAGACCAGAATGGCAAAACCAGAGCACTTTCCTCGATTGTGGAAGAGGTGAGCATGAAGGGAAAAACTCAGATTTTATATTGAAGTACAGTGTAGTCATCAGGGATTAAACAATGCTCTACTCGGCAGCAGGGCAAAAATACTTGCTGGTTAAACTAAATGGATAAGCGATAAATATACAGTTTTTGTAAACAATTAGATCTAAGAGCATAGCATTAGAACTAATCACATAGCATTTGCTCTTAGAACTATTAGTTCTTCTGCCACACAGAGATAAGATTGTGGAAATTTAATCCATGCAGTAGCTTAAAAAACACTTGTGCAGTTCTCAGAAGCCAACATTGTGTACAGTCATGTGAAACAGTTTTCACGGGACTCGGTTCTTCACAGTTCCACAAAGTACATCCCGTGATTCAGGAACTGTTACAAACACCTTCAGCAGCAGTAACTTGGAAGTAATTATTTTCTGAACGATTTCATCAGTCTCTCACATCATTTTAGAGCAATTTACGCTCACTCCTCTTTAAAATGCTGCTTCAGTTCATAGAGGTTTGTTCATGCACAGCTCTTTTAAGGTACTGCCACAACATTTTAAACAGATTGGGATCCTTTTTCGATTTGCTGCTGTGCTTGGGTTCATTGTCCTGTTCCCTGATATAATTTTGGCCAAGCTTAAGCTGTCGGACAGGTGGCCTCACATCTGGCTCTAGAATACATTGGTATGCAGAAAAGTTCATGGTTGTCTCAATGACTAGAAGGTGTTCAGGTCCTGTGGCTCCAAAACAAGCCCAAATCCTCACCCCTCCACCACCGTGCTTAATAGTTAGTGTGAGGTGTTTGTGCTGATATTTTCACCAAATGTGGTGCTGTGCATCCCCTCCAAACATCTCCACTTGTCTTGTCTGTCCAATTGATATTGTTCCAGAAATCTTGAGGTTTGTTCAGACGCACCTTTCCAAACCTAAGCCATGCTACCATAGAGAGAAGACGCTTTGTCCTGGCAGCCCAACCAAACCTGTTCCATTTCCAATTGTGCTGTCATGAACTTTAATATTATTAATAATATTTATTAATATTTAACATGCTAAGTGAGGCCTGTAGTGTCTGAGATGTAGCTATTGGGGTTTTTATCCCTCAGCTGTAAAAGGCTGATGGGGTATTGCTGTCACCCCAGTTTGTGAATGAGTTTGAATCTCAGTGACCTTGACCTCAAGGTTAGAGGTCAGAGGTCAAGTTTTCTGAAAATCTTGTAAATGCAATAACTTGAGAACAAGGTTATGTATTTTCATATCAGTACCATAGATGTGTCTACTGGGAGGCTGAGGGGTAGCATTGGCCATCGCCAGTATTTCAGACTCTGTCATCATGTGACAAAGTACTGCGTATCGCCTGCTTGCTACCAACACACCATCATGCCAGCTTAATACATTTTTTCACACCCATCCATGTCCCGTCAGGGTTCTGTCTTGTCAGTGACAGGGAGTTGGAAATAAGTATGGCCTACAATATTCCTGTGAAAGAGCGCAGCTTTCAGGAACAAACCTATAACCACTCACCCTTGTCATTATCATCCTCATGCATGCAGGGGTTAAACTGATCTATAATGTGGCATTTGTACAATGTTCGATCTCTTCCTTTTAATTGATATTTTATTCTTAGACTAGTCTGTTTCTTTAAGTAAATTAGTTACCAGGAAAATCACAAGTAATCACTGTTGTCTGTCTTATTGCCTTAATTGCCTCAAAAACATTGTCCAAGGTCTCAGTCTTCAATTTCAAGTTTCACATGTCCTCCTGACAGCTGTTGGACCACTGTTTGGCCCCCGACACATCTGGAGATGGGACAGGATGTGATAACATGACTTGCGTCATAGTCACCTTCCGGGCACACCCATCTTCCACAGATTCGGACGACACAAAGAAGAGGAAGCATGCAGAGGAGGGAGAAGGGACTGAGCAGGAGGAGAATGGAAATGACAGCAAAAAGGCAAAAAGTGACTAAAGAGGAGACGAGAGAAACTGTCCCAGACGGAGCAGCTGGTCCCACGCTACCCCAGACACAACACAGAGACACATTCTGTTCAAAATTAAATCCTTACCTCACAAACGTCATTTCACCCTGAAGCAGACATTAGAAAAGCTCTGCCGAACTGAGACCATGAGAAGTTCGTTTTTTGTTTTTTTTCTGTGCTCTGTTCTTGGTGGATTTTCAATTAAGACACACCCTGCAGTAGTTTCTTTTGATTGAGTCAGCTGGAAAGAGGTTCTTAAGTTCTTAAATTCACAAAAGGCACACACGAAATACCACATCATTTTCCAACCAGTAGGATGCTGCAGGGGGGAACCAGTCTAAAGAGTCAGATGTGTAGATCCCTGCAGACAAATGCGGCACTGTTGTTGTTTTTTTGTTATGTTTTGTTTTTTTAAATCGCTTTTCACGTAGCAGTTTGTTTTGGTAAAATTTTGATCAGTTTGTGAAGTTATGAGTCTAATTCATGTTCACATGTGTGTGACACATGCACTTCCATTGTGGCTTTGCAGTGTAAAACATTTGTGTTGCCGTTTTAGACTCAGATGTTGCCAACCATGAATTCTTGTTTCACATCCTCTTCAGACTAACTGAACCCAGAGTGCGGGGAATGGATGCTGGTTGCTACGCTGTAACTGTATAAGAATGAATTGAACAAGAGGACTCCCAAAGTGAAGCTTCAGGATGCAGTGAGAATGGATGTGCTGGTTTAGCTCTGTCAGTTTGTGTAGCTCTGCCCATCAGGATGAGGACCACACAGACTCTTGTCCAGTTGCTCTAATTTGCCATTTATATTTTTCTCCCTTTAGCACTCTTTCACAAGTAAGGATAAAGATATATATATTTTTTAATTTCAGCCTTGCTGCTGATGCAACAGCCCAACACCTCACCTTATCCTGCCTTTCTTCATTCCTGGTTTTGTGTTTTGGTTCATTTCAATTCTGTTTCCAGCCAGGGTTTTTGAGCTAGTGTGCTTACCATCAGTAAGATTTGATAGCAGGGGAACCGAGGCCTTTAATGTCCATCCAGAGAGAAGTGGCGATTAGAGCCCGGGACCTATCTTCACCTCAGCTACTCGCATTTGTGGTCTCATTCCCACTATAACTAATTTTTAAGGATATCTTTAGGATGTGTTTTAAGTAAAAAGTATTTCCACTCAGCTGTTTGTTTTTCATTTATGATAATCAGTCCTCTGGCAGTTTTTCTAACAATTAAAAAAATTTAAAAAGTCCTTTTGTGAGCACACTCTGAAATCTCCTTGACGCTGGACTGGGGGCAGGATGCACAAGGTTTTTTTCCTGAGTGGAAATACAAATTGAGGTTAAGAAAACGGCGTAGACTTTTTTTGTTTTTCCAGTCTCATTTAAGACATTGTGTGACTGTAAAGTTGTTTCCAGTGTCCTATCTCGTCACCATGCCCTTTTTTCTGTACATAGTTTTTTTCAATACTTGTAATTGAAGAAAAGGAAAATGCTTTTTCTTTGTAATTGTGAGTCGGTGTGACATTTTGGTGCATACTCTTTTGACACCAGTATGTAAGTACATACAAATACATTTTTTTAAATAATCAACCGTATTTGTGTGTGTGCGCCTGTTATTTATTGTTAAAACCAGATTCATGTTTGTTTGGGGTTTTTTTTTTTTATATATATATATTTACATATAAGGTGGTCAAGCTGAGGTCACTGGAAATATTTGTGGTTTTTTTGGTTTTCATTAATTTCAGGTAGTCCTTTTTAGATTATGAACCCATAGTGCCATGCAGCCATCCTGCACTAAAGTACTTACTGCATGCAATGTAAAATAATTGGACCCATTGCTTCAACCCTAATCAACGTTTTAGTAATTTTCTTAAATTCACAAAAGGCACACACTAAATACCCAAATGATTTAATTCCTAAATTATCCATATAGAAGCTGAACTGAGAAAAATCTTTCTTTTGCTACCAGTTAGAAATATCCAGTTGTGGAGGTACCAGTCTTAAAGGTAATTCTCAGAAAGTCCTGCAGATGGCAGCAGACAATAGACTTTTGATTTGATAATTATATTTCTCTGAACAGGGAGAGGTACCAGGACACTAATAGGAACACCTTGCTATTATTGGGTTGGCCACTCTTTTGCCTTTAATTCTTTATCACACAGAACTAACCAGGTGCTAGAAACATTCCTCAGATCTATATTGTCCTTATGGTCCATATTGATTTGACAGCATCATACACACATCACCTGTCCGTCGTGTGAATTTCCTGTTCCACCACATCCTAGAGGTGCTGTATTGTGATGTTTAAGAAACCAGTTTGAGATGACTGGCACTTTGCGACATCAGTAGTCATCAGAAGATGGGAACACTGTGGACATCAGGGGATGTTAAAATGATGCTCAGTTGCTATTAAGGAGCTCAAAGTATGCCAAGAAAATATCCCACACGCTGTTAGACCACCAGCAGCCTGAAATGTTGATTAAGGCAGGATGCACGTTGTTTACACCAAATCCTGACCCTCCATGTGAATGTCACAGCAGAAATTGAGACTCATCAGACCAGGCAACATTTTTTTCAACCTTATTGTCCAGTTTTGGTGAAGCTGTGTGAACTGTAGCCTCAGTTTTCTGTTCTCAGTTGTCAGGAATAGCACCTAGTGTGGGCTATTGTAGACCATCTGCTTCAAGGGTCGACGTGTTGTTACAAGTGGTTATTTGAGTTACTGTTGCCTTCCTATCAGCTCGAAGCGGTCTGACCATTCTCTGACCTCTGACATCAACAATACTTTTTCACCCAGAGAACTGCTGCTCACTGGATTTTTCTTCTCTTTTTTTCTAGACCATTCTCTGTAAACCGTAGAGATAGTTGAGTGGAAAAATCCCTATTGGGCACCAAACTCCAAGCAACGTTAAAAGTCGCTCAATTTATCTTTCTTCCCCATTCTGATGTTCGATTTGAAATTTAGCAGGTTGTTTACCACATCTGCACTGTGTTTCTGCCATGTGATAAAGTTAAAAGACATTGTAGTGTATATAAATCTATGTTCATGCCCTGCTGATGTTTGTGGACTTTAACCAGGTGGAACAACTAATCATGTAGATCACATCACATTCTCTGTATTGAATGAAAAACCCTTCATACAGTTTGTCCTTCGTCCATAGTACACAGTTCCAGGCCTTCTATGGAAGACAAAATGTGTTATACTTTAAACCCCCACAGGAACAGCAAAGCAAAGGAGGACAGACTTGACTCCTTGCTAGCCTCGGGGCTTCTCTGTTCCTGCCTCGTCATTGGTCGAAGCCCTTCAGTTCTGGTGGCTGTGCAGCTCCCCGAGGATCATAGTTGCTGCAGGAACAATAGAAAGCAAGAGAGGAAACACACACTGTCCTTGGAATCTAAAAATGTTTTTGCAGACACAAATACACGCGTTTTCTCCGGGTCTTTACCAGGCAGGATGTTTTTTGTTCTGGTAGTCCAGATTAGCACTGTGTGTGGATACAGAGAGTGCGTGCAAAGTTTATTAGTTTGTGTGTGTGTGTGTGGGAGGGGGGTATCATTATTGGACTAAATGACAGAAATACAGACCAAAACACACAAGATTTTGTGTCTCTATCAGTGTGAATGTGACTTTTGTTGTTGCTTCTGAAAACCAGTCCCATAATTTCCAGGATTTTCTGCACAAGATTTTATGTTTTGGCAGTTTCTCAAATACTAAGGCCACGGTCCAAAGCTGCTGCTAGTTTTTTCTTCCCCGCTTTAGGTGTAAAAAAGTTTCTTTAAAGGCTACGGCCATGAAGCTCAATGGTGGCCTTGTCCAGCTGTGTGCGTGCTGGGGGAGCTGTTTCTGTCTGTAGACTCTTAAACTTGACTGATGACTGTGGAAGAGAACCACAGGAGACCTGCAATTGTACATATAGAACCGTGTGTGCGTGTGTGTGTCTGTGTGTGTGTAGTCTAGCCAACAGGTCCTATATAGAAAGCTAGACCACAATAGCAGGTTGTAGCCAGACACTGTAGGCATTCATCTAGACTTGCACAGTCGTTTTCGATCTCATGCTCTAAAACTGCATTGGCCTTGTTGCCCTCACGCTGTAGAGTTTAGCTGTTTCCCAGCAAACACACACACAGACACACACACATTCCAGTGGTCACAGTAGTGCAATTAAAATATGGGCAGTGACCAAAAATGGTTAACTGCAAGGTCTTTTTAAAGGCAGACACTTCTAATCTGCATTCGTGTCACTGTGCATTGATGCTACACATGATAGAGGATGATTAAAACTACATAATAACAGCCCCATAAGGACCCTTATTGATAGGTGTTTTAGCAGAGCCTGTATAGCTCAGATCTTGATTGTCCATTTGTCATTTCACCCTGGTATGTCTACCAGAAGATTGTGGCATGTGTACAGTGTGGGTGCATTGGTGTCTGCACTTGTAAACTTTCATTCCAGTTTCACCACTGGCTAGCTGTGAACAGGAAGCCAAGTGCACAAGTCTTCCATGCCACTTATAGCCTCTCATGCTGTAAAACCCATGTGGCCCAGATACGGGATCCTCCACAAGCTGGTAGATGGTAAATTTCAATTTAATTTATATATCACCAAATCACAACAACTGTCACCTAAAAGCACTTTATATTGCAAGGTAAAGACCCCACGATAATGCAGAGACAACCCCACCAAGCGACAGTGGGGGAAAAAAACTCCTGCAGAACCAAGCTCAGTGAGGGGCGGTCATCTGCTGAGACCGGTTAGGGGTAAGGAGTTCAATCTGTGAACTCTTCAATTTTTAGTTTGACGTCACTCTTTTGTCAGCACCTCTTTTCTGTGAAAAAGTTCTTTGAAAAATCTGAACTAACAAAGCCACAAATTTCCCCAGGAAGACTAAAAACAGAGCTAAATGAGAGGGTGTTACATTCATGTACATTTTTGTTTGTTTGTGTAAATTATGTAATAAATAATGGGCACACAAAAAGTCCACAAATTGACCTCTGAAGACGTACGCCCACCACAAATCACAGGACTGTCCTATCAGCATGAGCGTAGCTGATAATGCACACACACACATATGTCACAGTCAGCTGTTCTTTTGCAGGAAGTACCAGCGTGTCAGTTCCAGATACATCCTCTGTGAGTGTTTGTGTGTTTTCAGGCTAAGCACATTGAACAAACTGATAGTAAAAAGAACTCCTCACATCCTTTTTTCTTTTCTTTTCCTCTTGTCCCTTTCACCTCCCTTTTTTCCATTTTCTCCTCCACCCACTCCTACTTCCTGTCACCTCTTCACTCCACTTCCTCTTTTCTCCCTTCCTCCCTGTCTTCTGATCTTTCCTCTTCTCTGTGATAGCTTTTTCTCGTGTCCCGTTCACTCCCTTCCTGTTCTCGTGTTCAGTTTTCACAGATTTCAACAGATTTGTAGATTTTTTTTAACTAACAGCATGCCACGGATTAATTTGTAGGTTTCATTAACATCTAACTTAGATTCCATAATCTGTATTCCCAAGGTGTTACCACAGTTGACAGCATCAGATGCCCTTACTGAACACTGAAAGGGATTTGTGTAAAGCTAATTTAAATATAATGGATAAAAAGCATTAAGAAAGATCTTTGTACTGCAACCCTCAAATAAAATCACCAAATCACCAACACTGGAAATGATTTCAGTCTCAGTAATTTCCTTTAAGATACTTTACGTTAGATATTAAATGTGTTAAACTGTTTATCTGTAGATGATTTAAATATTAAAACCAAGAAATTAGAAGCAAAATATGATCAAGTGACACTCAAATGAAATAAAGTGATTAGAAAGGTCAGTGAGTTTAATTTCACTAGCCACACCAAGGCTAGAAGAAGAAATCACTTAAACAGACACTTAAACAAAATTATATCTACCAGTCTTACAAAGCCATTTCTGAGGCTTTGGGGCTCCACAGTGAAAGCCATTGTCCAAAAAAAGAAAAAACTTGGAATGAGGGTGAAAATTCCCAGGAGTGCCCAACCCACCAAAATTAATCCAAGAATGGATCATCATCTAAAGACCTGTAGGCCTCACTTGCCTCAGTTAAGGTCAGAGTTCATGACTCAACAATAAGAAAGAGACTGGGCAAAAATGGCATCCATGAGAGAGTTCAAAGGAGAAAACCACCGCTGACCACAAAGAAAACAATGATTTGTCTCACATTTGCCTGAAGACATTTTGATGATCAAAAAAAATTGTGAAAAAATTCTGTGGCTCTTTTTGAAAGGTTTGAATCCTCTTACATCTGACATATAACTAACACAGCATTTCCTAAAAAGAAAACATCATACCAACAGTTAAACATGGTCGCGGTAGTGTGACGGTCTGCGGCTGCTTCGCTGCTTCAAGACAACTCGGTGTAATTGATGGAACCATAAATTTTGCTCTCTACCAGAAAATCCTGAAGGAGAATGTCCGGCCATCAGTTTGCTCCCTGAAGCTCGAGTACTTGAGTTATTCAGTAGGACAATGATTCAAAACACAGTCCATCGCTGAATGGCTTTAAAAAAAAAACAACAATAACACAAAGGTTTTGGAGTGGCCTAGTCCAAGTCTGGACTTAAACCAGATTGAGATGCTTTGGCATGACCTCAAACAGGTTGTTATAAGAAAAACCTCCAATGTGGCTGATTTAAAACAATTCTGAAAAGAACATTGGGCCGGTATTTCTCCACAGCGATGTGAAAACCTCACTGCCATCACAAACACTTGACTGCAGTTCTTGCTACCAAAGGTGGCACAGCCAGTTTAAGAGATAATTACTTTTTCACACAGGGTCAGGTAGGTTTCGCTCATTTTTTTTAACCTAAATAAATGAACTCATTTCAAAATAGTGCATTTTGTATTTACGCAGGTTAGTTTTTGTCTAATCTGATGATCTAAAAGGTGTATGTGCAAAAAAAACCTTTTTACAGCACTGTGCATACATGCTAGCAAATGAGTGTACACAGTAAGATACAAAGACATGCTAAATATAAATAGAAAGCCCACTATATCAGGGTAGCACATACCACACAGATGATTGTTTGCCTACACAGACACACAAAGAAAAGTGTGCATGCAGGAACTACTACACATATATCAGGACATCAGTATGTACAGCAGGCAAACACTCACACACCAGAGCGGTGAGGTCAGAGATAAGAGAATGGGGAAACAAGCTGCTGTCTGATCAGCGGACATACTGCTGCCCTTACATCACCACACATTTCTTCACCGTCTCATTTATTCACTCTTTCCCAGCCACAGATTCTCCTCCTTTAACTCCTTTTTTAAAAATCAGCATACCCGCCTGTTTCCTCAAAGATATTTTTCCTTCTCTGGTTTCTTTCCTCCCTTATCTCCCATTTCTTACTCAAACTGTTTATCATCAAACAGAAAAGTAAAACTGATAATTCCTGTAAATAGATAACTGTAAGGTTTATCTCACAGTAGTCAAAGTAAATCAGATATAAGTAGAAGCAGAACATTTTGTTCTTCTAAGCTTGTCATGAGCTTGTCATTTTAATGGCTCTTTAAGCAGGCATGAAGGGCGAAGCTGTGATGAATAAGCAGCCTTTGGCTTTACAGATATTCATTTGGTGTCAATGTCAAGTTTGACTTTTATCTAAATCTTTTGAGCACTGCCAGATTCGGACCCCCCAACCTCATCATGGTTAAAAATTTGGTAGGACAACTATGAATCTCACGAAAACAGCGTTACTGTATTAGCACGGCAAGGTTACAGGAAAAAGAAGACAATGCAAAGGGATCAGCAAAATGCAGCTGAGACACTTCTGAATTTAAAGGTTTAATCTAAAGATGCAAAAGCAGTAAGGTGATAACCTCTAAGCCTCAAATCTCTAACCTTTCTGTGTGGAGGTCTTCTCCGGGTACTCCAGCTTCTTCCCACCTTCCAGAAACTTGTGTGTCTTTCACCCTAGGACAGCTGGGATAGGCTCCAGCCCCACCTTGATCCTGAATTGGATACATGGTTAAGAAAAAGGATGGATGGATTTAGTAACGGGGTGCGGA
This sequence comes from Pelmatolapia mariae, assembly GCF_036321145.2. Lineage (NCBI taxonomy): Eukaryota > Metazoa > Chordata > Actinopteri > Cichliformes > Cichlidae > Pelmatolapia > Pelmatolapia mariae. Next base: position 26,311,889 of record NC_086227.1, read on the forward strand.
TGGGGAAAAAAAGAGAAAAACATACAAAGATGAAAAAGTCAAAGGTGCACCTTCAGTAAATAATACTTTAGTAACTGGCAGTTTAGTGATAACTCAAAGACAGCCAAGGCCACTGTATGTGTGTACATGTTTGTATATGTGATATCACACGTGTGCAAGTCAAACGTTTAGTCTAACAAGACCTAATTCCTTCTATCAATCTGAAGCCCCCCATGAGCAAGCGTCCACAGTGAGGACATTTAATGCCATTACGGAGAGTGTTTAATGGCCAAGAGGTCTCATTATAGTGTGGAGCAGATAACACTTCCTGTCATCTGCGTGTTTACCAGTGACAGAGAATTTGTTCAGCTGTCATAGACATTACAGCAAAGAAAGGCCGTTCTTCAAGTAAAACATGTTTGTGACACCGATTAAAAATAAACGCTGACATCTTAAAGGAAGAATAGATACATCTGAAGGTGGTTTGAAGATCTCGTGACTGGAGCAATCTTGATTTTCCCCACAGCTGTTTTATCTTGTGACTGGGTTGATAGCCATCTCATTGCTGCATCAGAGGCTCTGCAGTCTATATGCAGCACAACTGGATCATATGAACAATTGTCTGATCTCATGACTGCTTAATGATGAATGCTATGCAGTTCTAGCTCAGACAGGGGCTTTTTTTATGTTATGAGGCTATAACTTTCTAAAATAAAAGGGAGGTTGGTTATTGATCTGTGTCTAAAACACTAGGCTCGTGCAGGTTTTTAGCAAAAGGTTTACAACCTTAAAGCCTCTGCTGCTAACTAAACATCCCTGAGAAATCTAATTCGTAAAGGGTGTTAAAGACACGTCGATGAGTTTCTGAAACAAACAACAAACAAACCGCAAGAGGGTCTGGGCTCTAGTCCTCCACCTTCCTCCCACAGTCCAAAGACATGCATCTGACTTTAACTGGTGATTATACATTGAACATACATGTAAATGTGAGCATTAATGGTTATCTGTATCTGTGTTATCCCTATGATAGACTGGCGAACCATCGAGGGTGTACCCTGGCTCTCGGCCCCTAACAGCTGGGATCAGCTCCAGCACTGTGGCAACCCTGAATTAGGTAGGTGTAAGAAGATCGATGGAAGGATACTTCATTTAAGCTGTGTTGTTAAAGGTTGTGTTTAAAGTTTTGGCTGCCGTGATGCAAACATTTCCCAACTCTTGGGATAAATAAAGTATATCTTAGCTTATCTTCAACTATCAGGCTCCTCAGTGTGGAAACAGCTCCCAGTTTTGGGTTGATACATTCCTTAAATGTGCTGCTGCAGGCCCACGGTGCAGAGGGAGTTCCCATGAAGCACTGAGCACCTCTCCTCCACTTCAGTCTCACGTATTTACTTGCTACTATTGCTTATTTTTTAAAACTGTATCTTCTCTCCCCTGTAGTTTATCCCTTTTCTTCTCTTTCCTCTCTGTCTCTTTACATCTTTGCTCTGATGCTGGTGGAGCTGACTGTCTCAAATCTACATTTGCTGATCAGAGCAATAGGCTCAGTGTTTACAGTCTGTTGCCTCTCCACGCTCTGCTTTCTCTTTTCTGCTTATCTGCTTATCTGCCCTCAACAAACCCTGTCCACTCTGAATCCGGCATTTCTTCCTAATGAAAGGGAGGTTTTTCTCTCCACTGTCACCAAGTGCTTACTCAAGGAATTGTTGAAAGGTTGCACGATTCATGATTCGTTTGGGGATTCACCCAAAACCTTAAGAAATAGTTCAGTTTTGGGGGGAAACATGGGACATTTTTTTCCTTGATAAACTAAATACTTGTTATTACAGGACATTAATAAGCTAGTCTTCTGTTGCTTTATGTATACTATTATATTGACAGGT